>NC_090835.1:75970477-76280200 GCF_028021215.1 Eschrichtius robustus
CATGCACCACAACTACTGAGCCCTGTCACCTAGAGCCGGTGCTCCACAACAAGAGAAGCCACCGCAATGAGAAGCCTGGCACCACAGCGAATACCCAACGCAGCCAAAAATCAAATTAAATTTTAAAAAATACATTAAAAAAAAAAAGAATGGGGCTTCCCTGGTGGCACAGTGGTTAAGAATCCGCCTGCCAATGCAGGGGACACGGGTTCAAGCCCTGGTCCAGGAAGATCCCACATGCTGCAGAGCAACTAAGCCCGTGCGCCACAACTACTGAGCCTGTGCTCTAGAGCCCACGAGCCACAACTAGTGAGCCCACGTGTCACAACTACTGAAGCCCGTGCACCTAGAGGCCGTGCTCCACAACAAGAGAAGCCACCACAATGAGAAGCCCGCGCACCGCAACGAAGAGTAGCCCCCTCCTCCCTGCCTTGCTGCAACTAGAGAAAGCCGGCGCACAGCAACGAAGACCCAACACAGCCAAAAATAAGTAAATAAATAAATTAAAAAAAAAAAACAACTAGTAAGACACTAAGACTACAAGCAGACAACAAATAGACAATACAGTGAAGGAAACAATTAAGATGGGAAAATAATGTTATCAGAGAAATGAATACCATTTTAACTGAAGAAATTAAGATTTTTAATTTTTTATTTTATTTTATTTTTTAAAGAAATGTTAAATGCTGATGGGGATGAAGTGGACCTTTCATACATTGTGGTGGTTTTATACTAACATAAATTAGTACAACAGGTGTATCAGGGAGACTTAAAACACAGAGGCCTCTGATGCTCAACATCACTAATCATTAGGGAAATGCAAATTGAATCCACCATGAGATAACACTTCACACTATCAATTATGATGGCCACTATCAAAATTAAAATTAAAATAAATTACCATATGATCCAGCAATGTCACTTTTGGGTATATACACAAAAGAACTGAAAGTAGGATCTTTTTGTTTGTTTGTTTTTGGCCATGCCATGTGGCTTGCTGGGATCTTAGTTCCCTGACCAGGGATTGAACCTGGGTCCAGTGAGTGAAAGCACGGAGTCCTAACCACTGCACTGCCAGGGAATTCCCTGAAAGTAGGATCTTGAAGAGAGATTTGTATGCCCATGTTCACAACAGTTAAAACAGGGAAACAAACGTTGAAGGATGTCCACTGAGAGATGAATGGATAAGAAGCAAAATGTAGAATGTACATACAGTGGAATATTATTCAGACTTTAAAAATTTTTTTAATTTATTTATTTTGGGCTGCGTTGGGTCTTCGTTGATGCGTGCGGACTTTAGTTGCCGTGAGCTGGGGCTACTCTTCGTTGCGGTGCGCGGGCTTCTCATTGCGATGGTTTCTCTTGTTGTGGAGCACGAGCTCTAGAGCGCAGGCTCAGTAGTTGTGGTGCACGGCCTTAGTTGCTCCGCGGCATGTGCGATCTTCTCGGACCAGGGCTCGAACCCATGTCCCCTGCATTGGCAGGTAGATTCTTAACCACTGCACCACCAGGGAAGCCCCAGCCTTTTTTTTTTAATGTATTTTTATTTTATTTTATTTTTGGCTGCGTTGGGTCTTCGCTGTGGTGCGCAGGCTTCTCATTGTGGTGGCTTCTCTTGTTGTGGAGCACCGGCTCTAGGTGACAGGGCTCAGTAGTTGTGGTGCATGGGCTTAATTACTCCGCAGCATGTGAGATCTTCCTGGACCAGGGCTCAAACCCGTGTGCCGTGCATTGGCAGGGGGATTCTTAACCACTGCGCCATCAGGGAGGTCCCTATACAGCCTTTAAAAAGGAAGGAGTTTCTCACAAGTTACAACATGGATGATGAACTTTGAGGATATAGTGCTAAATGAAATAAGCCAAGCACAAGAAGACAAATACTGTATGATTCCACTTTAATGATGTAGTCAAAATTACAGAAACAGAAAATAGAATTGTGGTTGCCTGGGGCTGAAGGGAGGAGGAATGGAGTGTTTAGTTTTGCAAGACTTCTGGAGATGGATGATGGTGGTGGTTGCACAAGAATCGGAATGTACTTAATGCCACTGAACTTGAAATGGTTAAGATGGTAAATTTTGTTATATGTGCTTTACTACAATTAAAAATTTTTTAAGTTAAACAAATCCCCTCCCAAAATCACAGAGGCCTTTAAGCCAATTTTAAGGAAATAAGTATGAATTTGGAAAATACTTTATGACCAAAGATATTTATTGCCCCAAACTGGAAAACCCAAATGTCTGAAAGTAAAGGAATGGCTAAATAAACTATGGTACATCTGTAGTTTTATGTTTTAATAATGTTTATTTTCCTGATTTTAAAAATAATACAGATTCATCATAGAAAATTTAATAAATGAACAATTATAAAGATGAAAATAAAAACTATCCAAAAGCCTAACATGCAGAGATAACCATTGTTAACGTTTGGTCTTCATCCTTCTAGGAATAGTTATATATTTCTTATACAAAATTGGGTATATATTGTGCATTTAAATTTGCATCCTGTTTGTTTAGACTTTCTGTGTATGTAATTATGTATACACATATATAAAGAAAGGGAGAACATTTATTGACTTCTTACTATGTATAGAGAATAATGCTAGAGCCGCTTCATGGATGATCTTGTTAAATATCACAGAACCCCTTTGAGGTATTATCATTCCCGTTTTACAGATGAGGAAATGGAGGATTAGGGAAGTAAGTAATTTGGTGAAAGTCACACAACTCCTGAATGATATAGTCAGGATTGAAAGCCAGGTATTCTGGCTTCACAGCCCACACTCTGAACCAAACTCTCTTCTACATCCCATGTCATTAAACATTCTTTTGAAAACACGTTTTTAAAAGCTGCTGCATAGGGACTTCCCTGGTGATCCAGTGGTTAAGACTGCACTCCCAATACAGGGGGCCCAGGTTTGATCCCTGGTCAAGGAGCTAGATCCCGCATGCCGCAACTAAGAGCCCACGCAGCCAAATAAATATTTTTTTTAAAAGCTGCTGCATGGGGACTTCCCTGGTGGCACAGGGGTTAAGAATCCGCCTGCCAATGCAGGTGACACGGGTTCGAGCCCTGATCCAGGAAGATCCCACATGCCTTGGAGCAACTAAGCCTGTGTGCCACAACTACTGAAGCCTGCACGCCTAGAGCCAGTGCTCTGCAACAAGAGAAGCCACTGCAATGAGAAGCATTCGCACTGCAACAAAGAGTAGGCCCCACTCACCGCAACAAGAGAAAGCCAGAGTACCGCAACATAGACCAACACAGCCAAAAATTAATTAATTAATTAATTAATTATTTTAAAAAGCTGCTGCGTAATATTCACTAATATAAGTACACCAAACATCATTGAACCCTCTCCTAGCATTGAACAATTAGGTTGTTTCCAATTTCTCTTGTTTTTTTTTTTTTTTTTAAACAAGAGGTCAGGGTTCCTGTGCTCTCTTTTTTTGTTTTTTTAATTTTTATTTATTTATTTATTTATTTATGGCTGTGTTGGGTCTTCGTTTCTGTGCGAGGGCGTTCTCCAGTTGCGGCAAGCGGGGGCCACTCTTCATCGCGGTGCGCGGACCTCTCACTATCGCGGCCTCTCTTCTTGCGGAGCACAGGCTCCAAACGCGCAGGCTCAGTAGTTGTGGCTCACGGGCCCAGCCGCTCCGCGGCATGTGGGATCTTCCCAGACCAGGGTTCGAACCCGTGTCCCCTGCATTGGCAGGCAGACTCTCAACCACTGCGCCACCAGGGAAGCCCATCTCTTGTTTTTTAATATAATACTTCAAAGAATATTTTTGTGCATAAATCTTTGTCTTATAATGACTGAATCTCTTATTATTCCCTTAGGGTATATACTTAGATGTAAAGTTTCAGGGTCAAAATAACAGCTACAGATAAAATTTAGTGGAGTCACTGAAAATAAAATTTATAAAGTTTTTTGCGGGGAGGGGGCGGGAACTTAGTTCCCCGACCAGGGACTAAACCCAGACCCACGGCAGTGAAAGCGCCAAGTCCTAACCACTGGACCACCAGGGAATTCCCTAAAAAGTTTATTTTTAAGAAGAGGTTTGATATGACGGGGCAGGGAGTATGTGGGAAATCTCTGAAATTTCTGGTCACTTTTGCTATAAACCTGAAATGGCACTAAAAAATAAATTCTATTTAAAAGGGTTGTAACTACATGGAAATAAGTTTATTGGGCTTTTTGGCTATAGTAAGGCCAGCCATCAGAAAACAGTTCAAGCCCTGGCTCTGCCACCTGCCAGCTGTGTGGCCTTGGGAAGGTCACTCAATCTCTCTCAGCCTCAGTTGCCTCACCTGTGAAATGGAACTCACAGTTGTTGGCTGGATGGAATGAAGTGCTGTATGTTAAGCCCCTGACCTACCATCAAGTGCTCTGGATCCTGTAGATGGCAGGGGCAGTGACTGGGAAAAGGCTTTGCACACTGTGAAGTGCTCTTCAGATGGGAGGGGGTGTGGCATCTGACTCCTGGTGTGGTAGTGGCACTCTGAGTTCCCTGGACCCGTGAGAGAGTGAGAGAAGGCTGGGTTTGGGGGCCAGGGTGAGGGTGGGAGGGGCCCCTCACCTGGGGAAACGGCTCCGCGGTGGAGCAGCTGAGATGCAGCTGGGCCTGTGGCCTGCGAGGCAGTCCTGTGGCTGCCTCCTCCCCCAGCCCACAGCCCAGGTCTGCAGTTGGGTCCTGCCTCTTCTCAGGTGGGCCATGCCTGGGACTTGGCTGCTGCTTCTCCTGGCCTTCGGGTGTCCAGCCCTGCCCACAGGTGAGCGCCCTGCCTGCATCCCTCTCTGTGCCCCATTAGTCTGCCCAAGCCTACTCCCTCACTCTGGGCATCCCTAGGTGTGGGAGGGATGCAGGGAGGTAGGACAGAGGTACCTGGGTCCCCTGGGGAGGGTCTCACCAGAAGCCCATCATCCCCTTCCCCATTATATTCTACCTCCCAGCTACCTTGCTCTGGGGCCCCCAAGTCCTGCTCCCCTGGAGTCCACAGTGTTGGGAGGAAGGGTACTCACCTCTCAGAGCAAGCTGGACAGGTGTGTATGATGGGGGGGGGTACCCTGGCTGTGTTGTGTTATATGGGGTGATGGGGCACGGGCAACATGGTGAGGTCCCACCCTCCTTACTGTCCAGTCTCCTACCCTCAGGGCTCAGGGTGTCTCACGTTCACTCCCAGCTTCCCCTACAAATGGGCTCTCAGAAGTCTCAAGGCCTCAGCGACTTCCCAGTGTATTGACCCCCAACCCCGATCCCAGTCCTCCAAAGATCAAGGCTGGAGACAAAGGAGTCAAATTCTGAGAATTCCAGCTTCATCTAGAAGCTTGTGCATGTTCGCATGTGTGTGGTGGGGACAGGTCCTTGACTTTGAGTTGGGGCATCTCCTTGTTCTAAAGCTGGCCCCCAGTATGTCACCAGCTCACCCTCACTAGGGAGATAAACCACACCCATGTGGATCGGGGAGAGCCCATGTCGGGAGGCCTGAGCTCTGGGAAAGAAGCAGCTAGGGTGAGGAGGAGCAATCCTGGGAGGCTTCACGGAGGAGGTAGATGCTGAACTCAGCTAGGGGTGTGTGTCTCTCTGTACAGCTGAAAAGGCTCAGGAGGTTGAGGGTCCTGGAGCTCACTGCCAGCCTTCTCTCCTCCCTTTGTTTGTGATGCCTTATCAATATTAGTATTGATGATACTTATCTGCCAAGGTGTTTTATATTCAAGATTTTTATTCTTCACAGCAATTTTACTGGGCTGGTGTTATTAACCCCATTCTATCAATGGGACAATTAAGACTCTAAATTAAGTGGACAAGTCAGGAGTCAAACCAACTCTGTCTGAGGCCATGTCCCAGGCTTGATCCACTGCGTCATGTAGCAAATCTTAGTCATCCTTCCAAGTGGGGTGGTCTGTGGCATTTGGAGTCACAGAGGTCTGAATTCAAATCCTGAGCGGGCTACTTACCATACTCCTGCTTCTAGGTCAGTTATTTGACCTTCAAGAAATCTTTTGTGAGGGAATTCCCTGGCAGTCCAGTGGTTAGGATTCCTCTGCAGGGGGCACAGTTTCGATCCCTGGTCGGGGAACTAAGATCCCACATGCCACGTGATGCAGCCAAAAAAAAGAAATCTTTTGTGAGCACCCCCCCACCTCTAAGTCCCCATGAGATTCTCTGGCCTCCCTTCCCGGCACCCTGGGGCATTTCTTTACCCTGGCTGCACCTAACTCATGGTATGAATTTGTAGGTTTTATCCTTTGAGATTTTATTTATATGAAAAGATATCCAACTGTTCTTTTTTTTTTGGCCGCACCAAGTGGCTTGTGGTATCTCAGTTTCCCTACCAGGAAGTGAGCCCAGGCCATGTCAGTGAAAACACCGAGTCCTAACCACTAGCCTGCCAGGGAATTCCCGATATCCAACTATTCAAAAATAAGATTTTGTTATATATTAAATGAGTCATCTTTACCAAAAAGAATAAGTTTTTGGAAAATCAAGACTATTCTGAAAAATATAGGACAAATGTTTGCAGTACCCACATGACTTATTTTTGTTTTTTTAATTATAAAATAATACAGATATACACTTTATTTTATTTATTTATTTGGCTGTGTCGGGTCTTAGTTGCGGCACTTGGATCTCCGTTGTGGCATGCGGGATCTTTAGTTGCCGCATGTCAACTCTTAGTTGCGGCATGTGGGCTCTAGATCCCTGACCAGGGATCAAACCCCGGCCCCCTGAATTGGGAGCGCAGACTCTTAGCCACTGGACCACCAGGGAAGTCCCCAGACATACACTTTAAATGGGTGAATTGTATGGTATGTGAATTATATCTAAACAAAGCTGTTAAAAAATACTACAGACCAGAGAAAAGAAGGAAGAATAATACAACAAACACCCACGCATAATCCACTCAGATTAGCAAATAGTTAAAATGTTGCCATATTTGAATCAAATATTTTTTAAAAGAAACAAAAACACACAGATACATTTGAGGCCCCTTTTGATCTCATTCCAGATTCTATTTCCTTCCCTTCCTCCTCAGAGGTAACCACTCTCCTGAGGCTGGCACAACAAGGTACTATAAATATTTGTTTGCATCTGCTGTCTTTCTCATGGGACTGAGATCATTGAGAGCAGGGACAATATTTTAATTAATGTTGTATCCCCAGTGCCTGGCACAGAGAGATTCACGTATGATAGGTAGGTGACAGAAGGATGGAAGAATGGATGGATGAATGGAAGGAAGGAAAGATGGATAAATGGATGGATGGATGGATGGATGGATGGATGGATAGACATATAGATGGAAAGTAGAAAGAAGAGATGTAGGGAAGATGGATGATGGAAGAAAGGATGGATGAGGGACTTCCCTGGTGGCGCAGTGGTGAAGAATCCGCTTACCAGTGCAGGGGACACAGGTTCGAGCCCTGGTCCGGGAAGATCCCACATGCCGCGGAGCAACTAAGTCCGTGTGCCACAACTACTGAGCCCGCGTGCCACAACTACTGCAGCCCGCATGCCTAGAGCTTGTGCTCCGCAACAAAGAGAAGCCACTGCAATGAGAAGCCCGCACACCGCAACAAAGAGTAGCCCCTGCTCGCCGCAACTAGAGAAAGCCCGCGCACAGCAAGGAAGACCCAACGCAGCCAAAAATAAATAATTAATTAATTTAAAAAAAAAAGAAAGGATGGATGAATAGATGGGAAAATGAAAGGATGGAGGGAAGGATGGTGGTTAGATAGGTAAATGCAAGGAGAGAGGGATGGATGAGTGTGTAGAAGGATAGATTGATGGTTGGTGGAAGGATAGATGGAAGGAGAGAAATCCAGAGGGAAGGATATGAGATGCTGACCTGGGAGGGTATGGACAGATCTAGCCCCCTACAAGTGCGTGCTCTCTTGCAGGTGTGGGCAGCACACCCTTCCCCTCTCTGGCCCCACCAATCACACTGCTGGTGGATGGGAAGCAGCAGACTCTGGTGGTTTGCCTGGTCCTCGACGTTGCACCCCCTGGCCTTGAGAGTCCCATATGGTTCTCAGCTGGGAATGGCAGCTCACTGGATGCCTTCACCTATGGCCCTTCCCCAGCAGCTGATGGCACCTGGACTAGCTTGGCTCAGCTTTCCCTGCCCTCTGAGGACCTGGCAGCCTGGGAGACCTTGGTCTGCCACACTGGGCCTGGGACTGGGGACCACAGCCAGAGCACACAACCTCTACAGCTGTCAGGTGGGGACAGAGCCTGGGCCCCTGTGGTTGCTCCCTGCCCCTTTCACACACCCTGAAACCAGGATATGGTGGCAGGGAGGGCAGAATCCAGGCCATGGGGGCATGAAGGGCATCTAAGTGCCAACCATCTAGGTGATGAGATGTCTGGGGTCAAAGGAGGGTGGCCTCAGGGCCCTGAGTTCTGGGATTTGAAACAGTGATATCTCATTCAAATCCAGGCTCTGATGCATGACTTCCAAGAGGTAATAATGTCTCCTCCCTTCTAGCTTAATATCTTTCTATGTATACCCAGGGTTAATATCTATATCTATTATCACCCTAAATATGACACCCTACCTATTAGAATCAAACAATAATTAAATATTAAGTTGCTATCACTTACTTATTGTTTATTCTGTGCCAGGCACTGTTGTAAACACTTTACACTTCTGAAGTAGGTCATATTATTCTCCTCATTTTATAGGCACAGAAAGGTTAAGTAACATGTCCAAAGCCAGCTATTATTATTATTGACCAGATGACTTACTTCCTCTTTTTGAATTATGTTTGTTTTCTCATCCTCCAAATAGGAATGTTTGTTGAATAAATGTACTGCCTTCCATAGAAGGCTACTAAGAAAATTGATTCCTTGTCTAAAAGTGCTGAGGCATCTCTAGGGGCAGGAGGACAGCCAGGAGAGAGGGAGATCTGGGCCCCTCAGAGGATTTGCTGCAGATGGGCTCAGGGTTCCCACTACTGGTTCATTTGTCCATTTATCCAGTGCTCCAAGAAGAGCTGCCCTGAGCAGGGCCAGGGCATAGCACTGGGGTGGAGGGCACAGCCCATCCCAATGACTTGCTCCTTTCTCCTTGACTGGCAGGAGAGGCTTCCTCAACCAGGACCTGCCTCTGGGAGCCTCTCAGGGGTGAGTACCAGGAACCAGGACCTCAGGCCCTGTTGGGCTCTGGGCCTGATGGGTCCCCTCAAGAGGCTGCCTTGCTGGGTTGGGGCACTGGCTAGCCTGGGCCTCTGTCTACCCCTGGGTCAGGTGGGGATAGATCCTCTGACCCCAGCATAATTCCTGGACGCCAGCTGAGAAGCACAGGTGAGAGCTAGCAGAAGGGTCCTTGAAGCTCTCCTTGGGCAGCCCAGAGGGATGGTCTCAGCATCAGAGCCTTGGGAGACTCTTGGGAGTCTAGGGAGCCTCGGGAGACTGAGTGGAGGAAAGTCCCACCCGCCGCTGGATGCAGTCATGAGCCAGGTTCTACTTCCCTACCAAACAGAGAAACCTGAGCTGGTGTCTCTCCTCCGCACCAAATGCTAATTCCTGCCTGGCTTGCATCCCCTTGGTTGCTGGGGAATAAAATTAAATGAAGGCTAGGAAGGTGTTTGTTATTATCACCAGTCAGAGCTGAGGTTAGACACCAGGAAGGACGTCCCCTGGGTTCCCTCTCCTCTGGTGAACCTTCTCGCGTGCCTGGGGCTGAGCGCCAGCCTCTAGGCAGCTCACCGGCTCCTTCTCTCCCGCAGGGACCCGGGGCCAGGCGCTGCGGCTCGGGGCGCTGCGGCTGCTGCTCTTCAAGCTGCTGCTGTTGGATGTGCTTCTGACCTGCAGCCGCTTCCGCGCCCCGCCCGCCGCGCGGGGGGACCCGGCCCGGGCGCCTCGCCCTGGGGACCCCGGGCTCCCCGCGACCCCGCTGGAGGACCACCTTCTCCTCCCGCAGCCTCCGCCACCGGGAGGATCGCCCGCAGCCCCCACCGACTGGATTCGCCGCAGTGATGGGTGGACCACAGGCCGAGGGCTCAGCCTGTCCACCCCGCCGGCGCTGCAGCCCCGGGACGGCCGCTGGGTTCACACCCGCCATCCGGGTCGGGATCCCAGGAGCCCTGTCTGGGAGGAGGGGCCGCTGGTGCTCAGGGCGTGGCGCTCGGGACCCGCCCTCAGTATTCCTGCCTCCAGCCTTGGAGCATTTCTCTGCGGTCTGCCTCCTCCAGCTGACCCGAGCTTCCCCGGGGGCTAGGCTCCGTCTCCCCTCCTCGGACTGACGGCTTTCTGAGGGAAAAGGCTTTGTCTCTCCCATCAGACTGGAAGCCCCTTGAGGGTGGTGATCGACCCAGACACTGGGACATTTGAGGTGCTGATAACTGAGAACAATTAAAGGAGAACTTATATGACACAAGCAAATGAAAAATATTTTAACACCTGTCTGCTCTGGGAGGAGGGAATTTGGCAGATTTACAGGAGGCAGAAATCTGGGAAGGCTTCCTGAGGGTGAGAGCCTGGAAACTGCAGAGTGGAGCTGGGGGTTGGGGTGGATGTGGTCCCAACTCTGTCTCCTTTCCTCATCACCAGGCATGGGGCAAGGCCGCCTCTCTGTCTCCTCACCCTCGCCCAATCTCTCTGAGAGGTCAGGGTGAGGAGCCCAGGAACCCAGGATGATGGGGCGCTGGGCCTGAAGTCTTGCACAGACTTGACCGAAAAGAATAGGGCCAGGATTCCAGAGTAACAGGATCATAACCAATGCCAAGAGCACAGATAGTAATTCCAAACTTACACATTATTAATCAATTAAGGGTCATTATTCATGTGACAAATATTCACTGAGCTTCAACTCTGAGCCAGTCACTAAAGAGGTTTTTGTTTCGTTTTGTTTTCTTTCCTAAAGAGGGTTCTTGCACTGATAGAATATGAGGCTCCCACAATGGAGTGCAACCTGTGTGTCCTCCGTTAGTCCAGCTCTTGCAGGAAACCCAGCCTTTTCCAGAGTTTCCTCTCCAGTAATCACCCCAAGAATCTCTGGGTGCATTCATGTGAATCCAGATGTCCCCTGGGGCAGTGCAGGACAGTTCCCTGGATCAATGGCCCTACTTCAGTCTTCCTTCCCCCAAGGTGGCGGTGAGGAACTGTACTCTAACACTCCCCACACACATGGCGTCAGTGACTCCTAGCTTGCCAGAGCCCCTTTGCCCTTTTAGCTACTCTTCCACGAAAACCCTGACCTCTCCTCCACTGTTCATCTCTCACCAGCCTGTAAGGAGATTCTCCCAGCTCTTTTTTGGATCCTTCAAGGAGGGAGAGGGCACAACTTCTGGGGAATCAACCTGTCTACCATCCCCACAGAGCCAGCTCCTTCCCTAACACACAGAATGAGGGAGGGGTAGGCTGGGTGGGGGTGGGGGTGTATCCAGCCATAATCTCAGAATTTCTCCAGCCACTGTCCCTTCCCAGCTCTCAGCCCAGATGTTGAGCCCAGGGCTCCTGCTAAACTAATCTGTGTCTCAGTAAATGTCCTCTCAGAGGCCCTTTTGTTTATTCTGGAAGCAGGCTTCCCTTAGCTTCAGTGCTCCTACCCATCTTGCCCCCCTTCCCCCAATCCTGCCCTGCCCCAGACTCTGAATCCCCACTGTGGCTGGCTTAATGTTATTTCCCAAGAGGGTTCCTGGCCAGACTCTTGAGCCTCCTCAAGTCTTTTGAAGCCTAGAGAGCATGGAGGACCTCAGGACAATGTCCTGACCCTCTACACTGTGGAATTCTACATACCACAGCTCCTGCCTATCCAAAGTGCCTTGTCACCCACACAACTGTTTTGAGCAAGAAACTAAGATCAGGGGCTTCCCTGGTGGCACAGTGGTTAAGAATCCTCCTGCCAATGTAGGGGACACGGGTTCGAGCCCTGGTCCGGGAAGATCCCACATGCCTGGAAGCAACTAAGCCCGTGTGCCACAACTACTGAGCCTGTGCTCTAGAGCCCGCGAGCCACAACTACTGAAGCCCGCGCGCCGAGAGCCTGTTCTCCGCAACAAGAGAAGCCAGCGCAATGAGAAGCCCGTGCACCACAACAAAGAGTAGCCCCGGCTCGCCACAACTAGAGAAAGCCCACACGCAGCCAAAAATAAATAAATAAAATAAATAAATTTTAAAAAAAGAAACTAAGATCAGGAAATGACAAGTCAATGGACTGAGCATCAGTCCTTTAAAGTCTTTATAAAATAGCATAAATATCCAACCTCTAGGAAGCAAACATGAGGCACTGGGAAACACGGATTTATGGACAAAAATGGAATTTGCAGACAACCTCCCAGAGAAGCAGCCGTGGTCTGTGCGTGTCCATAGGACACTGAGCTCAGGGGCAGCCTGAAGCAGCCCCAAAGACCCAGAGAGTCCTCCTCTTGATGACACAGCACAAGGGGGTTTCACTGAGCAACTCCTTGTGCTAGGCGCCCTGTTGCTGGGGAGGTAGAAGGGAAATCAATCATTCATTAGCCAAGTCCCTGCCTTGTGGGAGCTCAGAATCCAAAGAAATAAACAATAGGCCAGAAAAGGGAGCCAGATTACACACTAAAAAGAAAATTATTGCATGAACTTTTTACAATCTGCTCAATAAGTTTAATTCTATTAACCCGTTTGAGCGTCGCAGGAACAGGCAAGTCTTGAACAGCAGCTAGGAGGATCACTTTGTCATCATACAGATAAAAATCGAGGCTCAGAGGAAATGATTTGTTCTAGTTCTCACTGGGACAAATCTAGGGTTCCTGGGCCCTAAGAAAGCTGCTTGAAGGCTGGGGACTCTTTGAATCGTCCAGGTCTCATCCACAGCGCCTACTAGAGTGACTGGCGATTAGAACAATAACAACAGCAGCAATAATAATAATAAAATTTTAACACTGGTGCTCAGTAAGTACTAACTTCATAATGACCCCAGGGGAGAAGCGACGTGCAAGGAGACGGAGAAGGCAGTGAAGACTGTCCTTCCCATACCTTTCAGGACCAGGGCGCTGCTTCCTCTCCCCTAGCCCTGGTCCTCCAGCCCCTCCCAGAGCCTCCGTTATGGGATGGGAAAAGGTGTTGCCATAGGTCACTGAGGGCACCATCCGCTCTCTCATTGGCCGAGGACGAAAAAAGATCGTCCTCCCTTTAGCTAGAAGCAAACCCCGAAAAGCCCATTGGCTGCCTAGTCCGCGGGCCTCCGTCGGCTCTGGGGGCCGGACGAGGCGGCCTGAAGCGGGAGCAGGCGGGGGGGGGGGGGGGGTGTGGGGCTCCCCGTTGCCCTGGTTACGCCGAGGCACGTGTGCAGTCCCGGAAGCGGCTCCGGGAAGCTGCCTAGCTCGCGCAGCCGGAGGAAGCGCAGCCGGGTCCGCTCGGGTCGGGTCCGGCTGGGCCATGGAGCTGTTACCTGAGCCCGCGTCCCGGCCCCGGCCCGGGCCCAGGCCCCGCTGTCTTCTGCTTCTCCCCTTGCTATTGCTGCTGCTGCTTCTCCTGGCGGCACCGGAGCTGGGCCCGAGGCAGGCCCAAGCAGAGGAGACCGACTGGGTTCGACTGCCCAGCAAATGCGAAGGTGAGGGGGCGGGGCTTGCGGAGAAGCGTCGGGGGATCGAAGGTCCTGGGCTCTCCAGCGGGTCTCCACTCCCTGAACCTGCTATGTGCCTGGCCCTGTGCTGGACTTTGGGGACACAGAGGCGGGCGAGAGTTCAGGTCTCGGTGCACTTGGAGCTCAGAAATCGGTGAAAACAAGCACTTATAATCGGGGTAGTAGATGCCGTGATAGGGGGGCACAGAACTTTGGGGGCTGGTTGAGGAGCATCTAAATCTAGCCCAGAGATGGGGGGTAAGGGCTTCGTCCAGGAAGCCCTGAATGATTAGGAGTTAGCCAGGTGAAGAGAAGTGAAGCCACAGATGCAGAGGTCTACAAGCAAAGGACAGGTTTGAGGAACTGAAAAGATCCATATGACTGGTCTTGGGGGAAGAAGAGCTTGAGACGCTCCCCTTGTGCCCTCACCGCAACCTACTTTGTGTCATTGGCAGTCTCCCCCACTAGCTGTGAGCTCCTTGAGGGCAGCGACCTTGACTCAGATAGCTATTCACACAGTGCCTAGTAGGCACCCAGTAGTTGTATTTGGAATAAGTATGAGTGAAGGGGGGAGGGGGCGCTGTGGGTGTGTGTGGAGGGGGGAGGAGGGTCTGAGGCCGAAGGGGTCACTTTAGGAGAAGAGAGCCTGGGGGAACTTCGTGAGGGAGGAAGATTTTAGGAATATGAGAAAAGAGTGAATCCCAAAGGCCTCCGAAGGTGGAGGTGTGGCACTTGAGAGAGAGAGAAGGAGAGGGAGTGGGAAGGAGAGAAAAGAGCACCAGCACACAAACCAGCGATTCAGGACTGGGAAGGGCCTACCTTTTTTTTCCTCCCCTCCATTTCTCAGTTTCCTCCTCAGGCCTTTACACCACTCCTTCCTTCTCCCCTCCCTAACCCCAGCCCCCCACGAAAGTTGACTATAAATCTGTTGCATCCTAATACAAAGCGTACAGTCGGCCAGAGGTTCCCCAAGCACTGGGAAGTGGGGGTAGTTTGGAAGGCATCATCTTTTTGTTTGAGAGATTAAAGGTGAGATGCTTCAGAGATGAGCTGACCCCACTGGTCGGCCTCCCAATATGGATTCTAGCCTCTACTTTCTCCCTCACTGCCTTGAATAGACAGTCAGAGGGTTATGATGCCTTCCTTTCACTCTTCTTTTAGTCATAGCCAACATCTTTTGGGGGTTTCAGTTCCCCTTCTCATTTCCTATCTTATTCTAATACCAAAGAGCCCTTACTGTTTCTCTTATTATTCTCATAGCCTAAGAAGCTCACATTTCTTTTCCTTAGACTCGTAATAGCACAGAGCTGGCAAAGATCTTTAGATCATTCTAGTCCAACCTGATTTTGTAGGTAATTAATAAAAATAATTTTAAAGGGATTTTCAGTCATAGGATGGCTTGGTAAACTCCAACCCTTAGGCTCCTCTTAATCATGTATATTTACCTTTACTTATCACTGTGACATCTTTGGTATTAAATGCTGACTATCTGGCCAACAAATCCTGCCTCCTGGCTCAGTAGCCTGAGTGGAAGAGGCCTTGGCACAGAGGAAGGAGAACCTGCCCAGAAAAAAGTGGGTGGATGTCCATGAGGATCTGGGGTCTGTGCCATGAGTCTCCTCCAAGTCTGGCTCTGGGTGGGACCCGCAGAGGGGGTCTTGAAGAGGCAAGGTTTGGAAGAGTTGGGAAGCAAGGTTGTGGTTGATGGGTACAAGAGAGATGAGTTGATGGGTTCCAACCTCTGGGGCCTGGCATACTGCATGTTGAGGGTGTGGAAGAGGGGGGCACAGGAGCCAGAAAAATGATGAACTTGCACAGAGTTCAGGACAGAAGAGGGGAGGGAGCCCAGATGGTCCTGGATGGAGAGCCAGGGAGGAGAGACACCCTCAATTCATTGCAGACTCTGAGGTCACTGGCTTACATTTTGGAATTTTCATGTGTTCCAAGTTCTCCAAGCCATCTATTAATGCATATGTTATAAAATTTCACCAAACAAGCCTGCAGGGGATTTATTTGTTTCAGTAGTAAGTTGGTTTTCTACCCAACTCTGCTGTTGGTGTTATAACAACACTGATGGCATTTAACCTGCAGACCATGTTCCACTCGGAGACATCAGAAGCTGCTCGAGCACCAGCACAGTCTCTCTGAGCAATATTTATCAAGTATCCAACACATACAAAGTCCAAGACTAGAGCAATAAAGAAAAAAATCCAGTACATGATCCTCCTTTTGAATGCCCTTGTAGTCGAATCAGAGAGACACATGAGATGACGGAGGCCCTTAGTGAGAGCATGGATCCTGCAGACTCTCAGAATGAAATCAAGAGCAGGTGGGATTCATCCAGAAGGGCTTCCTGGGGGAGGAGGTTTTTAAGGTGAGGTTAAGAGAATGGACAGACAACCCCTGAAGGGGGGCATCATGCACTTTCCTGAAGCCCCAGGCACTGCTCACTTTCAGTGGTAGCACTCCTTATGCAATGGTAATTATTTGTTTACACTTCTCTCTGCTCCATTAGACTGAGTATCTGGAAGGGAGGGACCTTGTTTCCGTCTGTGTATCCCCAGGCAGTGCCTGACACACAGGAGTTGCTTAATAACTGTTCGAGGAAGCGTAAGAGGAAATGAGAAAATAAATGAACAAAAACAGTAGAAACAGGCCTGTGGGGGGAATGGAGCAAATTAACTTGGTAGGAATAGAGAGCTGGTGTTGGAACAACATATGAAATCAAGAAATAAAACAGCCATGAAAGACATTTTGGGGGGCTTCCCTGGTGGCGCAGTGGTTAAGAATCCGCCTGCCAATGCAGGGGACACGGGTTTGAGCCCTGGTCCAGGAAGGTCCCGCACGCCGAGGAGCAACTAAACCTGTGCACTGCAACTACTGAGCCTGTGCTCTACAGCCTGCGAGCCACAACTACTGAGCCCGCATGCCACAACTACTGAAGCCCGTGAGCCTAGAGCCCGTGCTCTGCAACAAGAGAAGCCGCCGCAATGAGAAGCCCGCGCACCGCAACGAAGAGTAGCCCCTGCTCACCGCAGCTAGAGAAAGCCCACGCGCAGCAAAGAAGACCCAACACAGCCAAAAATAAATAAATAAAATTGAAAAAATTTTTAATAAATAAAAAATTTTAAAAAGACATTTGGGGAACAACTGGGGAAATTTGAATATGGACTGAGTATTGGATGATATTGGAATTGTTGTTAATCTTCCGAGTATGGTGATTTTTATGGTTAGGTAGGAGACGGTCCTTGTTCTCAAGAGATGCATGATGACTTGTTTAGGAGTGAAGTAAGTCTACTTACTTTCAAAATGGTTTAGCAAAAACAATGTGTATATTGTTGATATCTATTATTATCACATTGCTTTATATTATATGTTGGGGAGCGAGTGTGATAAATCACTAACGACTGTTTTTTTGTTTGTTTTTACTAACAACTGTTGACCGTGACTGGAACGTATATTGTACCCTTTTCTATATGTTTGAAAATTTTTAAAGTAAAATAAATGATTGTGGGGGTGGGGAGCAGGAGGGAGCTGGGAGAAGTGAAGCCAGTAGGAATAAGGGCCAAGAGTGGACAGGAGGCAGTGGATCTTGGAGCCCACTTTCACCTACTGAGCTCCATTTGGTGGTCTGGTGCTAACTCCTTTCTCTGCCCCAAGCACTGACTCAACCCAGTCCGGGAGAGGCGTCCACTTGGGTCTGTTTTGCTGGGAGCCAGCTCCTGTCAAAGGCTCAGATGCACTCAGTAGTTTGTGCTGTGTCTCCTTCCCCCAGTGTGTAAATACGTCGCAGTGGAGCTGAAGTCAGCCTTTGAGGAAACTGGCAAGACCAAGGAGGTGATTGACATGGGCTATGGCATCCTGGACCGGAAGACCTCAGGAGTCAAATACACCAAGTCGTAAGTGAAGTGGTAGGGAGTGGGGCACTGGCCTGGTCTGCTTTGTTCCTCGAGGCATCAGCAGCTTGAAGTTCCCTTCTCCCTTCTGGCTAGGCAGACCCACCAAAGGGAGGCAGCTCTAACTGAGACCTAAGTTTGCCCACTGGTTCTATCCCCAACTAATTGTGTGGCCTTCATAAATCCCTGAATGCCTCTGGGCTTCACATGCCTCATCTGTAAAAGCAAGACTGTTGGACCTTATCAGTGATTCCCAGGCTCTTGGATTTTATGGATTAATTTTTTAAAATATAGGGTTACTGGGGAATTCCCTGGCAGTCCAGTGGTTAGGACTGGGCGCTTTCACTACCATGGCCCAGGTTCAGTCCCTGGTCAGGGAACTAAGATCCCGCAAGCCTTGCAGCGTGGCCTAAGAAAAACAACAAGATTAACAACTTTTAATTTTGCCAGGTATAAATATTAAAACCAAACCAAAAAACACTTCCATCAACTATGATCATCCTTGCAAAATGAAGTGATATCTTAACATCAAACTTCAATACATTTTGCTTTTATTTTTTAAAAATCTACTGAATCATTTAGCTTTATTAAAAAAACAAAACAAAACAAAACTTCCTTCCCGTAGAGCTGTTAAAATTGTGTCTCTCTGGTCTGTGTTCCAGCATTTCAGAGCCCCCCAGATGACCTATCTTCCTTCCAGCTCTGCCTTTCCGTTGGTGAGATGTGCAGGTGTTGGGGTAGCAGGGCTGGAGGGACGGACCACTAATCCACGGGGGTGAGGAGGGGAACTCAGGCCCTCTCGTGCTGCTGTCTCGGCAGGGACTTACGGTTAATCGAAGTCACTGAGACCATTTGCAAGCGGCTCCTGGACTACAGCCTACACAAGGAGAGGACCGGCAGCAACCGATTTGCCAAGGTTGGGTTTGTGCTGGCCCTTCATCCCCACCGGGGCCGGGCTGCATGTTTAAGTGTGTCTGCTGGTCTGGGTGCCACTGGAAGATCGTGCCCTGGGAGCATCCCTCCTTGGTCTCTCCCCGTTCTTCATCCGTTGCTGTTGGCACCCCTCCGCTCCTGAGCGGCCTGACTTTTCAGTGGCAGTGGGCACATCCCTGATGGTCTGGGCCTGCCCACTGGGGTCCTGCCTCAGCCCCAGACAGAAATGCTCCCGGGTGGCAGCCCCCTCGGAGGCCTAAGCACTTGCGCAGGGAGAACTCAGGCTGTGCCAAATTGTGAGGGTTTAGAGGAGATGTCAGAAGACTCTTGGGGGGCGGTGACTGCCACGTCCTTCCTCTGGGCCCACAGGGCCCCTACCTGGACCTCCATCATGGTGCCTTTGTGACATTTATTGTACTTGCGGCATACACGAATGCTTCTCTCCCTGGAGAATGAGCTTTCTTGCAACAAGGCCCATGTTTCTTTGTCTCTGCATCTTCCATGTTTGGTAGGAGAGTTGTCTCCCACATTTCTCCACCTAAGTACCCTTATAGCAAAGGAGATCCATCAGAAACCCCTGGGAAACCTAGAGGAATAGTATCAAACCACAGAAGTCTTAGGTTTTATCTTTGTAATTTGTGTTAATGTTGTGCTTGGTAATAAATCCATGTTTAATGTAAAAATGTTTAACATTATTTTCCATAGCAAAAAAATTAGAACCAACCTAACCATTCACCAGTAGGGGAGTGGTTAAATAAATCAGTGTGGCCATTCAGTAGACCATTTTGCAAAGTGTAAAACGAAGAATGAGATAGCTTTTTATGAACTGAACTAAAATCATCTCCAAAGTATATTATTAAGTAAAAAAGGCAAGGTGCCGAATGGTGTGTATGATACATACTGCTGCTTGTGTAAAAAGTGGGGGTGGGGCTTCCCTGGTGGCGCAGTGGTTGAGAATCTGCCTGCCAATGCGGGAGACACGGGTTTGAGCCCTGGTCTGGGAAGATCCCACATGCCGCGGAGCAACTAGGCCCGTGAGCCACAATTACTGAGCCTGCGCATCTGGAGCCTGTGCTCCGCAACAAGAGAGGCCGCGATAGTGAGAGGCCCGCGCACCGCGATGAGGAGTGGCCCCAGCTTGCCGCAACTGGAGAAGGCCCTCGCACAGAAGCGAGACCCAACACAGCCATAAATAGATAAATAAATAAATTTAAAAAAAAAAAAAAAAAAAGTGGGGGTGGAAGAGAGGATATAGTTGTGTGTATATTTGCTTCTAGTCGCGTGCGTGATCTCTGGAAAGATAGAGGAGAAAGAGACAGTGTGTTGTCTCCATGGAGAAGAATATTTTTTACACAACCAAGAGTCCTCCCCGCTTCGCCTGTGCCTCTTCCCCTCAAGGAAAGACACAAGCCATAGGAAGAACCCGAAGCAGGGAGTGGGCCTGGATATGGGGGAGGCCACAGTGAGGGGAAAGAGCCAAGACCAACTTACTTCCTGGAAAAGGAGTATTTGTCCAAAGGGCCTGAGGGCAACAGCAGACTTTTTTGTTTTTTGGGTTTTTTTATAAATTTATTTATTTTTGTCTGTGTTGGGTCTTCGTTGATGCGCACGGGCTTTCTTTAGTTGCAGTGAGCGGGGGCTACTCTTCGTTGCGGCTTCTCATTGCGGTGGCTTCTCTTGTTGCGGAGCACAGGCTCTAGAGCGCAGGCTCAGTAGTTGTGGCACGTGGGCTTAGTTGCTCCGCGGCATGTGGGATCTTCCCAGACCAGGACTCGAACCCATGTCCCCTGCATTGGCAGGCAGATTCCCAACCACTGCGCCACCAGGGAAGCCCCAGCAGACCTTTTGGAAAGGAGTGTGGGGAGGCAGGACAGGGCGTGTGTGTGGAGGGGTTGTGGGATGCAGGCCTCAAAGAGGGGAGGGGAAGATGAGGACAAGTATGAGAAGCTATAGGGGGTCTTGACTTCCAGCTGGGTCCTTGGGCCTCCAGCTCCACCGGGAGAGGAGGGGGCAGGGAGAGGAAGGGTCTCTGCCTCTCATGTCCGGTCGCCTCTTCCAGGGCATGTCGGAGACCTTTGAGACGCTACACAACCTGGTGCACAAAGGGGTCAAGGTGGTGATGGACATCCCCTACGAGCTGTGGAACGAGACCTCTGCAGAGGTGGCTGACCTCAAGAAGCAGGTACGGGCCCCTCGGCCCTCAGAGGCGGCTGTGCCCCACAGAGCTGGGTGGGGGCGGGGCCTCGGCCGAGGAAGGCCACGAGGAGCCGGGGGGACTGTGGTCAAGTCGTTTCACCCCTCTGGCTTCAGCCTCCTCGGGAATCAGCCACCAGCCTGGTGGGCGGCGGGGCTCGGCGGGGCTCCTCTGGGAGAAGTCAGCGCTGGGCTTTGCCAACGCGAGGCGTTGTGGTTAACAGTGCGACGTGCTGGTGGAGGAGTTTGAGGAGGTGATCGAGGACTGGTACAGGAACCACCAGGAAGAGGACCTGACTCAGTTCCTCTGCGCCAATCACGTGCTGAAGGGCAAGGATACCAGTGAGTCTGAGGGCACGTCGGCCCTAGATTGTGTTGTTTGCCTCCCCCTCAGGGGAGGTGGGTAGGGGGAGGACGGAAAAGAAATAAGAAATGGGGGCATCGTAGCATCTGTCCTCAGGGCGCTGGATGGGACAGGGTGGGGTCAAGGCCTGACGCACCAGGTGCAGAGTAACCGTTCAGATGCCTCAGATGCCCCAGGACGGGCCTGGGGCCACAGCGAGGCAGAGCTGGGACCCGTTCCAGTCGCCACCCCCCGTGGCTCCGCAGCCAGTGCTCCTCACCCAGCAAAGCAGTCTGTTGACCGTGTCTCTCCTCCTTGCCCCAGGCTGCCTGGCAGAGCGGTGGTCTGGCAAGAAGGGGGACACAGCCGCCCTGGGGGGGAAGAAATCCAAGAAGAAGAGCGGCAGGGCCAAGGCCTCGGGTGGCGGCAGCAGTGGCAGCAAACAGAGGAAGGAGCTGGGTGGCCTCGAGGGAGACCCCAGCCCCGAGGAGGACGAGGGCATCCAGAAGGCTTCCCCCCTCACCCGCGGCCCCCCTGAGGAGCTCTGAGCCTAACCCAGCGCTCCTGCTGACCCACAGCCCTGACCTGGGAGCTGAAGGATCTGGGCCCCAGCTCTGGCAGACAGAGCGGCACCGGGCTTCAGCTGTGCCTGCTTGGGCTGTGCCTCTTCCTGCCGCAGACAGACTCCAGCCCTGGAAGAGCTCAGATCAGCTGCGGGCAGCCCAGGCCGGCCTTTTCCCTCTGCCCAGCGTTCCTCTCCTGACCCAGACTTCAGGCGGGCTCTGCGCTCTCAGGACTGCCCAAGGACTCCGGTGTGAACTCGGGCAGGCAGGTGTCGAGCTGGGCCCTGGGACTGGGGCTCCAGAGCCCCGCACCCCCTCGCTCCTCCGGCACTGACACCGGGAAGCAAGACTGAGGCCGCAGCTCCTCCTCTCTGTACCCACCCCTCCTGTGGACACCTTGTACTCTGCCTGGCCCTCCCCAGGGCTCACAGAGTAAAAACCTTTCGGCCTTTTTCGTTTGGATTTCTGAGTCCTTTTCAGCCCCTCAGAGGGGCCTGGAGCCCCCTGTGGCTCTTCCCTGCCCTTCACCTGCCAGCCTTGGGGGCTGAGGATGGGAGGCTGTTCCCATCCTCCCATCACTGAGGCCGAACCTGCTGACTGTGGGGAAAGCAAGTGCAGGGAGGGCCCCGGGGGGGCTGGGGCGAGGGGTGGGCCTTGGGTATGCGGTGGGGCCAGGCACAGTGCTCCGGTGCCACTCCTCAGCTGCTCTTGGTCTCCCCGAACCCGCCCCAGGCCGGGAGGGGCCTCACTTGTGCCCTGGCACCTGGCTGCCCTCATTCTTTCCCTCCCTCCCACCTCTCCTCTCCCCGCCACCAAGGCCTTCCTGTTGGTTGTGTAAAGTGTATGCCAGTGACCCCACCAGCTCCCGCCCCTCGTCTCCACCTCCGCCTGGCCCTGCCTGTTGGTCTTGAACCTTGTTCCCTGATGACCACACCTGACCACTCCATGCTTCCTAGCTGTTGTGCCCGGAGCCCGCAGGGGAGGACACCCCAGTCCCCCCAAAACAGCTGGTTGCACCGTGTTCTCTGGGAGTAGGGGAGAAACAGGAAGGCTGGCCTCTGGGGAGAAGGGGTGGGCGGCTCCGGCACCTCCCTGTCTGTCCTGAAGGCAGAGATCTGTGGCGGCTCAGAAGCAATAGTGGTGACAGCTGCGAGTAGTCAGTGCTTTAACCCTACAGTGCACTCGGGTGGCTGCTGTTAGCCCTATTTTGTAGAAGAAGGAACTGAGGCTCAAGTCACAGGACGCGCCCGAAGTCCTGTTGGCAGTGGCACAGCGGCACACGGACTCTGGCTTTGAGACCCCAGCCCACTGTATTCCCGCAGGCGCAGGGCCCCTCTCCCAACACCTGGCACTGGCCATGTGATTTGCATTGAACTGGTTTGGTTTCTTGCCCGTAACCCACGCCCACCAACAAGTCTCTTTTAGAAGGAAAATAGGACGCAGCCCCTGCTTCTAGAAAGGAGAGAGGGTGGAAGGTCCTGCCAGCACCGCGCCCACACCGGATCCCCTGAGCACCCGCACCCAGGCTCCCTCACACTCCAGGCTGGGCCCAGCAGGTAGGAGGGGCCGCTGCTGAGGTGCCCCAGAAGGATTTTCCCAGCTTCTGGCAAAAAGGCTCTGGGGTCCCCCCAACTCGGGCTCAGCCCCTCCCCGCTCCCCAGGCCTGGGAACACCAAGGCCATAGAGAGTGGAGCAAATTGGAAGCTGCTTCTCCTCTGGCCCATGAGGCTTAGAACAGGCCCTTGGAGGATGATACTTTTTGGTCTAGCGTCCCCCTCCCCATCTCCAGCGCTGATACTGGCGCCTGTTGAAGGGGGCTATGGGCAGAGATTCCAGCCTAGACTGTGATCCCATCCTGGACTCTGGTCTGAGCATAGGAGGTGACTGCGGGGGTCCGGGATTGGAACCCAGGGCTGGGGAACCATTTGCAGGCCCCTGGACTGTCTAGGATTTGGTGGCCAGTCTCTGACCACCCCCATCCTGTCACTAACCCACAGCACTTCAGTACTTGGCTTAGGTCTGTCCCCAGAGCTTCATTGTCCTTAGAATAGGATGAGACAAAGACCTATCCCCTTACTGGGGTGTTGGCCCAGGGGCCCAATCCCAGGCCCAGACCAGAGGGAGGGCAGCGCTGTGACTGCTTTGCTCTTTGACCTGTGGCTGCTGCAGGATGAGTGCCCTCACCTGCCCCCCATTCCCCACAAGGCCAGGCGTGTTGCACACTCACTAGCTCTCCACGCACTCACCCCAGCAGGCAGTTTTCTCCCTGGCCCAGCCTAGAAAAGAAAGAAGGCAGGATCTGGCTTCCCAGGTTTTTCTTTTCCTCTCCCCACCACACACACAAGCCTTTCTGAACTGGAGTACTGCCTCCCACTTTCCCACACCCCTTGCCTCCATAAGGTGAGGGGTCTGGCTGAGCTCAAGCGAACCTGATTTCAGTCCCCTTGTTAGAAACCCAATTAGAACGGGGTCTCCTACCCTCACCTGGACATGAGAGTCACTTGGATGCTTGTTAAACATACAGATGGGCCCCCCTCAGACTTGCTGGGTTGGGGATCTAGGAGTCTGTGTAGGTCCTAAGATGAGGCCAGCTGGAACCCACTCCACCAGGAGAAATTTGGGTGTTGTGCTAAGAGGGGCCAAGACCTCAATGAAGCCACATTGGAAGGAAGTCTTGTCCTCAGAAACATGAATTATCAGAACCCCAGAGAGGATCTGTCTCTCTGTTGGAGACTTTCATCATCCAGAACCACAAAGGCTGATGGACAAACCACAAGGCCAGTTCCGGTTCAATGACAGTCAAGTCTCAGGGTTTGGGGTTCTGTAGTCTCAGAAGTGGCTGCATCGGGACCTCTGTGTATTCGTTTTAAGGAACAGCTCCTAGGAGGCAGGCTCCTCTCTTTATTTCCAAGTTCCTGGGTGGTATCTTCATGCAACATCTTTTCGCAAGTTAGAAAGTGGTGCTTTTCACACCTTTGACTCCCATCTGTCAGAAAGTTGTTTTAATAAAAGTTTTGTTAGAATAAGACACTTGACTGCCAGAATTCCTGCCAGAAAATAATAAATATATAAGCCCATGAGGTTTGCAGTTTGAATGGAAGCCCTTTAAATAAGGACACCTTGTACAGTTCACAACTTGTCCACATGTTCACAGCAGCCCTAAATCACTTTAGTTCACAAGTATGAACAAAATTCTTCTTCATATCTTTGATCTTGAAGGAAAAACACATTTTTTCGTGACAGATGCACGGTCCATGCCTAACTGGTTTGTGGAAGGACTCTGTGTACTAATCCTAGCAGCAGAGCCAGCTGAATCCCTCGTGAACATCCCCTGATGGCCTGGTTTGCACTATTAAGAAATTTCACTGGAATAATAATAGTAGCCACTGTTTTTTGAGTGCATATTACTATGTGGCAAGCACAGCTCTACATGCTTTAATTAACTCATTTAATACAGCTGTGATCCACACGAGGCCATGGATTTTTGAACACGTTATCAAAGTAAATACACATACAGAAAAGTACACATATAAGTGTAAGCTCAATTAATTTTTACAAGCTGAACACCAAAGTCACCAGCATGCAGATTGTGAAACATTATTACCATCACTCCAGAAACGTCCCACACACACCCTACAAAAAG
Source organism: Eschrichtius robustus (assembly GCF_028021215.1). Taxonomy (NCBI): domain Eukaryota; kingdom Metazoa; phylum Chordata; class Mammalia; order Artiodactyla; family Eschrichtiidae; genus Eschrichtius; species Eschrichtius robustus. The sequence goes on from NC_090835.1 coordinate 75,995,594, forward strand.
AACAGGGATTTTTGTCTACTTTGTTCACTGCTATATTCCCAGTGCTTAGTACAGCGGTGCCTGGCACAGAGTAGCTGCTTTCCCCCCACCCCCGCCAGCCGCACCACAGGGCTTGTGGGATCTTAGTTCCCAGACCAGGGATTGAACCCGGGCCCTCGGCAGTGAAAGCTCAGAGTCCTAACCCCTGGACCGCCAGGGAATTCCAAGAGTAGCTGCTTAATAAATATCTGTTGAATGAACGGAGCACAGAAAGGTTACATAACTTGCCCAGGTCACACATTTAGGAAGTGGCCCAGTCAGGTTTTGAACCCAGATGGAATGGCTTCAGTGTCGCGGGGCATAGCCTCCATGCCATAGACTCTTGCAGCCATAGCTGGTTGGCTCGTCCACCATCCTCCCCTTAGACATGGCTCTCTCTTCTAGAAAGCAGACCAGCTTCTGTCCCCTAGTCTATTTATGTCTTCAGAGTTTAAGGTTGGACATGCAGTAAGGAGTGAATTAACCTTCAAGTTTTTCTCCCTTTTCAAAGTTTACAGTTGTGTATAGCTTAAAGGCAGCTTGACCTTTAACGCTGCCCTCCAGAGCTGGCTTCTCTTTACAGTTTCTTTAAGAGGAATCCGATTTTACTCATTCTTTCTTTAAAAGTGTACTCTTCATCTATCAAGTTTATACAGGCCAACAGAGCTTAAACTTCCGCTAAAATGGGTGCGATTCTCTACAGGAGGTGTAGCTGCACATTGACATGGGAGAAGTGGGCCAACCCCATCACCAGCTCCAGGGGTGGCAACATCTCCTACCATCATTACTTTTCTAAAATAGAAAAGGTTCTCAGTCCAAAAAACAAAACAAAACAAGACACTCAAAAAGCCAGGTGTGGGAATTCCCTGGCGGTCCAGTGGTTAAGACTCCGTGCTTCCACCACAGGGGGCGCGGGTTCCATCCCTGGTCCAGGAACTAAGATCCCACATGCCACGTGGCCAAAAATGTAAAAAAAAAAAAAAAAAGAAAGAAAGTAATGTAGCCACCATTAATTAGTGTTATAACCCACCAATATAGGGACCAATTTTATACTCAGTTGATGGGGCTTTATTAAAGCAGAGTGAGTCATATCGTATATTGAAAAGGCTAAAAAAGGATCCATTGTAATAAATCTGCTAGCAGAGTTCATGTGGGTGGGTGGCATCCCAATGGTCAATCTGGACAGATAGTCAGCAGAGAAGAGTTTTTTCCAGCGGCTTGGACTAGAGTTTGGAAATTGGCATCCCTCCTCTGAGCAATGTATTCAGAACACCTGTTCTGAATCAAAACAAAACCAGCCAGAATGTCTTCCATTTGTAGTTTCTGTATATACATAATTCACAATTCTAAGATTTTAATGTGTCCTCAAATAGGTATAGCCTTGGAGTTTGTCCAGTTGCAGCCATGTTCCCAACCTAAAATCTCTTTGCAAACATATTATACATTTGGGGATGAAGAATTTAGTCTTTTCAGCCAGTTGCAAATAATAAGCATTGCATATTAAAAATATCACCTGTTCTTATTTTCAGCTAAGTCAAACTGTAAATTGATTTATATTCTGTGACCTTCTCTTCCATGGCCCAGGGTTATCTAAATTTGGGTTTGGGTTATCTAAAATTCACATAGAGTAACCAAGTGAAACAAAAGGTGGTTTTGATATATTTCAGTGGGTAGAAGACATGGACAAACAATTTAGCAATGAAGGACTGCAATTATTTGGTACATTTTGGTGGTAATTAAAGAAGATTAAAACAATTAAATACAATTTTCTACCCAATGAAGTATCAATGAATAATATCTTCATGTAGAGAAGGTTGAAACAAACATTTGTTTTGGGTGACAGCATCAATTAATAGAAAAATTTCATTTGGAAAATAATTTCATCATAACCATCCACATGTTCACTCTTTTGAAAAATTCTGAGAGCATTTTAAATGTTCAGAGCTTGGGGAGTGAGTAAACAAGTTGCAGCACATCCTCTCAGTGTAGCCAAAAAATGCTTAAGGCAAGTAATTTATGGTCAAGAGAAGAAAATATGCTTTTGATAGTTAAAAGCAAAAAAAAAAAAAAAAAGGTCCATGCAATTCCATGTGTACTGTGATCTCGACTTTTTTTTTAAATGCCTCTGAATGAGAAAGAAATCAAATAATTACTAACTTCGGGACAAAAATCTTGTCTTTGAAATGAAAAGTACGTTTAGAAGCTATTCACAACCTATATATTTTTTTAAAAAGCCAAGTTTACCATCAGCATTCATATTATTTAAAAAAATCATATTATAAACTCCCCAGTACAGTGTCTTTCTAAGCCTGTAGCCAAAGACCTGTCTGTAGGGTCAGTGTGAGCACAGACTCCACTGCTTGGGCATGGGCAGGCCCGTTTGAGGTCGTCTGTGTGCTAAAAATAGAAAGGTAAGAATGATTACATATCTTTGGGGTTCCTCCAGCTCCCGCATTCTATAGATGGTAAAAGGAGGAGGGGATGGGGAGGCTCTTTTGTTCTAAATTCCATACCTCCGCTTTTTCTGAAGCCAGAAGAACAAAGGCAGGTGGGGAAGGCTGTTCTTGCTGTCTTGGGCTTCCCTGGGAGGCATCATTTTCCTGAATCCACCTCAGTCAGGGTCTTGTCCCAGGAAGAGACCTTCTGCTTTGGGGAGGAAGGATGGATGTACACTAACCAAACCAAACGACCAATTTATGAAGTGACAGTGAGCAATATGACAGCAAGAGCACCAAGCACTCCCAGCCCTGACCCTGGACTTCGCACTCTGTGGGCACCTCCATGGAAAGCAGTTGATCTTTAGAAGGGCGCTTGGTTGGAGAGGAATTGGAACCAGACTTCACCTTAGGCAGCTCAAAAAAAAGCTTGATGCCTCACCTACAGGACAGAGCAACACTTGCCCCCAGGTGGGTGGAATGATTCCTTGGGCCAGAACTGCTCCTGTACTTGAATGGCCACAGCATTTACCCAGATACTCCCCATTCCTTCCTTCCCTGGCTGACCAGGCCCTCCTTCAGCTGGACAGGTTTTTTTTTTAAGATTTATTTATTATTTATTTATTTTTTAAATTTTTTTGTCTGCTTCCGGTCTTAGTTGCAGCACGCGGGATCTTTGTTGAGGTATGCAGGGTCTTTCATTGTGGCGTGCGGGCTTCTCTCTGGTTGTGGCGTGCGGCTTTTCTCTTCTCTAACTGTGGCGCGCGGGTTCCAGAACGTGTGGGCTCTGTAGTTTGCGGCAAGCGGTCTCTAGTTGAGGCCCGCGAGCTCAGTAGTCGTGGGCTTAGTTGCCCCGCAGCATGTGGGATCTTATTTCCCTGACCAGGGATCGAACCCGCGTCCCCTGAATTGTAAGGGGGATTCTTCACCACTGGGCCACCAGGGAAGTCCCTGGACAGTCCTTCTTTAGATACTCGAATACCTTTTTTTCCCTGCTAGGGAGGGTCCAGCCCTGGGCGCCCATCTCTGTAGACTGAAAGTTTCTTTCCAGCTTGGGGCGGGGGTGGAGCGGGCACTCTCACTTCTCCCCTTTCTCCTGGCCCTTCCTGGGCCCTCCTGCGACCTGGGTTAAGTGGGCAGGGGTCTGGGAGGGTCCTTCCCGCCGTGGGATCGGTCAGAGGGCCGGTTCTTCAGGCGGGCGAGAAGGGCTTGTCCAGGATTGCCAGGCAGCGCCCTCCCCGCGGCCCGGGCAGCCTCGGCCCCGGCCCAGGAGCCCAGCAGGGGCGTGTCCCCGTGCTCACCTGCCATTGGGCAGGTGGGGCAGCCGGCGCTTTGGCAGGGGCAGTATTATAAACGCGGAGCCGGTGGCAGCGGAGCCAGGCAAGTCGCAGGATGGTGGACAGCGTGTACCGGACCCGCTCCCTGGGGGTGGCGGCTGAAGGGCTCCCGGACCAGTACGCGGACGGAGAGGCGGCGCGCGTGTGGCAGCTCTACATCGGGGACACCCGCAGCCGCACCGACGAGTACAAGGCCTGGCTGCTCGGGCTGCTGCGCCAGCACGGCTGCCAGCGGGTGCTCGACGTGGCCTGCGGCACTGGGTGAGCCTGGGCAGGGGCCAGGGGACCGGAGTGAGCGGGAGCGGGGAGCGGGTGGCGGGTGGGGACCCGGCTGAGCGGGCGCCGGGGGATCGGGGTGAGTGGGGACCCGGGGCATTGGGGCGACGGAGTCGGCTCGGCCCGGGCAGCTTGATCGCAGGACCACGGCCGGGCACGTCAGGGCAGCCTCCTCCGCCGACCCTGAGCCGGGCGGGGGCGCGACGCCAAGGCCAGGAATGAGTGTTTGCCCAGGCAGAACAGGCAGGGCGAGGCCGACGATGGCAGGACGGGGCCCAGAAGACCCAGGGTGAGAGCGAGGGTGTGGGCACATCGGGTGGGGAAGGCGGGTTCCGGAGGGCGGCGCAAGGGCCAGGCTTTGGGGCCACACCGACGTAAGCTCTGTTCAGGCTCCAGCGCGGCAGCGTTAACACTTGTTTGACATGTGCCTCGGCCAAAGTACTGTGCCAGGTGCTTTTGATACATCAGTTTTTAAAATCCTCACAAAACCCCATGAGGTAAGAAGTGATATCCATTTACAGCTGTAGAAATTTGGCCTCAGAGAGGTAAAGGTGGAGAGAAGATGTGGACCCAGGTTGTTTAGGGTCTGGCCTGTGCTCTGAACCACCATGCTGGGAGTTCCCTGGTGGCCTAGTGGTTAGGATTTTGCACTTTCACTGCCGAGGGCCGGGGGTTCAACCCCTGCTGGGGGAACTAAGATCTCACAAGCCTCGTGGTGCGGCCAAAAACAAAAACAAAAACATCATGCTATACTACCTCCTGTGTTCAAGTTACTTAACTTCCAGGAGCCTCAGTTTGCCCCATCTCTCAAATGGGGATAACACCATCTACCTTACTGGATTGCCATGAGGATTAATGCACATTTGTAGAATACCTGACTCGGTGCTAAAACAAAAAAGAAAAGTTGCTACCAGGTTCTCAGAAACAGATTTGCCAGGTCAATTGAGCTCAGTGGAGAGAGGCTGGGGACAGGATATAGAGGAGACAGAAGTGTCCAGCACAGGGTCTCCTCCTTGCCTTCCCAGGCCCCCCTGACTGCCCCTCTCTGCCTGTCATCCCTGGTCCTGCCCAGGGTGGACTCCATCATGCTGGTGGAAGAGGGCTTCAATGTGACAAGCGTGGATGCCAGTGACAAGATGCTGAAGTATGCGCTTAAAGAGCGCTGGAACCGGCGGCACGAGCCTGCCTTTGACAAGTGGGGTACGTGGGTCCAGCCAGGTGCCCTCAGCCCAGCCACCAAGGACACGGTTCTCTCTGCCCTGGGCTCCTTTAGCTCCTGTGGTGGGGTGTTTTGTTTTCCTCAAGGGAGACAGTAAAACCACTGTAATTTCCCTGAAAAGGAAGGCTTAGGCACCAGAATGAGGTATTGAGTATGAGGGGCTAGTTTTAATTATGTTTATAGTGTCTTGTCTTTCCCCCAAATAAAACCCCATAAGCACAGAGCCTTCCTTCCCAACCATGGCTTCCCCCTCCCTGGGCCCCTCTTCCCCTTCACCCTCCATGTCCATAATGATCCCCTCCCCCTGACTGGATGGGGAGTCCCTGTGTGTGTCTTGAAGGGGAAACTGAGGCAGGACTCCACTTGGTGGAGGTGGGTACTGCTGGTACCACGGTGCCACCCTGATCCCTCTTCCCCTTCCCGGCCCTCAGTCATTGAAGAAGCCAACTGGATGACTCTGGACAAAGATGTGCCTCAGCCACCAGGGGGTGGCTTCGATGCCGTCATCTGCCTTGGAAACAGTTTTGCCCACTTGCCAGACTGCAAAGGTGAGAGAGGATGTGGCCTTGGGCATGGACACTGCTTTGAACTATATCCTTTCCAAGCCCCTGGGGAGGATAAAGATGGGAGGGAGACTGGTGCTGGGGTCCCTGAGCAGACACAGCCTCTCTGTCCCTGGCCGGTGGAGTTCAGGGGACCAGAGCGAGCACCGGCTGGCCCTGAAGAACATCGCGAGCATGGTGAGGTCAGGGGGCGTGCTGATCATCGATCATCGCAACTACGACCACATCCTCAGCACAGGCTGCGCACCCCCAGGAAAGAACATCTACTATAAGGTGGGGCACCTGGGGGAGGGGGCGCCCAGAGAGGGAGGTGTGGTACTGGGGTCCAGGTCCCATGGGTAGTTGCAAAGGCTAACGCAGCTGGCACCACCACCTGCAGAGTGACCTGACCAAGGACATTACAACGTCAGTGCTGACGGTGAACAACAAGGCCCACATGGTGACCCTGGATTACACAGTGCAGGTGCCAGGGACTGGCCAGAGAGGTTCTCCTGACTTGAGGTACCCACTTGGCAAGGCGGGGGTGGGGGGGTGGGGGGGTGGGGGGGGCGGGGTGAGGGTGCTGAGACCACCAGTCCTCACGGTTGGTCGGGGGCTCTGTTGCAGTAAGTTCCGGCTCTCCTACTACCCTCACTGTCTGGCATCCTTTACGGAGTTGCTTCAAACAGCCTTCGGGGGCAAGTGCCAGCACAGCGTCCTGGGTGACTTCAAGCCTTACAAGATGGGCCAGGCCTACATTCCCTGCTATTTCATCCACGTGCTCAAGAAGACGGACTGAACAAGCCCTCAGCTCCCACAGCCCTCTGCCCAGGCGCTGCCAGGCTCCGTCTGGGGAGGAGGGGACCAGTAGCCCCACACCAAGCCCAGCCCCGTCCAGTGCAGATCTCGGGGGTGTGGGGAGGGGCAGACTGCAGCTGGGGGGCAGGGATTTGGGTTCAGGCAGATGGAAGGCTGAACAATATAGTTTATGCCTTTCTCAGGTCCTGTACACCTTGTGTTTGTATCAGAAGGATCAGGCTCCTGCGGTGCCCACCCTGCCCTCCCCTGAGTTTACTCCGCCACCGGCTTGCTCTTCTCCACGCCAACCTTTTAGACCACAACACCAGCAGGGGGCGGCATACGCTTTATTTTCAGCCACAGATGGGGCTCCCTCAGGACCTGATCCTTCCTCCTGAGCAGAGGGGCCTTAGTCTTGGAGCTGGCCTGGAGGGCGGACAGGTGGGAAGAGGATGCCTCCTGAGCTCTCTTGGGGCTCCTGATGCCACTCGGCACTCAAGGGAGTGCCTGGAGGTAGGCAGCGTTCAGGCGGGTCGGTGGCACTGGCCTGAGAAAGAGCCTTTGCTCTCTCAGGTCTCTGTGGAGATACCTTTAGCCCCTGCGGGCAGGGTCCCAGGCTGCAGGAGGCTCCTAGCAGGCAGCAAACTTGCGCTGGATGCTCTTGTACCGGAGCAGCTCGTGCTCGCTGACCGAGGGCTGTAGCCGGGCCGCAGCCTGCAGCAGGTCCTCCATGGTGAGCAGCAGTGCCGAGCTCCCAGGCTCTAGGCCTGGGGGTGACAAGGGGAGGTGAGGCCAGCTGGGGCACAGAGGCTGCGGTCTCTGCCCAAGCAGGGGAGCACCCTGGTAGGCACCTTCTTGCCCAGAGTCCCCCAGTGGTCAACAGTCCCTCCTCTGAAATCCAGAACCAGGCCTGGTGCCCACTAGGTCCTTGGCTGACCTCTGGGGCTGGTGAGTGGCTCACCTTCCTCCAGGTCCCGAACCCTGCGTTTGAGGGCAGCTGTCATGGCATCGGAGCATAGGGAGTAGAGGTCTGCGCCCGTCAGCTGGGGTGGGCAGTGGTCCAGCACGTCCACCAGGCTCACAGAGGGCTCGAGCCTGAATCTGTTGTGGGGATACAGGAAAGAAAGAGACTTACCTGGCATCCCCTACTCTGTCAGAAGGCATCCCTGACCAGCTTATTGTGCACTCTGCACTTATCCCCTAACCATCCCAAGGCCCAAGCCCTGTGGGGGTCTCCCTCTAACAGGGCATACTTGCGCGTGATGGCGCTCAGAACACGCAGCTGGGAGGCGCGGTCCTCGCTCACTCCCACAAACACCAGCTTGTCAAACCTTTAGGGAGACAGGTGGGCGTGAGTGCCAGGGTGCCTGGCATGAGGGTGGAGAGGCACCGGATGGGGGTCAAGGGACAGGCCCAAATGGGCCTGGCGGAGGTGAAAGGTACGGGGTGCACACCTGCCGGGCCTCAGAAGGGCAGGGTCCAGGAGGTCTGGTCTGTTGGTGGCTCCAATCACAAACACATCCTGAGTGCTGTGAAGCCCATCCAGCTCGGCCAGGAGCTGAGACACCACCCTGTGAAGGAGGAAGTGAAGGTGAGAGAGTGCTGGGGGCATCCTCAGCCTCTGCCCTGCTTGTGGTGCTCCTTGCAGGCTGTCTCCACAGGGCCCCTGCCCGGTTGTGCCCTGTGTACTCCTCCACACAGGCCCCCATCTCCTCAATGCCCCACACCCAATTCCACGGCCCCTTTTAGCTTCCGTTATACTATCGCAGAACCAGAAGGGCAGGAACTCTTTGGGCTCCAAAGACTAGTGCAACCTGTCTCACATCCCTCTGTCCTGGACCCCAGACTCCATTCTGGCTCAGAACCCCACCTGTCCATCACACCTCCAGAGTCTCCACTTCGCCCCCGGCTTGGGGCCAAGGAGTCCAGTTCATCAAAGAAGATGATGCATGGAGCTGCGGCCCTGGCCCTGGCAAACACTTAGGAGAGAGAAGGGCCCACAGGACGGGGAAGCCCAGGGGGATTTGAAGTCAGGAGACGGGGAGGGAAAACCATGTTGACAATTCATCACTAGCACTTCAGGTAAGAGGCCCCACCCAGCAGGAACCTGACCTGGGGAGAGGAAGACTAGCAGTGACCGCGAGCAGCCTGAGGGTAGGGGCGGCTCAGGGGCCAGAAGCCCTGCCCCCACCCCCCACTCACCTTCCCGTACATTCTCCTCGCTTTGGCCCACGTACATGTTGATCAGCTCAGGCCCCTTCACGCTGAGGGAGGGGATGGGAGAGGGTGAGACTCCTCAGACGCAGAAACACACAACACACCTCCTGCCGCTGCCCCCAATCCACCCGCCCTCCCTGCCAGGCCCCCTCGCCACCTGAGGAAGGTAAGGCTGCACTCAGTGGCTACTGCCTTGGCCAGGAGGGTCTTGCCCGTGCCAGGGGGCCCGTGGAGCAGAAGGCCGGAGCGCCTCAGGCCCAGGCTCAGCAGCTCAGGGTGCTCTAGAGGGAGCTGAATAGTCTCCAGAATCTCCTTCTTCACCTCCTGCAGCCCACCCACATCGTGCCAGGACACCAGGGGGATCTAGGAGATGGAAAGGGCACAGTTGGGCACGTGCTGGTGGAGGGAGCTCCGGTCCCACCTCCAAGGACCTGGAGTGTCTACCTTGGGGGCTCCGACGGCCTGGGAGTGAGCTGACTGCAGCTGCTCCAGCGCCTGCCCGAAGTCCTCAGCCAGGAGAGGAAAGCCAGCAGCACACAGCTCCCCCTCATCCTCCTCACTCAAGCCACCTGCCCAGCTGCAAAGGAAAATCCAGGGAGGCCTCTGGAGGACCTAACCTGAGGCCTCCTCCCCATCAGGGCCCTCACCCTCCTCCCTTCCTCACCAGCCCCTACCCACCCATACCGCCTCTTGCCACCTTGCCCCTCCTGTGCCCAATTTCTTTACCCCAAGTTCTTGATCCTGGTGCAGGCTGCCCGGCTGCTGTGGGTCAAAAGGGCATAGAGATCCCCTACCACAAAGCCCTGGGGAACCACAGGAGAGGACACGTGAGCAGGGCACAGTAGGCAGGAACCCTTGCGGGGCTGGACCCCTGGCTGGAGCAGAGGCCCATCACTGATGCCTCGGGTTTTCTACCCTCACTTGCACACTTGCATGGCAGCAGGACTGAGTCCCCCCCGGCAAAGAGTGCAGGGCGGCCCGTATCCTGCCTGGGTACTCACTGCACACCGCCGTGCCAGCTGCGCCAGGTTCACCTCTTGGCCCAGCGGGAGGTGGGCAGTGAGGGCCCGCAGGATGCTGAACCGCTGCCCCTCTGACAGCACAGGTACCTCCAGCTCGTGAGTAAACGCTGTCTGCACATCCACAGGCAGGTCCTGGGCCCGGCTTGTGGTGGCCACGACCATCAGGGGAGGGCAGCTGCAGACAGGGAGTGGGCAGCACTCAGGGCAAGAAGGTGGCCGGCAGCCCCTGAGCACTGCCTCGTCCTGAGGCTGGTGCAGGAGGTCAGGGAGGAGGGTAGGGCTGGGATGGGACAGGGAGATGGGCGCCCCAAAGTCTCCTGGATGGGGCATCCCCCCCACACAGGGCGCTCAGTGAGGGCAGAGGCTGTGCTTTAGTGTCCCCCAAGAAATACCAGGGACTGCATTCTCCTCCCTCTGGGTAACCCCGTGCCCCTGAGCTCAGGGCTGCCTGGAGAGCAGCCAGATGGGCGGTAGACGTCTAAGAAGCCACTGAGAGGGTGGGGAAGAGAGGGCTGGACGCCCCTTCCAGGCCCAGCGCTGGATGATACCTGGTGAGGGGGTCTTCATCCAGGAGGAGGCGACGCAGTGTGGCCACCACACGGGCGTCCTCGCCTAGCCCATCACGGTCCCGGCCCAGCAGGTCCACGGCTGTCAGCAACAGAACCACAGGCCGGCAGCGCCCGGCCCGCGAGAAAGTGGCCTGCAGTTTTGTCTCCACAGCCCCACTACTGTCTGCACAGAGGCTGGAGCAGGGCACCTGGGGAGGGGGTCCCGATGGGCCTGTGAGCAAGGGGGCAGGGGTGACTGGGGCAGAAGAATGGGGGGAGGAGCCACAAGAAGGTACAGGCCATCTCTTTTTGGAGGGCAGGGATGGGGGAGGAAGGTAACACTGGCCGAGCCCTAACACTTCTTTACCCTAACCTAATTTCCCGGACTGTCCACCAAAACCTTGGCGCATCCTCCTTCTTGAAAGCATCTCTCAGTAGCTCAGCATCATGGGACTATGCCTGACCCACTGGCCCACTAGGCTGAGGTGGCGGGGTCAGGCTTGTAGCCAGGGGGAGAGGGAGAATCCGGGCTGGGGAGGAGACTTGGTTGGGATCCACTCTCCAGGGACCCTCACCTTCAGTAAGTGGAGCCCGAGGCAGTTGCAGGCGGCAGCGACTGCAGTGGTCTTCCCACTGCCTGGGGGGCCCCGTAGAAGGACACTGCCTGTTCCTGTCAGCAGGGCACCCCTGCAACCAGAGAAGAGACGTTTGTTTCCTCCACTCTGCCCAAATGTGAGAGTCCCCAGTGACACAGGGCCCCTTGGATCCAGAAAGCAGACACCGTCCTTGAAGCAAACCCCCTCCCCAACCCCCGGGGCTGTTGCCACATGGTGAGGCCATATTTCCCACACCACCTTGGTACCCTGGCAGGAGCATGGAGCCTATCCAGCAGCTGAGACTAATTCTCTTTTTGTCATCAAGAAAGCCTTGGCTATTCTGTCTGGTTTGGATTGTACTAGGCGGAATTAGGGAGGCGTGTAATTAGGGAGGCGTGTGTGGCTACACTTAGGCCAGTGGTATGAGGACCTGTGTCTTTCAGGTACAGGATGGTGAAGGTCAGGATGGATGGTGAAGGTCAGGATGGCTAGTGGGCTCCCCAAGGGGAATGGCAGTCTCAGAGACAGTTGTCCCCGGTGGAGATTCTTCCTCCATAGCTGACATTGGAGGACAGTGGTTATCCCAGGAAAGGAGCCTGGGAATTTGCTTACAGAAAGGACATGGGCTAGTGGCCTGGGCCTAACAGTTGGAGGGAGGACCACCTAATTCCACTCTGAACAGGGCATTAGGAACTACTTGTCTGGCCTGCCGCTCCTCCAGGGTTGTTCTGAGCAGGCTTTTCTCACACCGAGGCCTCACTCACCCTGGCTGGAGGCGAGGCTTCAGGGCAGCACAGAGCTCGGTCACCAAGCCCTCCAGGCCTGGAGGAGACAAGTTGCTCCAGGGAGTGGATTCACCTGAAGGGAGCCTTGGAACAAGGCTCAGGGTAGAACCCACCTGTGAAAGGTGGGAGGAAGCTTTAGTTTCTAGAAGTTTTTTTTTTTTTTTTAATTTATTTTATGGTTAATTTACAATGTTGTGTTAATTTCTACTGTACAGCAAAGTGATTCAGTTATATAAACATATACATTATTTTTCATATTCTTTTCCATTATGGTTTATCCCAGGATACTGAATATAGTTCCCTATGCTATATAGTAGGACTTTGTTGTTTATCCATTCTATATATAATAGTTTGCATCTGCTAATCCCAAACTCCCAGTCCGTTCCTCCCCCACTCTCCTTCCCCCTTGGCAACCACAAGTCTGTTCTCTAGAAGTTCTTTCTGCTCCTTTCCCCAGGTCTACCCCCACCGCTAGGGCCTCACCAAGTACAAGGAGGTGTGGGTGGTGTCAGCTACGTAGGCCCTGGTTGGCCCATCCGGAGCTTCCCCAACTGTTTTCTTCACTTTAAAAAACATCTCCCGCCACCTGCAGGAAAGAGGCCCAATGAACCCCAGACCCAGAGCCCACACACACCCCTCCCCAAGGGCAAGGTGGCTGTCTCAGTCAGAGGTCCACTGCAGGGGCAAACTCAAGAGCAGCACAAATAAATGTCCCTAGACATGGCGGAGGTGGGGAGGAAGGGGGGGACGTGGAGGAAAAGGAAAGCAGATGGTCTTTCTTATCTCCCTGACTGGATCATATGCATTTTGAGAGCAGGAACCGTGCTTGTCCTCCGCATCCCTCATGACAACATCACCTGAGGGTGTGTCTCTTCAGGTAAATGGCCTGCCCACCCACTCCAATGGGAGAAGCCACCCCTGCACCAAGCAGTGACCATCTGACTGTTTTCACTGGCTTCAGAACACAGTCTCTCCCTCAAATACATACCCACCAAGGCCACCCAAAACCTCAGAGGAAAGAGTCCCTTGGCTCTTATTCAAGCATCCACAAAATCTAATTGCAGGCAGATTCCTTCATAATGACATTTAATGATTAATGATTCTGTATTTTGGCTGCACATTAGAATTATCTGTGAAACTGAAAAAAAAAAATCAACATCTCTCAAATATTGTATGATTCCATTTAGGAGATTAGTGGCTGCCAGGAGCTGAGGGAAGGAGGGAACAGGGAGTGACTGCTAATGGGGAGGGGTTTCTTTCTGGGGTGATGAACATGTTCTGGAATTAGTGATGTTGATGGCACAACCTTGAGAATATACTAAAAGCCACAGAATTGTACACTTTAAAAGCATGAATTTTATGGTATGTGAATTATATCTCAATTTAAAAATTAACATTTTCCTTCCTTTGGAAAAAAATAAAGACTGCACAGGTCCCAGCCTCACCCTGCTGCTCCAATAGGTCTGGGGTGGGACTCACGCATTTGTATTTTTCGAAAGCTCCCAGCTATAACCAGGGCTGTGCAGTCACTGGCTAGTGTCAGAGTGAGTTAGGGTTACTCAGCCTACTAACGGGGTGGGTAGCAGATAGCAGTCACTAGTCCAGTTTTCCAGATAAAGAAATGAACTACTCCCATCTTTAATCCTCAGGCAGCAGAGCAATGACAGAACCTGGGCCTCTTTAAGGTCCAATCAGGGTGCAGATTCCTTTGCTCAGTGTCGCACAGTCACAAAACTGCTCCCTCTGGCAGCAGAGGAGGGTGGGGGTGGGAATGCTTTCAGGTGGAGGGGGAAGCATACCAGGTTAGTATTATGAAACTCTTGTAACTATAACCATAGGCAGTGATTGTGGTAAAAACTAGAACATAAGGAAAACTGTCCTACTGTTATTATAAATAAATGATGGAAATAAATAAATAAATAAATGATGGGTGGGTCCATAACCTAGACTCTCAATCAAGCTGAACATCCTGAGTCAGAGTGCATATGGCAGGCAGTGGAATCCAAGGAGGAACAGCACTGGGGAGGGGACGGGGGAGGGAGACATGCTCACCCCCCTTCCACGGAGAGTGGAGGGACCATCTCAGTGAGTACACAGGCCAGACCTCTGGAACATATCTGGACACTGCTGGGGAACACCGGGTTGCGTTCCCGAGAGCCAGACGGGAAACAGTGGAGCTGGAACCCATAGGCCTGGTGTGGGAAAGCGGAACGCTGGGGAGTCTGAAGGGGCTATAGTGGACTTCCTTGCCAGGGATCACAGAAGCCTCCCTGCAGGGCTTCCCTTACCAAGTCCAAGAAGTGGGGCTAAAGCACTCACCTCTGTCCTTGGACCCACCTGTCCACCCCAACCCTGCTTTCTAGGACCTGCTCAGGGGGGAAGAACCGTGTGCTCAGCACCCAGAGGAGGAAGACAGGTCTCCAGGGGGCTGGAAAGGCAGAGGTCCAGGAACAGGACGGGCTTGCCAGTCTGTCTCAGGAGGGCCTAGTGCCTGTTTTCCTTTCAAAGTACAAAGGGTGGGCATTCTGCAGTTTTCCTACAGAAAGCTAGCTCACAGACATTTGCTATATTTAAGATGGGATACAGAGGAGGAAGTGACGGATAGCAGCCTGGCATTCTCCACCAGGCCCCAGTTGCAGATTTGAACTGGGAAAGCTCAAAGAGGTGTCCTGCAGCGCCAAGTGGGATTACATGGGGCACTACCAGCCCCTTCCTCTGGGTACCATAGCCCTGAGACTGGGGAGACAGAGTGCTGGCCAGAACCCAGCTCTGAATACTGACCAAGGATGAATCAGGCGCTCCAGACAAGGCGTCCCTCTCTTGGCAGAGGGCCCAGGCTGACTTGGCCCGGGACCTTGGGCACTATGGCTCTTATGCCCAAGTTCCTGCAGGCCGGTCCCACCACCTCAATGACATTTCCTGGAAGGTTGGGTTAGTGTGCCTACCAGCTGTCTTCTCCTTCTAGTAAATCTCTACAGGAAATCAGTCCTGGGGTGTTGAGCTACACATTCTTCCCCCTTCACATAAGGCCAAGTGGTCTCTGAATTCTTCGCCTCACCATTTTACATGCAACCTCTGTAGTCAGAGTCAACAGGAGGAGGAGAAAGGTTGGACTCCTTGTTTTGCGTCCCTAGCTCAGTTATGCTCTATTTCTCATTCTGTTGAGGATAAGGAAAGAGGGAAGGCCTCAAGGAGAGCAGAAATCCCTCCCTCCCCTGCTTTGGGAGACAGGATTGAAAGCAGCATGTGCACATTCCATCCATTAGGGTAGAAATCAGGGCCTGGGTCTCATCCTGCTGAGTGTATGGGAGGTGTGGCCTAAACAACACTGGTTAAGAATGGAAAGCAAGGAATCCCACCTTGGTCTAGGCCATGAAACTGTTCTAAATGCTTTACTTTATCTAGGACCACCAATCGATTTGAGGATAAACACCCCCAAAAGCTAGTAGGCTGTGGTTCTTAATTCTTTTTTCAGTCACACGCCTATTTGAGAACCTGAAGAAGGTATGTGCCTTCTGTCCAGAAATATGTGTGACAACAACAAAATGTTCTTATGCACAAAATTATTCCATTCAACTTGAGGACTCCTGCACCCAGGTTAAGAATCCCAGCTGTAGGAAAGGAGGCAGCTGCGTACCTGGGCAGTTTCTCTGGGCTTCCTTCCAGGATCTCTACTTGCCCGACTGTTGGCACACACAGAACATCCCCTTCCTGGACTGCCCTGTAACACAGCAGTGGCCCTGGTCAGCTCACGATGGGAGTCAACAGCATGGGCGTGACACATGCCCGCACAGCCAACCCCAACATGCAGACTATTTCTTAGGGGCCTACTGCCCAGCCAGAGATCCCAAGCAGTTGTACAGAGAACAAGTCTGACCTAGAAAGAGCTGCAGGAAATGGCAGAGAGGCTAGAGAGGGGATCAGAGACCAGAGAAGGGCAAAGCAGGATCCCGGCTGCTTTGGGGTCCTCCCAAATCAAAGTGGTTTCTCAGTTTAGGAGGTCTGGATTCACCTCCTGGTCCAGATTACTCTTCTATTGTCCGCCTGACACAGCAAGAGGCTTCTAGCCACAATATTGCCTTAAACTGTGGCTTTTTAAAATCAGATGCTCTGTGGTACCTGAATCTAAGGCATGGGATAGGAGGAGAGCAATGAGGATAAGGTTCTATCCTCCTGAAAGGGGGACGCAGCTAACCTGGGTGTCTGAAAGTGCCGGTAAAGAACATGGTCATAAGTTCCATTAGTGCTGTAGTGAGGAGAGGACACAATTTCGATGTGTAACTCTTTGGCAAACGGAGGCCCAGGCAGCACTGAGCAGCTTCCTTTGTCTTCAGGGGTGCTGGAGCCCTCCAAGTATCTCTATTAGAGAAATAACCACCACCTTATAACCTTCTCCCAAGGAGTCAGGCTCTACCCAATCCCTTAGCAATTAATATTTCTGCTTCCATCCTTTATCCTTCCCATAACCATAAGGCTTGTGGGAGAGGAGACCTAAGGTAGCAGAGCTGAATACCTATATCTTCCTGAGAAAACAGAAACCTCTCCTTCTAATGGGCACCAGGAAGAGATTTCTGACTCTGACTTTTCTGAGTCTCCCTCCAAAAAGTTCACCAGGAAAGATAACCATTCTGTAATACCTTTATACTGGCCCAGAGCCAGTGAAATAGTAAAGACATTTAATGCCCACAAGTCATTTGAGTGACACCAGGCAGCCACTGGGAATATGAATTGGACATTAGTGGGGACACTCTGAATTCAGGCTGTAGTTAAAGGATGTGATCACAATGAAGCTGAAAGGGCTGCATTAGCTGAATGAGCTCCAGTCTGAGTACTCCAGTATTTTTCCTCCATTCAGAAGGAAATCCACATCTGACTCCCATTCGTGCATATCTTATATCTCTTCTTGACATCCCATAGCACTAACTGGCTATGTCAGCATTACCTAATATAACTTTCTACAGTGATAGAAATGTTCTATATTAACATGTGGCTGTTGAACACTCAACATATGACTAAAGCAATCAACGAACTGAATTTTTTACTTCATTTACTTTCAGTTGATTTAAAGCGCCACCAAGGGGCTAGTGGGTTCCATACTGGACAGCGCAGGCCTAAACCATACATCCAGGTGCTTAATTAAACAGTAGACTATATTTGTACCCCAAAAATAATTACCTTCTTGAAGTAAACTTCTTAAAGGCAGAAACCAAAAACTCCTCCTGGATATATTTAATAAAATATTAAACTTAAACACCAAGCACTAAAGATAATAAAGAGCCCTTTCCTTCAAGGAATTTACAATGTACAACTGAGGATTAGACAGATTACATGATCATAACAAAACAATAAAATAAATGCTCTCTGAAAAGTACAATACGAAATGCTATAGTAAGAAGAAGTAATGTTAAATTTGTGGTGGTGAGATTATATAAGGCTTTGAGAAGATAGTGCCACCTTTAGATGGGCCTTCAAGGAAAGGATGGTAGGATTTTAACCGAGGAGGCTAAAAGAATAGGAAGGAACTTGAAGTCAAGGATAGCATGAGCAAAAGCTGGAGGTATCATCCTCCATACTACCCAGTACAATACTGGATACACTGCAGCAATTCAACAAACAACTGAGTAGATTTAGTAGATTAATATATACATGTGGTAATTTGACCATAATTTTCACCTTTCACCCAAATCGTGAAAGCCCTTCCCATGCACCACCAACATGTTTTAATTGTAGAGAATGGTTAAACAAGGCTAAGAGGCATTAAGTGAAAAGTCCAAGATCTAAGGAGTAAGGGACCTAAATTCTACAGCTCTGATCTTCCAATTAAGTTAGGACAAAGAAGAGGGGATAAAGATGAGGAAGAATTCCTGACCTCAGTCTGGTATCCTACCTGAATTTTAAGCTCTCCCACCTCCAGGGGATCACAGCCGAGATTAAAAACCAGAGTAGCAGGCACGAGGGCCAGTCCGTCAGCGAGGGGCTCTCCCAGCTGCCCAGAGCTGGGTCCCAGCCTTTCACAGAGGTCCCAGCGAGGCTCTAGGACCTGCACCGTGGCCAAGTGTGGCTGGGAAGTGTTCGATGACTCTCCAGCCCGGGTCACCCACACCCATTCGCCCTGGAAGAGGCTGAGGTTACGGAGACAGCTCCGGCTCACCCCCAGTGCATCTCCAGTCCCTCCCAGAACTCCCCGGAGTCGCCGGACTGTGCCAGAGGCCGCGAAGGAGGACACCACCGGCGGGGGTGGGGGCCGGCTGCTGTCCTCAGTCTCCGGACCCAGTTTGGCCCGCCCACGGAGCTCAGTCACAGCTAGTCGCGTCCCTGGGCCCAGTAGCCCTTGTAACGCCGGCCGCGTCTCCAGCACCCGCGGTCCGGGTACTGGCAGGGTCTCTCCGCGCCTCACCAGCAACGGCCCGACTCTCGGTCCGAGCCCGGGCCCAGACGAGGTGCCGAGCAGCGCCCAGCCCAGCGCCGGGGGCCGCCGCACCGGCCGCGCCCGCACCCATGCCCCGGAGCCCAGGGCCAGGAGCCGCAGCAGCGCGCGGCTAACCAGCAGCTGCGGAGGCCCCGGCCCCTGCTCTTCGGTGCCCGCGCCCGGTCCCTCCAGGGCGGCCACTAGCAGCGCCGGCCCTGCCGGGCTCTCCCCAGCAGGCCGCAGCGCCAGCACCAGGCCCAGCCCCGCCGCAGGCCACGGGCCCCCGGGCGGCAGCAGCACCGCCAACGGGGGTGTCTCCGTCGGGAAGGGCTCCAGGACCCGCAAGACTGCCAGGGCCATGGTGACAGGAAACCAACAAGCACAGAGCACAGCGAAGGAAGGCGCCTTCCGGAGCCGGAGAGCCAGACGTCCAGGCGGCTCACACGCCGCTTCCGCTTCCGTCAGGGGAGGTGCGAGGGAAGTGGGCGGGGCGTCGGGTGCAGGCGCTTGCTCCAGGAGGGCGAGCTGCGCCTTGGATCGGTCCGGGTGGTGCCTCGGTGGCAGTAACATAGTCACTGTGGTCGAATAGTCTACGCAAGCACCACTTGAGAAGTGTTTACAGGGATTTACCTTCCGCGCCTGCTTGCGGAGTAACATCCTGTCAATTACCCTCCCCATAGCATGTACTTAACAGTTTATTGAATGATCAATGAATGGTCATTGTGTTCTGCACCAAACTCGGCCCACTACTGGGAGCTGTGGGTGGAGTGTTTAGGAAGGAGTCCACTCTGTGAAACTGTAGGCACTGAGGTTTGAGGGTTGTGGGGAAGGTTGCAGGAGGGAGTGGTAGGATTATAAAACTGTCTCAGACGGGCTTATGGGGATATGTAGTGGCTGCTGGCTGAATTACTACATGTGATTCATGTAGCGCTGGAGTGCTTGGTGCTGCCACACCTGTTCCAACACATCCTATACAAAACCCACGTTCCATTGTTTTTTGTCCTGTTTATTGTCCTGTTCGTTCTAGTCCCACCAAGCTTGAAGCAACGACAAAGTAGCCTCACTTTCTCATCTCTCCGAAACCAGATGCTCTCCCCCCCACCAATCCTTGCAGACTGGAGATCCATTCCTACTTTCACCCTACAGAGGAGTGGGCAGCAGAGCAGACAGAAGAGAGAGGTTCAAGGCTTCAGTCATGAGTACCAAACCAACAGCTTGCTTCCCATATGCTGTTACTTAGAGTTCATCCTTGTCTCCACCCCCACTGCTGTGCATAAAACACTTGGACACTGGCTTGCCACACTTCCAGTTATTAACAATATTCTTGCATTTAGAATCAATGGATTGGGGAATTCTCTGGTGGTTCAGTGGTTAAGACTCCATGCTTCCACTGCAGGGGGCACAGGTTTGATCCCTGGTTGGCGAACTAAGATCCCACATGCCATGCGGTGTGGCCAAAAAGAAAAAAAGAAAAAAGAAAAAAAAAAAAAGAATCAGTGAATTGGTTGGTGGCAATCTCCTCTTTCTGGACCTTACATTCTCTTCCTTGCATTCCCTGCCTAACTTTCTCCTTTCCTTCATCTTGAGGCAGTCTTCTACTTTGTACATTCTACATTCCTGAAAATCTGAGCGGTGACTATTAGATTTACATGTTATAAGGTATTTTTTTTTTTGATGTGGACCATTGTTTTTAAATTAATTAATTAATTTATTTATGTTTGGCTGCGTTGGGTCTTCATTGCTGTGTGCAGGCTTTCTCTAGCTGTGGCCAGCGGGGGCTACTCTTCGTTGCGGTGTGCGGGCTTCTCATTGTGGTGGCTTCTCTTGCTGCGGAGCATGGGCTCTAGGCATGCGGGCTTCAGTAGTTGTGGCTCACAGGTTCTAGAGCGTGGGCTCAGTAGTTGTGGCGCATGGGCTTAGTTGCTCCGCAGCATGTGGGATCTTCCTGGACCAGGGCTTGAACCCATGTCCCCTGCATTGGCAGGCGGATTCTTAACCACTGAGCCACTAGGTAAGTCTGATATGGACCATTTTTAAAGTCTTTATTGAATTTGTTAAAATATTGCTCCTGTTTTATGCTTTGGTTTTTGGCCGTGAGGCATGTGGGATCCTAGCTTCCTGACCAGGGATCGAACCCATACCCCCTGCACTGGAAAGTGAAGTCTTAACCACTGGACCGCCAAGGAAGTCCTTATAAGGTATTTCTATTCCCTAGAGAGACAAGAAAATATTTTTTAAATGTTTGATTATACTTCCTAGTCCTAAACCTGAAATTGCCCAGTTCTACATCTTTAAAACAGCTTGCAAGAGTGTACTAGGGTAACTTCCCTGGTGGTCCAATGGCTAAGACTCCATGCTCCCAATGCAGGGGGATCGGGTTCGATCCCTGGTTGGGGAAATATATCCCACATGCTGCAACTAAGAGTTCACATGCTAGTTCGCATGCCACAACTAGAGATCCTGCACGTGGCAACGAAGATCCCGTGTGCCGCAACTAAGACCTGGCACAGCCAAATAAATAAATATTAAAAAAAAAAAAAAAGACGGACTTCCCTGGTGGTGCAGTGGTTAAGAATCCGCCTGCCAATGGCAGGGGACACAGGTTTGAGCCCTGGTCCAGGAAGTTCCCACATGCTGCAACTAAGCCCGTGCACCACAACTACTGAGACTGCGCAAAGAACCCCTGCTCTGCAACAAGAGAAGCCACCGCAATGAGAAGTCCGAGCACCGCAATGAAGGTAGTCCCCACTCGCTGCAACTAGAGAAAGCCTGCGCGCAGCAACGAAGACCTAACACAGCCAAAAAAAAAAAAGAAAAGAATGTACTAGGTACCTGAATTCACAAGGATTGAAGTTCCCATTTGATAGTTCTAAATTATTATGTGGCTCTGTCCCCTGCCTCTCAGAGGAACCAAGGACTGGGAGGATGGTGGGGTGAGTCCAAAGAGGATATGCCTCCTTTACACAGTAGCAGGCAAGCTCCAGGCCTCAGGGCTATCGTGCTCCTTGAGGTCTTGGGAATGGGTAAATACATCTGGTATCCTGCCTGGGTCAGCATCCATACAGACACAAATATCCATCCACAAATAAACGTGCTTTCCTCCTAGGCTTTTCCCCTAGCAAATAATGGTTGGCATGCCGTCCACTCTGCATTACCTTGAAATCGTCATTTGTCATTGAACACCAAATATTACTTCTGTAAGATAGCCAGGAGCCTAGATTTGTTGCCTTTACTTCCATACCTCTTGCTCGCTCTTCAACCTGCTATAATATTCCTTCCATTCTTCTGAAACTTTCCTGCAAAGATCATCTGTAACCTCTTAACTGCAGACTATAGGTGAGGTTGTTTGATCTTTTTTTTTTTTTTGACAAAAAATGTATTTGTTTATTTGAAATTTAAATTTCACTGGTTTTCCTATATTTTATCTGGCTGCCATGCCAGGAGCATTCTATTTTACAATGAAATCATGCCTAAAAGGAAGACAATCAGCAGCAGCCTAAGTTTCATGATGAAGTACTTAAAACCACTACGACATGCACTGTTGAAAGAAGAACACAAACAAAAACTTATTTTAAAAAACATAGGCTATACTAAAGTAGAAAACAAAATCCAAAGGGAAAGATAAGTTATCACTCAAAGATCCATTTAATACACGTGGATGGAACACCATTGGGTTCCAGTATCCTCCTAAGTTCTTCACATGTCATCCATCCTTTGTATCACGGAGGTGACAAATCATCCTGAATTCCCTTCTTGGAGCAGAAGGGACTTGGACCTGAGTGCGGGGTCCTGGGAAAGTCATTTGGAATGTGTTTTCTGGTGGCGTTTGAAAGTCCCCAGCTGACGGAAGGCACTGTGGCACTCGGGACACAAGTAGGGTTTGAGCACAGAGTGAGTGTGTCAGTGAATGTTGAGGTTCCCGCTGTGGCTAAAGACTTTGTCACAGTGCTCACATTGGAAAGGCTTCTCCTTGGTGTGGGTCCTCTTGTGAGCATGCAGCATGGAGTCGTGGGTGAACTTCTTGGGGCAGAGATCACAGCAGTATGGCTTCTCTCCTGTGTGGATTCGCTGGTGAACCCACAGGTCCAAAGGCTGCATAAGCCCTTTGGAACAGATATTTCATTTAAAGGGTCTCTCTCCCGTGTGTATCCTCTGGTGAAGGGTAAGCTGAGATGGATAAGGAAATCTCTTCTTGCATACCATATTCACAGGGTGCCCATCCCCAGGCTTCTTTTCCCTTGGGAAGACTGGTTGGTCCCACTGTGCTAGGTGAACCAACACAACGGGACCCAAGTTGTCCTGAGACTACTCCTTTGTCCAAAGATGTGGCTTCTTCCTGACGCACTTCTTGGGAAGTGGGACTGTTGGCCTGTTTCCATTTGAAACATCTTAGACTCCTCGGAGAACCTCTTCTGTATCCACTCTTAGTGGAAACTTCTCCCTCAGGACCCTTGAGAATTTCAGGCTCTTGACATGCTGTTTGATCTTGATCTTACTCAACCTTTCTCTGGAATCTGACACTATTGACCAATCCTCTTATACTTCCTTTGCCATTATGACACCAGTTTATCTCCTACATCTCTGATGGCTTCCAGAATTCGTCCTCAACTCCTCCCTTTCCCTTACCATCCCCTCCACAGTCCTGTGAATCAACAAATCCTGAGCAACCACAGGCTTATTCTTAAGCCTTCTCCAGTAGTCAACCTGCTACTGGAGTTGACTTTCTGAAACATATTCCTCCAGCCACCTCTAGGTTTGTGTAATTTATTACCTTGTATCTTTTTAAAAATAAATTTATTTATTTTTGTTTGCGTTGGGTCTTTGTTGCTGCTGGCGGGCTTTCTCTAGTTGCGGTGAGCGGGGGCTACTCTTCGTTGCAGTGCGCGAGCTTCTCATTGACGTGGCTTCTCTTGCTGCAGAGCATGGGCTCTAGAGCGCACGCAGCCTCAGTAGTTGTGGCCCATGGGCTTAGCTGCTCCACGGCACGTGGAATCTGCCTGGACCAGAGCTCTAACCCGTGTCCCCTGCATTGGCAGGTGGATTCTTAACCACTGCGCCACCAGGGAAGCCCTGCTACATTGTTTCTTAATCACCTATTTATACACGGCTGTGAACTTCACCAGACTCTGAACTCCTTGAGGGCAGGAACTGGTCTTATCCATTAGGACACTGGCTTTGGCAGGGTGGGGAGTAAGGGATGTATTTCCGAGACACTCAACAACGAGGTAGCATTTCCACTGCATTCCCAAGTGCTCAGGTCTAGCCGGTTCCCCAACCCTAGGGCATATGCAATAGGAACGGGGATCCTCTTCCCAAAGTTGCAACAAACCCTAGATTCTCAACTCATTTCACCCCGGTCCCGGCCTGCCAGGCTTCCCCTTTGATCCTCCTCAAGCCTTGTCTTGGAAAGGATGCCCTCGAGGGCTCCTGGTAGCTCTCTCCACCAATTTTGCGTAGGCAATTAGCGTTACGTTACCCTGACGAAGAAAGGCACCCTTCATTTTAGGGCTTCTTTCCTTCAATTCGGACTGGGCGGAGTCGCAGTGGGGAAAGAGTGAGAACCACTTTAGAATTGAACGGGCCGCGAAGTACGGCCGAGGCCGAGGCACAACAGATGCCGAAGTGCAGCACTGGGTGCAAAGCCCGGGCATCCCCTGACCCGCGCCTCTCACGCTAAGCTCAACCCCCTTTAGGGCGGGACCTCCCATTTCAGCCAATTCTGGGAGCCGAACCCTGGCGGTTTGTACTCTTCCTTTCCAATGAGAAAAAAAGGAAGCCGCTTGGTTCCAATGACCAATCGGAGAAGACGGCGCCTGGTTGTCAGGCAGGTTTGTAAGAGTTCGGGCCAATTGGAGGCACAGACACCTCTCGACCCGGGCGCAGCGCGCAGGCGGTGGCGAAGAGAAGCCGAGCGGGCCGAGTGCGGCCGAGCAAAGCCGGAGCCGGAGCGGGGCCGCAAGAGCCGGACCGGGTCCGGACGGGCCGAGATGCCCTATAAACTGAAGAAGGAGAAGGTGAGCGTGGCCCTTTTCTCCGCGCCTCCGCCTCGGGGCCTGCGCGGAGCTCTGGGAGGGGCCCGAGCCAGGCCCGGGACAGCCCCAGACTGACCCTCCCGTCCGGCCCCCGCAGGACTCCCGGGGCCGGCCCTCCGCCCCTGCTGCTGGTCGCACCCCCAGCCTGTGCCGCAGCTGAGAAAGCTCCCTCCCTTGTCCGGGGTAGAGTCCCCCCACATGCACCTCCCTCCACCGACCCCCGGCCCAGGGTAACCTCCTCCCTCCAGATCCTGCCCCACTCCCAGGTTACTCCCCTGCCTTTTCTGCCCCCATCACATCCCCATCCCCTCCCCATCCCCCACCCGTTTGCCGTTTGGGACAGCCGCTTATCTGAGACCGCACCTCCCTCCAGAACTAACCCCCCTCTCCAACCCCGCGCAACCCCTTCTCTTCCCTCCTCTTCCCACCCGCCTGGGCCTGGACCTGGGCCTGGGCCTGCCTTCTCCACCGTCCCCTACAGCCCCTTCTCCCTCCCTGCCAGGCTCCTTGACCTAGAACGGCTCTGCTTTCTCTCTCCTCCACCGAATCTGGCCTAGGCCCCTCCCTCTAGTTCTTCCTTCACACACAAACTTGTAAACCAGGACTGAGCCCTTCTGCCGATGGAACCTCGGAACGTCAGGGTGTCTGAGCGCATTCAGTGCAATCCCTAGTGATACAGATGAGGAGACTGAGGCCCCGACAGGGGGACAGGGGAAGGGACTTGGCCAAGGTCACACAGCCTGCTGGAGGCCCAGCTGTAATATCAGGTCTCCTGACTTAAAGGCTTCCTCTGTACCAAAGCCCCTCTAACAGGCATCAACACACTCCCAGGTTCATCCTCAACCAGTCACCTTTCCTAATCTGGGCAGGCTACTCCCCTTATTCCTAATTGAAGATAACCTTTGCATTTTTCCTTTTTTGTACCAGTGCTGGGTTTCTGTCTTTCCTGGGCCACACTGTCCTCAAATTGGGAATCTGCCCTCAGTATCAGATTAGCTATCCTTCTTACTCCACAGGGCAGCCACCTCTGGACACCCTTGCCTTTGTCTTGGTGTCTTGACACAGACCGTTTCTTGATCCTGCCTTCTTTCACCTTCCTCTTCTACCTCCGAACTGCCTTCCCCTCTTCTTCATCCCTGTCTTTCCCTACCCTCTGTTTCCTGCTGTTGCTGATGTCTGACTCAGAGGTGTGGTTCCTTTGAGGTACAGACTCACACAGAGGATGCTAGGATACCAGTTCCAGCCTCCCCCAGCTTCTTCTTTCCTGGGGCTGGCCCTTCATGGTGGGCGCTAGCTCTGGCCTGGTGTTCTGCTCACCCACTTTATGACCCCAGAGGTGTCTTGCTTTCATTTGCCCTCTGATTGGCTGGGTTGCTGGGCTGCCATCTCTGACCTTATCAGTTAAACTCCCTATCCTGGGGCTGTTGGAGATTTGCCAGGCAGCTCTGATTCTGGATTGTCCCCATAACCTCTCAGGACCTGAGATTCTGAGTGTTGAGTTGGTGATGGTATAGCAGGCATTGAACCTCCTTGGGTGCTGAGCTGGGCAGGTTTGGGTTCCCCACCCAGGCCCTGTGTCCTTGGGGAGCAGGCATGCTGAGGTGGTTTGGGCAGCTTAGCTGTAGGTGATGCACACAAAAGTCAGCCACACCAGGGGCTGAAGGGCTCCTGCAAGGGGTGTGGAGAGCAGTGCAATTCAGGGGAAGCTGGTGAGGTCCTCACTGATCTGTAGTTGTTAGTCTGATGGAACAGATACTGCCCCATCCACAGAAAGCCTTTATCTACTAGAGGATTGAGAAGAAGAAGAAAAATTCTTAAGACTTGCTAGGACCACAGGTGTTAAGTGTTTGGTTGGGAAAGAGTATGGGAAGGATTGGTGTGCATGGGGCCAGGCATCTCTGATCCCCTTTAAGGTTTAACTTTCCACTTTTGATTTCTAGTTGCATTTGGCCTCCTTCAATGGTTGACAAGTCCTGACAATGTCACTGGGGTTTGCCTAAAAGGGGTGGGGGCAGAGAGGAGGGGGGGGATGGAGGGTCTGTATTGCTCATCCATCACCTCTCCCCTTTCTCCTTCATCTCTGCTGGTCCCATGCCTGGCCTAACCTCACGGCCTCCTCCCTGAAGCCCGTCCTGAACCCTTAGTTGGGGGTGAGCTCTCCCTCCTCCCCTGGATTTGCAGAGTACTCAGTAGGTCACTTATGGCCCTTTTGTGTTCCCTTGGACTGGAATTAATTGTAGACAAGTCTTTTCTTCCCCCTTGAGAGAATAACTAAGCTCCATTTTGGTTTGGCATCTCCTTGTATACAGTAGGTGCTCAATGGATGAGTGCTGAGTCAGTCCTTGGGGAGATTTGCGTTCTTCCTCTTCCCTCATGTTCTGATCTAGGACTTTTCTGTTTTAGGTTCCTGGGTGGTGGCGTGCCTCTGCTCCCTCCCACTTTCTTCTTGTTCATAATAATCGTAATAACATTGACTAACATTTCATTTTTCATGTGCCAGACACTGTGATAAAGGGGATTAGGGGTACTTCCCTGGCGGTCCAGTCGTCCCGTGCTTCCGCTGCAGGGGGCACGGGTTCGATCCCTGGTCGGGGAACTAAGATCCCGCATGCTGTGCGGCACAGACAAAAAAGAAAAAAATTAAAAATTTAAAAATTTAAAAAAAAAATAAAGGGAATTAGGTACTTTGATTGTCAGCACTTAATAGGTGAGGAAACAGGCTCAGCGAGGCTAGTTAACTTGCCCATGATTGTATAGCCAGTAAGAGCTGGGCCTGGAACACAGGGTTGGCTCTAAACCACATTGCCATGCAGCACTGGACAGCTGGACTGGGCTGAAGTGTGTGCATTTCACCTGCTCTGCGGGAGCCAGGGAGCAAGGGTGGTGGCCTGGTTCCCATGCCCAACCCCCAACACCACCCCCCAGGCAGCCGGGATCTTTCTTCCGCACATTCCCTGAGAGATATGTCTGAGTGCTGCAGGGTGGGTGGAGGGGTACAAAAAGGAACAAGGAGCTCACGATCAAGGAGAGAGGTGAGACGTGGGTGCAGATGGGCCAGCTTTGTCCGAGAGGCCCACGTCTGGGCTGTGTGCAGACGGTCACCTCAGTGTTGCGTCCTGCCTGCACCCCCCTCATCCTTTCCCTCGCCACCTCATGCTCTGCACCACTCCCTGGCCCCTCGGCAAGGGGTGAGTGTGCCCCGCCTGGTCAGTGGGCACTGGGAGAGCGCCTAGCCACCCAGAGCACAGGGCTCCTTCCCACTGGTATAGTCATACCAGGAGCTGCTCCACACCTGGGAACGGCTTCCTGCCTCCCCACCCCCACGAAGCCTTCCCCCTGCTCCAGCCTACGCGGAGCTCTCTTCTCCCTGAAATCCTTTTGCCCCCGTGGGCATAATCACTGATTTAACACTTCTCACTGAAGGGGCTCAGGTGCTATCAAGTCGCAGAATCTCAGAGCTAGAAGTGATTTCCAAGGTCCTCCAATCCGATCTGCATTTAAGGCTCGGGACCCTGTTGCATCATGCCTTGGAGGAGGCATGAATGCACCTCTGCTTGAATGCTCTTGGATTTGGGAGCTTACAGCCTCACTAGGCAGCCGGTTTCTGTGCAGCTGCTCCAGGAGAAAAGTCTTCCTTGTTTGGAGCCTCAGCCTGTCTTCCTGCCACTTCTGCCCGTGGCTCATGGGCCTCTGGATCCACATAGAACAAGTTGCATCTTTAGTCCACATGGCAGCCCTTCATTTATTCGTAAAGATCCCTCTTGCTCCCCCACCCGCCATGACTCCTCCCTTCCATTGTTAGCTATCCCAGTTCCTGCAGCTGTTGCTCTCAGGACCTGCTTTTGAATCTACTCCCAGTGTGGGTTGTATTTTCCCCGAAGAAAACCTAGCATTTTTCTTTGTCCCTTCCAAAGTGTGATGCTCTCAACTGAACCAGATCCTCCAGAATGGCCCCATCAGTGCCAAGGACGGGGCGCTTCCACGTCCCCCGGTGCCAGGCACCCTGCACAGGTCTGTTAACTGGATGGCAGGTCACATGAGCTGCCGTGGCAGCCACAGCACATGGATGATTTGTGTTGAGCTTGCAGTCAGACCTAAATCCCCAAGTCTTTTTCACATTTTCCTCATCCTGTCCCTGGGCAGTTGCTTTTTTTTGGCCCAAAGCATAGGAAGAGATGCTGGGCAGGCCAGGGCTCTGAGCCAGCAGCTAGGTTCCCAAGGAAGACTTTGGACTAGTGCTCATTCTTTGTAGCAGTTCTGGGCCTTATCCCCATCCCTGTCCTTGTGCTTGTCTACCGAGGCGTTCTTGGGACGATTCCTATACCTGTTAGCATCCCTGGGCCCCACTGATTATGCCAGAAGCGGTTTCTAGTCTGGGTGCTGTTTGTGATATCCAAAAAAGGCTTCCAGGTCTTTCCAGATGGCCTCGGGGGTAGAGTGGTGACTCCCTTCTCTCCAGCTTGAGAGCCTCAGGCCCCCTCTGCCTGCTTTAGCTGGTAGCCAGTCTGAGCAGCTTCTTCCATGTTGCTTTTCCCTTGAGCCTCGTCACCCTGGTTCTTACTTGACAGAGGCCCTAACTCATACAACAGCCTTGTGAGGTGAAGGGGCATGGTCATGCTGAATTATTGTGTGTTAGAGTTGTCTTCCTAACCAGATTCTGAACTCGTTGGTGCCTTTGAGGGACTGAATCTCCCTTTGTGTACCCCAACCTGCCACCCCACCGCCCCAGGTTTAAGGTAGGTGCTCAGTGGTAATGATTGACTGATTGATTCAATTGGACAGAGGAGAATTACAACAGAGACCTGAGGGATGAGGATGAGGCCTCTCCCTTCCTCGGCATCTGTTAACTCTACCTCCGTCTTCTCCCTTCAGGAGCCCCCCAAGCTTGCCAAAGGCGCAGCCAAGCCCAGCAGCTCGAGCAAGGATGGTGGAGGCGAGAGCACTGAGGAGGTAATGAACGTGGGCACAGCCCTAGTTATGGTGCAGGCGCCAGTTCCACCTGCTTGATGGCCAGTGGGGTGAGGGATCTCAGGGGGCCGGAGATTATTGGGGCAGAAGGGAAGGAGACTTTCATAGCCCGGGAGGGGCCTGGACAGCCCATCCAGACTGCCCTCAGGCAGGCTTTCCCTTTGGCGGCTATGGACCAAATAAGCCCTCCAGTTTTTCCGATTCCGCAGGGATTCCTGTGAAAGTCAACTCTCTGTCTATCAAGGTGTTGAGAATTCCTTTTCTCTTAGGGCAAAAAGCTAGGGGTGGAGTCCTGGGGAGGAGGGAAAAGTACACGGGTGCACATGGGTGCTCAGTGGGGTGACTTCAGTGTAGCTCTGGGTGGGGCAGGGGTGGGGAGTGGCTGATGTCCCTGAGTCAGGCAGGGCTGGGCCCACCTCTCTTGGTCCCGATCAGATGGGAGCTGCTGAAGGACAGGCATGAGCAGAGGTCAGCGCAGCTTGGCAATCTAGGGCTGTAAAGCAATAAATGGCAAGCAGAGAGCACACAGGAGGGTGGAGGGACTTAAGGAAGTCCAGAGTGTGTCCATGGAAGTTTGGGAGTGTGCTCAGTGGGATGCTTGGATTCTGAACGGTCCTGGGAGCACGCTGAGCAAGCGCCTGTGTTACCCGGAAGCTGGTGCTCCTTGGTTTCTGTGCTTCCTCCCTCCTGTGCTAAACTGTTCAGAGGGACGGAGGTGAACAGGAAATGGAGCTGTCTAATTCTGGGCAGGTCTTGTGGGTTGGGGGTGGGTCATGGAGAGGAGATCGATTAAAAAGTGTTTGGTTGGGGTTAAGTCTGGATTTGGATTTTTCTGGATACTTCTGGTCCCTATCACCTCCAAAGAGAGCCAAGCACTTTCCACACCTGTGACCATCATTTTGCCCTCACTTGAGTGATGGGACGAAGCAGGGTAGGTTTTCTCCATCTTACAGACCTGCGAGTTGAGGACCACAGAAGAGAAATTCCTCCTTCCTCTGCACGTACACTGGCATCTGAACATGTCTCTAGGCCAGTCCTTGTCACTCAGTGCTGGCACTGTTGGTTCCCAGATGTGTTTCTCCCCACCAGACTGTGAACTCTGAGGGAAGGAGCTTGCTTCTTCCCCACACCTGTGTGCTGACACCCTTGGTTCACAGGAGATCACCAGGAGACGCTTCTGGAGGGCACACCCTCTGGGCTCAGTCTCCCCTTCAGGAGCCGTGACATGTGTGGGACCCACAGGGAAGGTGGTCGGGAGCCGGCAACTGATACTCAAAGCAGCAAGAGACTTGGAAACAGGATTTAAAGGGACAGAAAGGAATAGCGTGGGGGGCCACTCCTGCCTTCTGCCTGACTCCCTCCTCCTTGTTCAGTTACTAGACAGATTGGCTGTCATTTCCTGGAAGCAGCCCTCGTTGACCACCTGCCCCCATCCCCATGCCCAGGACGCAGTCAGGGCCCCTGGTACCCAGCATCACTCCACGCCAGTGCTTAACCACAGCTGTAATGAAACAATTCCGTGGGAATTCATTGTGTGTCAGTTGTCTCCTGTGTTAACACTTAGCTCCTGAGAGGCTCTCGCTCACACCGAAGGGCGTGGCCCACCGGAAGCACCAGCATTTGAATGCATTAGTCAATGGATGAGCAAACAAACCAACTTCAAATTAGACCTGGAAGGAACCCTCTCCTTTCATAGGTAGGAAAACAAAGGCTCAAGCAGCTTAAGAAATAAGCTGAGACCAGCTGCTGTGATTTCTCCACCGCCCTCTGGAAAAGGAGAGTGTCGTGTTCACCTTGGGCTCTGTTTTATGAAATGCCGCTCAGGGCTCACCTGTCTGAGGCAGCTGCAGGAATTCTGCTCCATGATTTTGCAGAAATGCACCCAGGTGGCCCCAGGCAGTGGGACATGGAATAGTTGGGGGCCAGGCTGTGAGGCCCAGGTCATCAAAAGCTGTTTGTCACAGTCCTTCTCTTGCCCTTTTTCTTTCTTTCTTTTTGTTTTTAAGTGTTTTTTTTTTTTTGATGTGGACCATTTTTAAAGTCTTTATTGAATTTGTTACAATGTTGCTTCTGTTTTATGTTTTTTTTTTTTTTTGGCTGCGAAGCATGTGGGATCTGAGCTCCCAACCAGGGATCGAACTCGCACCCCCTGCATTGGAAGGCAAAGTCTTAACCACTGGACCGCCAAGGAAATCCCTCCCTTACCCTTTTTCTAGTCCAGAATTTTGGGTTCTTACAGCCAAACTTACCCCGTGTCAAGCATTTGCCAGTCTTTCCAACTGATCTTAATAATTTATAGCAGCCAACATTTATTTTATTGAGCAGTTACTTGTGTATTAGTTTCCTAGGACAGCCATAACCAATTACCATGAATTGGGTGGCTTAAAATACCAGAAATTTATTCTCTCACAGCTGTGGAGGTCAGAAGTCTGAAATCAAGGTGTCAGCAGGCCATGTTCCTCTGAGGTTCTAGGGAAGAATCTCTTCCACGCCTCTCTCCCAGCTTCGGTGGCTTTCTGCGATCTGCTCCTTGGCTTGTAGAAGCATCGTTCCAATCTCTGCCTCCGTCTTCACTCAGCGTTCTCCCCTGTGCCTCTGTCTCTGTGTCCAAATTTCCCTCTTCTTATAAGAACACCAGTCATGTTGGATTTAGGGCCCACCCTAATCCAGTATGACCTCATTTTAACTTGATTACATCTGCAAAGACCCTGTTTCCAAATAACGATCACATTCATAGATGTTGGGTTAATGTGAATTTTGGGGGGACACTGTTCAACCCAGTACACTCTGTCCCAGGCACTGTGCTAAGTACTTCGCATGCATTTAATCTTATAATCTTCTCATTTAATCTCTACAGCAGTCCCTGAGGTCATCTGTTATCATCATCAGCCCCATTTTACAGACGGAACTGAGGCTTAGTGATGTTAAGTAGCTTTTACTCGGCAGTAAAACAGCAGAGCTGGAATTCAGCCCAGGTCTGTGGCCAGTCCTCCCTTGTTCTTAATGACCTAATAGGCTGGTTCTAAGATTCTAGAAGAGTCTTAGAATGGAAAGGAGCCTTGAGAGATTAGGTCAGACTCTGCTGCAAGGCAGGGGTCTTTCCTGGCCTGTCTTTGGAAAAAGCATTTCAGTGCTGTGGACTTTTCTATGTGCTGTGCCCTGTCCTGAGTTCTGGGAGCAGGGACAGAGGGAGGAAGAAATGATCCTGGTCTCCCCCACTTCAGCCTGACATCACTGTAGCCAGAGTTGTTACCCTAAAAACATTTTTGGTCCTATCAGTCCTTTACTTAAAAGCCCCTCTTGGCATCTCATTGCTCACAAATTCAAATACTCAGCCTCAGGCCTCCTGGGCTGGCCCCGCCCTGTTCTTCCAGCCCCTCTGGACTTTCCATCTTCCAACCCGACAAGCCTTTTATGGCTCAGGGCTCTTATTGATGTCATCCCATTGGCCTGGACTGCTTTATCTCTCTCTTTTCATTCTTTGCCTAAACCCGTGTTTATCCTTTAAGAGCCAAATCAAAAGTCACCTCTTCAGGGAGGGCTTCCCTAATTCTTCAGGCAGAGTTTGTCACTCAGCCCTCTGAGTTCCTGAATCCTTTGCGGCGCTCTGGTTTTGCATTGCCCTGTACTAATGGCCACTTTCGTGTCTGTCTTGCCCACCCCACTGGACTGTGAGCTCTTCGAGGGCAAGGGCCATGTCTTAGTCACCTTTTAATCTCTAATGTGTAGCATGACGTTTATTGAATAAATGAATTAAGAACGGGTATTGGGTTGGCCAAAAAGTTCGTTTGGGTTTTTTGTAAGCTGTTACGAAAAACCCAAACGAACTTTTTGGCCAACCCAACAGCGCTCTAGGTGTCAATACAGGAGAGAATGCCTCTCTGATTTTCAGGGTTTGAAACTAAAATGATCTTCACTCAGCTAGTTAATTCATTATGCAAAAGCTATAACATTAATCTTTGCGTTTTTCACTGATAATTTTATCTTTCGTCTTTATACTACAGTACCTTCTATAGTGCTTAAATTATATTTCTACGTCCTACTTTATGTTTAAATATATGGGTTTAATGATTACCGGTGTCTGTGTTAGGGTCAGGTTGGAATGGAATTGGTTCAGAGTGGGCAAGTATAGTTGCAGTCTCCTGAGTGTGAGGGTGGTGTATAAATTCAAAGCCCCACTGGAGGGGCTTCCCTGGTGGCGCAGTGGTTGAGAATCCGCCTGCCAGTGCAGGGGACACAGGTTCAAGCCCTGGTCCGGGAAGATCCCACATGTGGCGGAGCAACTAAGCCCGTGCGCCACAACTACAGAGCTTGCACTCTAGAGCCCACGAGCCACAACGAAGAGTAGCCCCCACTCACCGCAACTAGAGAAAAGCCTGCGTGCAGCAGCTAAGACCCAATGCAGCCAAAAATAAATAAGTAAATTTATATTTTAAAAAAAGCCCCACTGGATTGCAGGAGGCCAGAATCTAGGAAGGCTTCTTGGAGTTTGCATCCTGTTGCAAGTTTAGAAGTGGGAGGAGACAGTTGTTCAGGCAGAGGAGACAGCCACTATGGAGTCTCAGAAGTGGGAGCAGGCAGGTCACCAGCTTGCCTTTGGGCCGTGTCCACCCATGCTCTGATGGCTGCAGAAGGTTCTCCTGGGGATGCAGCTGCCTTTCATCTCCAGCCCAGGTCAATAAAGGAGAAGTTGGAAGCTAGAGCTTTTAGGAGAAAGGGTTGAACGTGAGGTGAGTTGCTGGCCCACACCTATACTCGCTTCTGACAAGTATGTTTCCAGGGCTTTGCTGGCCGGCCCAGCTGTCTCTCAGCTGCTCCTTGTATCTGGCGCCTGGGAGCCAATGGTCCTTATAAAACCAGGGTGGCCCAGTGGGCTGGGGGCGGGGCAGACTAAGCCAGCTCAGCTGCTCTCCGGCCACCCCAGCCTTCAATAATGCCATCCTGATGGGGAAGGGACCTTAGGCATCAACTCATTGGGTGGCTTTTTAAACTATGATTTTCAGCCATGCAATCTCTGTTTTCTTAAAACCTTACTTGGAGAGTGTTTGGACTACTGATATAGTCCAACCCTCTGCTCGTTAGCAGAGAAAATTGAGGTCTTGCTTTTCCCTTTTTGAGAAGAAGGCCTCCTTTCTCTGGATGTCCCCTCAGTGCGAGGTTCATGGAGATGCAGGGTTTCTGCATCTTATCTGGGAGGATGAAGAGAGACATATTCTTCCCGAGTCTTGTTCCTCAGTTGCCACTGAGCCCCTCAGCCTAGTATCTCTGATGTTTCTTCTTCCCAGTCTGCTCCCACCACTGTGCAGGGCTTTGTTCTGAAGGTCCCCGGTCGGGACAGGAGGGACCTATGGGGATGGGCCTGGGCTTGGCATCCCCTCCCACCACCCCCCCCATCAATCAAATGACCAGTCATTCGCTGAGTGCCTGTTAGGTGCCAGTGTCAGTGCTGAGGAGACCCAGAGGGGCACAAACCAGGGTCCTGGCTTTAAAGGGACTTGCTTTCTAGTGGGGAGATGACACATGAGCAAAGTGATCAAGAGGTGTCACTGGGGATGATCACAGAGCCAATGGAACAGATAAGCAGTGTCAGAAGGTTGAGGGTGGAGGGTGGACATGCAAGGCCTGGAATGATTGGAGAAGGCTTTTTGGAAGAAGGTGGGTCTTGAAAGATGCAATGCCTTCTTGGGTTCTCCCATTTTATTTTATTATTTTTTTGGCCACGCCACGTGGCTTGTGAGATCTTAGTTCCCCACCCAGGGATTGAACCCGGGCCCACAGCAGTGAAAGCATGGAGTCCTAACCACTGGACTGCCAGGGGATTCCCTGGGTTCCCCCATTTTAAAACAAGAAGGATAATGAACTCTAAGGAACATTTGAGGTGTGCTAGTTTCAGGAATTTCCAGGCTGTATTCCTAAAATCCAGGGATGGGAAATAATAATAATAATAACAACAATAGTAGAAGATACTGCTTATAAGACACTTCTGTGTGCCATATACTGTTCATTTAAATCCTTATTACAACCCTGTGAGGTAGGTACTATTGCCATCCCCACTTTACAAATGAGGCACAGAGAGGCTATATGACCTCCTGGAGGTTACTCAGCTAATAAATGGCAGAGCCAGCAGTCAAACCCAGGCAGTCAGGCTCAAGTCTGTGCCCTTGACTGTTAAGCTCCACAGATAAGGACTGGGTTGTTCCTGCGACAGGGAAATGGGGAGAGTCTGATGCACACCAGGCTCTGGTCCCCTGGCCTTTTGCCTCTCTCCTTCATCCTCTACCAAGGTGTGATCCGTCCTCCGTGTACAGGAAGAGAGACCCCAGACTTCAGGGTGCCTTGCACTGTCTAAGCAAAAAAATCACACTGGTTGAGTGTAGTCATGGCAAGCGAGGTGTGATGACTGCTCTTGCCCCACTCCTTTGCATTCCCCTAGTCAAATTGGTGTCTGGGGCTCATTTCAGGAGGAGGAGAGGGCCAGATGGCCAAAGCAGTAATGAGCTACGTTGGACCCAAGGCCTGCCCTGGGCTGGACCAAGCTCTCCTCTCCTGCCTCTGACCCCCAGATAGGTCACAAGCTTGACATAATTGTTTCTATGAAAAATTCAAGAGCATACAAAGCATAACATTTGTCTTCCTCCTTGCCCCTTATCCCAGAGAGTTTCATATTCTCCCATTCTTATTTTATGAAGTAAGAGTTTGTGGAGGGGGCTGGAGAGGAGGCGGGGTTGGCAGGTGTGAGCACAGGAGGAGTTTTCCTGTGGCGTGGGGACCCAGCTGGACGTGACCTCACTCCTCTGGTCCTGCTGCAGTCTCTTCTCTGGTTGTGGGGAAGGGCTGTCCTGTGGCTCAGCCTCTCCCCTCTCCCAGCAAGGGGTTACCTGGACAGTACCTATGAGTGGACAGCCCTGCAAACACCTGTTTGTGTGCTTCTGAAAATGGGCTTCGTGGGGCTCTGACACCCGTGTCTGGGAGGAATTAAAGAAATAACTTTTGGAAATTAGCTGTATTTCTCCCATTATATTGTCTTTTTTTTTTTTTTTTTTTTGGCCATGCTGCGTGGCTTGCAGGATCTTAGTTCCCTGACCAGGGATCGAACCCAGGCCCCATGCAGTGGAAGCACAGAGTCCTAACCACTGGACCGCCAGGACATTCCCTCTTTCTCCATTATAAAAGCAGTGTCAGCTTGTAAAAAATTTAGGAAAAATAGGAAAAAGTCATGTCTCATTCTGCCATTACAGGAGATAGTCATGAACACAATGCACTTGTTCTTTCTTTTTCTTAACTGTATTTTGGGTTCTGTGCCTGTTTTAATGTGGGTGAGCTCATTTTGTATATACAGGTTTGTGTTATCCTTATTTAACTTAGCATATAGGAAGCAATTTTCTCTCATTCCATAGTTTTAGGCTTTTCGTTTTGTTTTTAATTTTTATCAGCGTGGTAATAGGTGCATTGTTCAGAAGGTCAGATAATACTCTTGGGCTTGTAATGAGCAGGGCAGCCCCTGTCGCTGGCCACTCTTCTCCTGTTTCGTGGCAACCACATTCAACTCCTAACTCTTTCCTTGCAGATTGACTTTTATACCTCCAAATAAGATCCTTTTCCTGCTTTTTTTTTTCCCTTTAATTTGTGAGCTTTAGATGTCTCTTGACTTCCTAACGTGGAAAATTAAGGCCCCAGTGTCTTATTCCTCCGTGCAGACTTTTCCCCTCCTCTCAGAATACTTATCACCCGTTTTGGGTAAATTACTATGACTGTGTAAATATTTTTCACAGCTGAACCACGTATGATTACATTTAGTACATAGTTTTCATAAACATAATTTTAACTCCATGATTTCCTTGTATTTATATATTTGCCATTATAAATAAGACCATAAAAAGTGTTTTTGCACAAAGCCTTTTTTTATATTTAGGATTTTTCTTAATCTATATTTCTAGTAGTTAAACTGCTGAGATATGGGAAGGAATTTCTTTCTTTTAACTGAAGACTGTCACACGTTCAGTAAATGATAAAATAGAGTAATCTTCGGTGTACTGCTCGATGAATTTTTACATATGTTTATGCTATGAACCACCTCCCAGACCCAGTCAAGATACGGAATGTTTCCATTAGTCAGAAAGGTCCTCGTGCCCCTTCTCAGTCACCACCCGCATTTCCCCAACCCACACCGCTGCCACCCCCTCCCCGGCAGGAGAGCCACTTGTCTGACTTCTGTCACCATCAGTCCATCAGTTAGCTTTGCCTGTTCAGGGATGGGAGTGAGCATTTTGAAGGCTCTTGATGCACAGGCAGCAGGCATCACTTTGGGAGACACGCCTTCTAGACCGCTCCCTTCCAGGGCCACATCCCGCAGTTATGTCTGACCCTGGTCTTGGCTCCTTCAGGGCAGGAGGCAGCTGCTTGCTGCCCAGGCCCATAGAGGCATAAACGGACCGGGGGCTGGGCGGTGGGCCAGGCCTGGGGTGGGAAGCGTAGTTTGGCGAGTGCACTCCAGTGACGCGCTCCTTTGACCAGGCCCAGCCGCAGCCGCAGCCGCCACCGCAGCCGCCGTCATCCAACAAGCGTCCCAGCAACAGCACGCCGCCCCCCACACAGCTCAGCAAAATCAAGTACTCAGGGGGGCCCCAGATTGTCAAGAAGGAGCGACGGCAAAGCTCCTCCCGCTTCAACCTCAGCAAGAACCGGGAGCTGCAGAAGCTTCCTGCCCTGAAAGGTACTTGGGAAAGGTCAAGGGGGCTGGGGCATCAGACCTAGGGGACAGTGGGTGTTGGCGGAATGGCGGTTTGGGGGTGTTTGGGGGAGGGTGGAAGCTCTAGAGGACGTGAGGGGGAGTTGCGCTGGGGCTGGGGGTTGGCGTCAGGGGAGCAGGATGGTGGCAGGAAGGGATCGGGGAACACCCTGCGAGGTGAGCAGGGCATAGCAGTGAAGGACCACAGAGGAGACCTGACCATGGCCCATCCGCCCCTAGACTCACCAACCCAGGAGCGGGAGGAGCTGTTTATCCAGAAGCTACGCCAGTGCTGCGTCCTCTTTGACTTTGTGTCAGACCCACTCAGTGATCTCAAATTCAAGGAGGTGAAGCGGGCGGGGCTCAACGAAATGGTGGAGTACATCACCCACAGCCGCGATGTTGTCACCGAGGCCATTTACCCTGAGGCCGTCACTATGGTAGGCACAGGGAAAGGGGAAAGTGGGCAGGGATGGGGGCCCCGGAAAAGCCCGGACCTGCCCAGAGAGCTCTCACCTGGGCCCTCCCTACCCCTCAGTTTTCAGTGAACCTCTTCCGGACGCTGCCACCTTCATCAAATCCCACTGGGGCTGAGTTTGACCCCGAGGAAGATGAGCCCACCCTGGAGGCCGCCTGGCCGCATCTCCAGGTACCAGAGCAAAGGGGGCAGGGGCCTGGCCATGGGCAGTGGGGCACTCTGAGCCCTGCAGCAAGGGGGCTCTCCCAGTCCTTGGGGAATGCCCCTAAGTGATGCTCCTTTCCCCCCGCAGCTCGTGTACGAGTTCTTCTTACGTTTCCTTGAGTCTCCCGATTTCCAGCCAAACATAGCCAAGAAGTACATTGACCAGAAGTTTGTCCTTGCTGTGAGTCCCCTCCTTCCAATCCATGAACTCTAGCCCCACGTCCCCTGACTCCAGTCCAAGCTGCTCTTTTTGCTTCTGCTGAATATAGGTACTGTATTGGGTTTCAGCTGTGTCTGGTGCAAATTGACCATGGGGGTTAAACAAACCTACTCTGTCCATAAGAAGCTTCCAGCATAATGGAAGGAAACAAAAAAGCAACACTGTTACCCTCCCCGCCCCCCCCACCCAATGGGGAATGCAGCATGTATTCCCAGACATCACCTGGGGTAGAGCAGTACAATAGAATCACTCTTCCCAGAGACTCGTCTCCACGCACCCTCGTCAGAGGGCTTCCCCTGGCCAGGACCCAAGTCACCCCAGCCCTGGCCTTCCCCGGCTCCTGCCTCACTGCCGCCTCTCCTCCCGCTTGCTCCCAGCTCCTGGACCTGTTTGACAGTGAGGACCCTCGAGAGCGGGACTTCCTCAAGACCATCTTGCATCGCATCTATGGCAAGTTTTTGGGGCTCCGGGCTTATATCCGTAGGCAGATCAACCACATCTTCTACAGGTGAGGCCAGGAGCCTGGGCTCCGGAGCAAAGCAAGCCCCTCACTAAGGTGGGGTGGGAGAAGGGTGGTAGGCGGGACTCCACAGAATGCTGGAGGGGCATTAGGGGTTATCAATAGAGTCTTTGTTCTTCCCTCAGGTTCATCTATGAGACAGAGCATCACAATGGGATTGCCGAGCTCCTGGAGATCCTGGGCAGGTGAGAGGTGGGGCGGGGGCACACATGCCTAGAAAAGGCCGGGGGGGTTGATGCATTGAGCTTGGACCTGGCCCTTTGGTCCTGACAACCCTCCCTTAACTCCCAGCATCATCAATGGCTTTGCCTTGCCCCTGAAAGAAGAGCACAAGATGTTCCTCATCCGTGTCCTGCTTCCCCTTCACAAGGTCAAGTCTCTGAGTGTCTACCACCCTCAGGTGAGCTGCCTTCCTCCTGATGATCCCCGGCCCTGGCTGCAGAGAAAAGAGGGAAGGGGAAGCATTCCAGCCGTGATGGGGTGGCAGAGGGAGGAGGGGGCGGAATTACTCTCTACGCCTCCCCTTCTGTTCTGGGGTCTGGTTTCTGTCACCGACCTCTCTGCGATCTTCTGAGCCCTGCACCTCACCTCCTTTCTGTCTCAACCTTCTGCAGCTGGCGTACTGCGTGGTACAGTTCCTGGAGAAGGAAAGCAGCCTCACTGAGCCGGTAACTCCCCTGCTGGGCCCCAGGGTCCACCTCTCCCTGTCAGCAGCACTTGCCAGTTGGTACCTATCGAGCAGTGCCGTAAGCACTCAGGGGGGATGTAACCCGACAGGTGACATGGTTTCCTCTCTAAAGGAGAAGTAAAGCCTTTGTACACCTAGGAAGCATCCAAGCCGGAGAAACATGAACACTTAGCTGAGGCCACCCAAGCTGTGCCCACCAGGGTTGGGGGGGAGAGGGCAGGATGGCTTCCTGGAGACCCAGACAGGTGTTGAGTGAGAATTTTATTCCTGTGTCCTCCTCTTCTCGCAGGTGATCGTGGGCCTTCTCAAGTTCTGGCCCAAGACCCACAGCCCCAAGGAGGTGATGTTCCTGAATGAGCTAGAGGAGATTCTGGATGTCATTGAACCTTCAGAGTTCAGCAAAGTGATGGAACCACTCTTCCGCCAGCTTGCCAAGTGCGTCTCCAGCCCCCATTTCCAGGTGAGACCCAGACCCAGAACATCCCAGCCCCTGCCTCCCAGAAAACTGAGGAGGGTCTTCAGCATAGCGAGCCATATCCCCAGAGTCTCGCCTGTCCCCACCAGGTGGCAGAGCGTGCCCTCTATTACTGGAACAATGAGTACATCATGAGCCTGATAAGTGACAATGCTGCCCGAGTCCTTCCCATCATGTTCCCTGCACTCTACAGGAACTCCAAGAGCCACTGGAACAAGTAGGGAACTGGGGTGGCACTGGGCACTGAGGATCTGGTTTTGGAACGTGGGAGGGTGTGGATGGACTCAACAGCCAGTGGTCTCATCTGGTCCCTCAGCAAGCGGGGCTGGTGCCCACTGCATATTAATAGGGCCTTGAGGGACTGACCGGGGAGAAAAGATACCCATGTGAGAGATCTGTGCTACCCAGCAGCAGAGCAGTGGCCTCTGTCACATCTCTTCTTGAGGTCAGATATTCTGCAGCTTTGGAGATGTAATTCCATGTTGTGAGAAGCTGATGTGATCCTCTTAGTATGTATTAAATCCCAGCGTTGTAAAAAGGCTTTCCTGCTAAAAGCAAGTGCGCTGGGAGGCCATTAGTGTGGGCTAGAAGAGTAGGAAGTAGTGGGGAAAAGGGAGCTCTTGGAGCACGGGGTGCGGAAAGGATGGACAGGCAGACTTGTATTTGTAAAGGGCCTGAACTGCCAATCTCAAGTCACATGATTTGGCCAGAGCGATGAGCTTACACTGTACAGAGGCTGGTGGGATGGGAGTAGTACATGAGAAAGCTCTTAGCAGAGACACCTTGTGGGAGAGAGCAAATTGAGGTCCCGGCACTGAGGGCAGGCTCTGGCCTCTTACACCTCGTCTTTCTTCCTGGTGGCAGGACAATCCACGGCCTGATCTACAATGCCCTGAAGCTGTTTATGGAGATGAATCAGAAGCTGTTTGATGACTGTACACAACAATACAAGGCAGAGAAGCAGAAGTGAGTCTCTCTCTCCTTGGGGGTGTTCCTCTT
Organism: Eschrichtius robustus; assembly: GCF_028021215.1. Lineage (NCBI taxonomy): Eukaryota > Metazoa > Chordata > Mammalia > Artiodactyla > Eschrichtiidae > Eschrichtius > Eschrichtius robustus. Next base: position 76,037,108 of record NC_090835.1, read on the forward strand.
CCACACCAGCCCCCTGTGCTTCTCTCTCAAGCCCACCCCAATCCTGTCTTTGCTCCCTCAGGGGCCGGTTCCGAATGAAGGAGAGAGAAGAGATGTGGCAAAGGATTGAGGAGCTGGCTCGCCTTAACCCCCAGGTGAGGTGCTTCTGCCCTTGCCCTGAACTGAGAGGTCCAGCCTGGGTGGGGGGAGGGTTTGTCTGAAGAGGGGCAAGAAGCAAACAGGGTCCCCAGACTTCCCAAGTGGCTCTCGCCACTTGTCTGCCTCCTTTCCTCTCAGTATCCCATGTTCCGAGCGCCTCCACCACTGCCTCCTGTGTACTCGATGGAGACGGAGACCCCCACGGCAGAGGACATCCAGCTTCTGAAGAGGACGGTGGAGACAGAGGCCGTGCAGGTGGGAGGGCACGGGGAGCAGAAAGACAAGACAGCCCTGGGAGGGAGAGGAGACAGGAGCCGCAGAGCCAAGGAATCAGGGCAGGAAACAATGGGATTTCTCGGGACTTGGTCACCATTCCTCACCTTCTGCACATCCACACACAGATGCTAAAGGACATCAAGAAGGAGAAAGTGCTGCTTCGGCGGAAGTCAGAGCTGCCTCAGGACGTGTACACCATCAAGGCACTGGAGGCGCACAAGCGGGCAGAAGAGTTTCTAACTGCCAGCCAGGAGGCTCTCTGACCTCCTCACCCTCCCACCACAGGGCCACAGCCCACTCAGCCCTGGGACACTGCCCCAGCCCTCCACCTTCTGCTCCCCACTGGCTGACTTGGGGCAAGGCAGGGCCTCTCTGCTCTAGGGAGGGGGATGAGGCACTTGAAACGGGGACACCCACAGAGTGGTCCCTCTTCTCCCCCCCCCCCCCCCGATGTGTTCATGCCTCCCTGCGGCTAGTACAGACAGGCTGAGCGCAGCAATGCTCAGCGCTCAGACAACTTGGGGATGCCTGGCCCCCTCCTGCTCCTTATCCCACAGCTACCTGAGGCTGCTCTGAGAAATACACACGGGAATAATATGCTCCTCTCCTCTCCCCTTCAGCCCCATTTGAACTCCAGGTGTCTCCTCCTTGTCTCCCTCCCCTGCAGGCATATAGGGAGCAGCAGGAGATGATTCTCACCAAAGTTATGTCAAACCCCATTGGCCCCTGGAGTGAATTAGCTGGAGGGGAGCCAACCCCCAACAGCACAAATAGGCCCCCAGCCCCAGCAGTGTGCAGGCTGATGGGGTTGCATTATTTCCTCTTACCCCTGCCTGATCAAGACAACATGGGAGAGCAAAAGGAGAAAAGCATAGGCTTTGGACAGTAGGTGATGAATATAGGGCCCAGATGGACCAAGAGAAGGGGACAAACAAACACCCTACCCTGTACCCCCTCTTTGGTGAGCAGCAGCCCTGGGATCACTGACATGGAAGGGACCATCCTGGGGCTGACTGCTTTCCTGTGCTGTTGGTCCCCAAAGCTAGGAAGAAGGAAGCAGGGGGCAGTGCCCTAAGCATGGCTCCCCCCAACACCTATTTATTTCCCTGTTTGTGCTGATGCTGGGCAGGCTCTCACTTGTCCCTTTCAGGAACCTTGGAGGGGCGAGGGGCTGGGGGGGGGGGCCGGACCCAGGTTCCAGGGGCACAGGCAGTGCAGCTTTTGGCTGTGTACATAGGGTGCTTTATTCTCCACAGAGTGATACATGCTAAGGTGGGTTGGGCTTGGACCGTTGTCCCCATATGTACAGAACTGAATAAAGTGGGTCTCTGAGAAGAAATCTGATTTGCCTTGACGTGGAAGGGAGACGGGGAGGATGGAGATGGCCATTACAACAAGGATGTGTTCAGTCCTGTGCTGGTTCTGGCCTGGAATGCAGAGAGATAAGGCACCTCTCAGGGTGATCACTTCCAGGAAGGGGCAGCCTGCCGGGCTTGGAGGGCCTTCTGTACCACATCTTCCCACTGGGCATCTGATATCTCCCGAGCCCAGGCAGGAACCCCTGGCGCAGGCAGGCTTACACCAGCCATCGTCCTTTTCACCAGCTCCACGTGTTCTGAAATCACAGGCAGACCAGTTAGGGGGTAGAAACAATAAGACCAGCTCCCCTCCCCGTTCGTTGAATTAACCCAGAGCTTTTGGGCTAGTGAGGTCACTGAATCTGTCCTGTTATTCCTAGGCAAGCCTGCCCATCCCACCCCCCCAGCCTAGAAGAATAGCATTTCACCTGGATTCTGAAGTCTGCAAAATCTTAGATTACAAACTTGTTTTAGGAACAGGGTGTTCCTGTGACTTCCCTCTACTGGCACTAACCAGTTCCCTTCCTCCATAATTATTCCAAAATAAAAGAATGATCTCTTTTACCTGGGTCCATGGGAATAGAGCTGTGGTTGCTCGATGCTGTAGCTCCCTCCTCATCTTCATCCTCGCTTTCTAACGGTGGGTCTGGCAAATGAAGCCCCAGGGCCTGCAGAGCCAGAGACGACAGTTCAGGGCCAGTCCTTCAAGGACTCCAGCTTCACCTGCTCAGGAACAATGCCTCCTCCACCATACCTGGATCCGATCCTGGATATCAGCAACTACATCTTCTCCATCCCCCACTGGTGCCAGCTCCACCTCCTCTTGTTCAGGATCTTGGTTCAGGGGCTGGTAGGAGTAGCCAGCTGGTCCTGCCCCCGTTTCCTCCTGCTCTTCTTCTGGTTCCTCACTGCTCCAATCCCCAGTGCCTTCTGTAGGGCCCTGGTGTGGCCCGAGTTCCTCAGTCTGATTGGGGAAGATACGTTCAGGACCCATGGTGTCTCCCCCTAGAACTACTGCTGCCATCGGGCAGGGGCTGCAAGAACAGGGCGGCAGGAGAATAGTGATCGGATGAAATTAAGTCCACCTTCAGCTTCTCATCCAGCTCCTTGTGGTCTCCTCCTACGTCACGAAACATTTAAACGCCCCGTTTCCTGCCCCTCTCCCCACCATCCAGCCTCTCCCGGGCCCTTCACCTCTTAAGCCGACTTATCTCCAACGGAAGCCCACCCGCCTTACGCCGCCAATTCTTAACAGCCCAGCCGGAGGCCATGCCACCTCCCAAAAGACACCCCTTCGAGAACGCCCCTCCCCCCCCGTCCATTTAGGAACTCCGGGTCGCCAAATAAGCTCCCCTAGACAAGGCGTACCCGCCCCCTTCTCTCCAAGGGGTTCCCCTCTGTACCGCCTGACGAACACCCTTCGGGTCCCAGAGGCGTCCTTCAAATGGCCCCAGCTGCGGCGTCCCCAGCCGCCCCACCGATTCTCGGCGCTGGCGTTTCCGCGCGCCTTACCCGCTCAGAGCCCGCTGCCAAACTCGCACCTTCACTTCCGGCGCGGCAGGACGGGCCGGGGTGCCTAGTCCTCCAACCCTGCCGCGCGCTCATGATTGACGCGAGCGAGGACGAAGAGTCCGCCCCTTGCCCCGCCTCCACCGTCTTTTTTCCCCGACAACCAAGGACTACATTACCCAGTAACTCCCGCGATTTTTTTGACACGTATCTGCACATGCGCAGAATCTCCTCAGGCTCCTACCCACTCTTGAGCCCCTGACGTCCCTCCGGAACTCCGTGAACTACAAGTCCCGGTAGGCTTCGGGCACTTAGCTCTGACTGCACGTGCGCAGACAGCTGCCCGCCGGAAGGACAGAGCCTGGTTGTGTTTATCTCGTTGGGCACCGAGTTATCGGTTGGCGTGCAACGGTTTCTAGGCTGCAGGCAGCGCGAGGACCCGCGGCCCCGCCCCGGCCCGGCCTGGCAGGTAGCCCGGGGTGGGTTGAGGGACAAGGAGAATTATAGGGGCTGGGGACGCCCATGCTTAGCGCTGGAGTCGTGGGGGAGGGGCCTGAGAGTGAAGAGGTGGGGGTGGGGAGGGAGCTAGGGGGATGATGATGGGAAAGGAAAGTGTTAATGGGGAAAGAAGGGCTCCGGGAGGATGGTGAGGAAACCAGTGGGAGAGACCTGGTAGGCAGCCGGAGGAGGCACTAAAGAAAATTGGAAAGAAGACCGGGTTATGAGGAGAACAGGGAAGCTGAGGATAATGGAAGAAAAGGGCGGGGGTGTCTGGAGTTGTGCGGGAGGGGAGGTTGGGATGACTGGGAGACGACAGGGATAGCGTCATATACAAGGAGGAATATCTCTGGCGGAGAGGGGGTCAATGGATATTAGCTTTTTTCCCCTTAGTGGAAGAGGGAAAATGGAGGGCTGTCGGGGTGGAGCTTGGAGTCGTGGGAGAAGGAAGAAGGAGAAAACGGCAAAGCTCTCAGGAGACCAAGAAGGGCCAGAAACGGGGAGTGAAAATTGCAAGAGAATAGGAAGGGGGGGTAGGTACATGAAGGGAATTGAAGAAGCTTGAGAATGCGGCAGTGATAGAGGATGGGAGAGACCCAGGGATAAGAGGAGACTCTGAGACCCTGGGGGCTTGTTCTCCACGAGCTTGAGTTGTGTTTTTTTTTGGAGGAGAAGCTAAGGTTTTTTCCTCCACCTTTGGATGGAATTGCTTCTCTCTTGTCCTCTGAATTCTTTGCTTTACCTTGATATAGCTGAAGTGGGGAGTGGAAGCTATGAGGGAAGATGAAGGACTCCGGTTCTTAAGCTCTTCAACCTCCTTCCTATCTGTCCTTACAAGCCCAGATCCAAGAGCTTTTGGATTGAGGACAGGAGTAATGAAGTGAGAGTGGTTTCCTGAGGGGCTATTTCAGGTTTGGCAGAGTGGCTATTTAAAGCATGGGGTTGGGGGTTGAGGGAGGTTGGGCAGGGGCAGGAGGGCTGGCAAGCCAGCTGAAACCTGTGTGTCTTTCTTGCGAGGGGCCTCCCTTACTTGAGCTTTTTCTTTGCCTGAGATTCTGCCTGGCTCTTCCCTCTGCCAGGGCTGCTTTTTTTTTTTTCCGTTCTGCCAGGGCTTCTTGAACAGGGAGCAGATGATCTACCCAAACCCAGCAGGTGCCTGCCAGAGCAGGCAGTGCCAGCTGCAGGATTTGCCTGACAGAGCCTTGAGATGTACCCGTTATCACTAGGTTAGCAGGTTGTCTTTAAGAGACCATGATCTCTCATGCCTGGGTCTTTTTCTTGTCCTGCCCAAGGGTATTTTGCTTTCCTTTCCCTTTCCAGTGCACACCCCCACCCCTGTCCCCTTTCAGAGACCCAAGTGGGAGAAGAGCTGCTGGAAATAGCTTGTTCTCTACCACAATGGCTAGGTTGGGCAAGTGGCAAGAGGAGAAAACCCTACCCCCTCAATCCCCAGCACACACATACCTTTCTGGCTTAAGTTCTTGGCAGCATGCCAGGCACAGCTGTCAGAGGAACTCCTCATGCCCGTGAGGGGCCCTGGGTGACCCCGATGACAACAGCTCTGCTTGACAAGAGCCCCCTGTGAGGGGCTAATCATCCATGGATGTTCCTGTCAGGGGTCAATCCCACCCCATCCTGGATAGAGGAACTGTTCCACTCTAAAAACCTAAAAGCTTTTCTGCTTGGAGGCACTCATGCCAGCTTTCAGTGGACTGTCTGGGGTTGGCTGGGCTATTAATAGCTCTGAGTATTTTGAGATCCCTCTCCCCACCTCAAAGAGCACGGAGATTCTTAGAGAGGTGGCAGTCGGCAGAGCAGAGCCAGAAAGACAAGAGAACTCACTGACCTTTGAAGGGGGCTTGGAGCTTGGGCCAGGCCAGTGACAGGGTGCAGCCGCCATGAGTAGGGGACGAACACGTTGAGCCCTTAATCAGCAGTCTGAGCTGGCAGTCAGGTCAGAGTGGCCCCACCCTTTGCTGTTGGAGAACACAGGGCCAGGGCTAGCTTCCTGACCTCAGCAGCTCCCCTGGAGCAGAGCCAGCCACCTGAGCTGTGGAGGGGTGGTGTGGGAGGGCCACCAGGTGACACTTAGAGGCAAGGCTAGTCCTGGGCAGAGTCACGGTGACCCAGGCAAAGGCTTTGCCTGAGGAGCCCGTGGCCCTAACTTGTGTGCAGGTATAGCAGAGGCAGCAGGCCGTGCCGGGGGGGCATGTTGCTGTAACCAGTGGCCCAGGGGATGTTACGGTGGACGGTGCACCTGGAGGGCGGGCCCCGCAGGGTGAACCATGCTGCAGTGGCTGTCGGGCACCGGGTGTACTCCTTTGGGGGTTACTGCTCTGGTGAAGACTATGAGACGCTGCGTCAGATTGATGTGCACATTTTCAATGCAGGTAAGCTAACTCGGGGACCATCCCTGGGTGCCCACATCAGGGAGGGCAGTGGGTGGCTGAGTGAGCTTTGTTGGTGGCCCCCATGGCCAGAGGGGGTGGAGGAAACTAACATGTGGTTTGGGAGAATGTGGATGGCCTGAAGGGAGGTTCCCAGGGCTGAGCAGAGCTGTGCCCACAGTGTCCTTGCGTTGGACAAAGCTGCCCCCAGTGAGGCCCGCCACCCGCGGGCAGGCTCCCGTGGTACCCTACATGCGGTATGGACACTCCACCGTCCTCATCGACGACACAGTCTTCCTTTGGGGCGGGCGGAATGACACCGAAGGGGCCTGCAATGTGCTGTATGCCTTTGACGTCAGTGAGTATGAGTCTCTGGAGGCTGTGTTCTGCCAAATGGTGCCTCGCGGGGCCAGGGAAGGTGTGGGCTGAGGGGGGCTGGGAATAAGGCGCCCCTGAGTCGAGGAGGGAGCGCCAGCTTGCTTACTGGGCCCACCCTCTCCCCTCCTTCAGATACTCACAAATGGTCCACACCCCGAGTGGCAGGAACAGTTCCTGGGGCCCGGGATGGACATTCGGCTTGTGTCCTGGGCAAGACCATGTACATTTTCGGGGGCTACGAGCAGCTGGTAGGTCTGGGAAGAAACTAGAGGTTTCCCTAGGGTGGGAATGAGAAGGAGGAAGGGGAATTGAAAGTAGTGGAATGGGAGGCTTTGGTTTGCTTGCAGGTTCTGAGGTGGGAGGGACGGAGGGTCGGAGAGTGACCCCTGCTCCTCTCTTTTATTCCTTCCTTCACTTCCTTTCTCTTTCTTGTCAGGCGGACTGCTTTTCCAATGATATTCACAAGCTGGATACCAGCACCATGACATGGACCCTGATCTGTACAAAGGTTGGCCCTTCTTCCTCTCTCCCAGATCCCCACCCTCAATTTAAGGAACCATAGGGAGCTCAAACAGTGAAAGCTGACCCCTCCCCCTCCCATCTCTGCTCCTGCCCAGGGCAACCCTGCACGCTGGAGAGACTTCCACTCGGCCACAATGCTGGGCAGTCACATGTATGTCTTTGGGGGCCGTGCAGACCGTTTTGGGCCATTCCATTCCAACAATGAGATTTACTGCAACCGCATCCGTGTCTTTGACACGAGGACTGAGGCCTGGCTGGACTGTCCACCCACCCCAGTGCTGCCCGAGGGGCGCCGGAGCCACTCAGCCTGTGAGTGTCTGTTAGGTCCCTGCCAAGTCCCCGTCCCCCTATTGCCCCTACATTCTTGACATTCCTCTCTCCTTCCAGTTGGCTACAATGGGGAGCTGTACATTTTTGGTGGCTATAATGCAAGGCTGAACCGGCACTTCCATGATCTCTGGAAGTTTAACCCTGGTAAAGAGCACTGCCTTTAAGGGAGGAACAGGGAGCAATTGAGGGGGCGTGGAAAAGAAAAGAATAATCCTGAGTGGGTGAGGGACGGGGGTGGAGAGGATATCTGGGCTAGGCAGGTGTTGAACCTCCATTTAAACTTCTCTTTAGTGTCGTTTACCTGGAAAAAGATTGAACCGAAGGGGAAGGGGCCATGTCCCCGCCGGCGCCAGTGCTGCTGTATTGTTGGTGACAAGATTGTCCTCTTTGGGGGTACCAGGTTAGGAGGAGAGCGGGGAGGGCTCCAGGAAGGGCCTAAGCCTGTGACTAACATGGGAGACATTTGAGCAAGAGGGTCTCGTGGGTAGTCTTCACTCCTTCCTTCATCTCTCTTTTGATCCCTATAGTCCATCTCCTGAGGAAGGCCTGGGAGATGAATTTGACCTCATAGATCATTCTGACTTACACATTTTGGACTTTAGTAAGTACACTTATTCCCTAAGTGCTTTTGCCATCAGGGTCCCTGTCTTTGGGTGGTGATATCCAGGACTGGACCCTTTCCTCGGCTTTGACCATCTCCCTCTCCCCAACTCCTCCTTTAAAGGCCCTAGTCTGAAGACTCTGTGCAAACTGGCTGTGATTCAGTATAACCTGGACCAGTCCTGTTTGCCCCATGACATCAGGTACAGTGAATGGTTGGAAAGGAGGGACTGGTTGAGGGTGAGTGGGCAGCACAGGCATGACCTGATTGGCTTGGTCTCAGTGTGCAGGAGAGAGAAGATTTTGTTCTGTAGCGTACTTGTGGAGAGGGAGCAAGAAGGAAATATAAAACTGTCATCTGGGTGAGTTTTATGGAAAAAATGTCCAGTTTTCAAACCAAGCTCAGAGGCATCACTTCCTAATTCCTGAGCTGATACAGTTATTTTTGTTAATATGCTGAGAAAGTTTGATTAAATCTAGAACCTAGCTGCAGAGGAAAAACAAGTTTTGGAGCCTCTGGATCACATTAATTCCAGAATTAAGGGAGGTCCTTCCTAGCTCCTTCCCTTTGAATTCCATTCTTAGGTCTAAATCAAGCACTGAAAGTTATCTTGTATATAATTGTGCCCTTCTGGGTCATTCTGCGACACTTTCCTCTCCTTGATCCAGTTCAGCTTAATTCTTACTTGCTGAGGGTCTGTGTGTTCAGTATTTGGTGATAGAGTATACAAGGCTGAACAGATGGATCCCAGGCTGGCCCAAGATGAACACATGTGCAAGTGCCTAGTACCAAGTAGAGTAGAGCCTTGGCATAAGGAGGTACTTTGTAGAATGACAGTTGTCAAAAAGAGAGGAATTTAATTTTAATATGGTGGGATGGCTGGGGAAGGCCTCAGGGAGGATAGGAGAGCTGAATCAGGGCCTTAAAAGGATGGGAGTTGAGAGCAAAAACTGACATTCCTGGTGGGGGGAGGGGCATCCTGGTTGGATCTGAGCATAGGAGGAAAGGTAGGTTGGGAAGTTTATTGAGATGTATACACAGATGTTTTTTTGCAGGTGTTGGGCACAAGAATATCAATATGTAAACATAAACAGGAAGTCCACATGAGCTTGCAGGTGGACTAGTGGGTGGTAGTGGATTTGGTGGTGGGTGGAGCCCTGATTGTTAACCCTCATAGGGCTGTAAGGAAGAGGTGGCCGTGGGTGGTTGAGCTTTAGGAAGTTGAAGGCACTGGTGTGTTCATTGCTTTGTTTGAGCAATTCTGGACTTGGGGGCAGAGGCTCCCCCTTCTGTCCTTTCTGCCTGTCATTTTTGGCCTTCCAGGTGGGAGCTGAATGCCATGACCACCAACAGCAATATCAGTCGCCCCATTGTCTCCTCCCATGGGTAGGAGGAAGTTTCTGCCGCCTCCCTTCCTGAGCCTGCTGGTGTCTTCACTGCCCTTGCCCATCTCTCCCCCGCCTGCCCCTTTGGACCCTGGACTTGGTATACCTCCACATGGAGTTGTTGGACTAGAGGTGTTTTCTGTGCTGTGAACTTAGTGGGGAGCTGCAGGGGGGAGGGCTAGGTCCCTTCCTCCTTGGGCCGAGGGCCCCTTCCCCTTGGTGCTCTGTCCCATTCACCTCCCTCCAACTGCTCCTGGGCCTCTGCTCTGCCCCAGGTCAGCCATGCTCTGCTGGGAAGCGAAGGGAATGGGGAGGAGGGAGAAGCAAGCAGTGTCAGCCTCAGGAGCTTCCCCTCCCCACCGTTCTTTCCACCTCTTCCCGCTGCTTGAGCCCTGAGCATTGATTGGGAGCTGAGAGGAGTTGCAGCTGTTGGCATGAAATCTCCTTCTCCCTGACCTGGGGAGGGGAGGACCAGCAGATAATCCCACCCTTCCTTGAGCTGTTGCTGTACCCTGACGCTCTCAGCCAGCTCAGATTTTATAAAAATGATTTGAAAGTCTCCAAACGTGTCATCTCTTTTGTGTGGAATAGGCAAGGGACGGCAGGAGTTTGCAGTGGGGCCAGGGTGCTGAGGTTCTGGCTTCTCAGCCAAGAGCATTAGGAAACCAAATACCACCACGGCCTGGCCGGAGTTTCTCTTCGGCGCGGAGTGCAGCGCCAAGCGACAAAAGGGAGGGGGTAACGTTATTTACAGCGGGCGCCCTTCTCCGCCCAGGGAGGGCTCCCCGGCCGCCCACCAGCGGCCCGTGCGGCGGTGGGCGGGATCTGCTCTATTGTCATCAAGCCTCGCGGACTCGGCCTGCCGAAGATGCCGGAAGGGGCGGGGCGGAGGCCGCCGGAGCGGAAGTAGCGCCATTAGTCTTCGGCGGGCCGCGCGAGCCGATGCTGAGAGTAAACTCCCGGGAATGGGCGGCCTTCGGGTCTCGTCGCGGGGCTCGGGACGGCGGGGGCCTGGGGCCCGGGGACCTGCAGAAGGGTGAGGGGACGGCGCCGGGCTGAGGGGCAGCCGTGGAGGCGGGGTGAGGGGCCAGTGGCACCGCGTGTGGTGCGGGCTCGGAGCCTGGAGACGCCGTGACCGTGAGACTTAAGTTATCTGAAAGATGCAAACACCGGGAGCGCCCCTCAACGCACTGGAAAGTGGGGAGTGAGAGAGGATGCTTCCTGGATTAGGACATCCTGAGCAGTTTTTTAGAGGGCGAAGAGGGTTTTTCGCAGGGAGGAAACGTTATGTTCAAAAGCAGAGTCAGGAAAGGGGATGGATTGTTGGGGAAGGCTTAGTAGGTGAGGATTCAACAAATTTTGCCAACATTATTGAGCATCTGTTGTGTGCAGGCACAGTTCTAGATGCTGGAGATACAGTAGTGAATAAAGCAGCACAACACTGTCCTCATGAAGCTTACCTTTTAGGGGTTAAAAAAAACCAAGCAAATTAATAAAAGCCAATAAAACACGGAATTGCAGATTTTTAAAGGGTAAATTTTTTGAAAAAGGTGATAAGAGCTTTGAAGAGAAAGCAGGGGAGGAGTTAACAGTTTTAAGTAATCACAGAAGGCCTCACTGGGTAGGTGACATTTGAGAAACCGTTTGAAGGAGGTGAGGGAGCAAGCAGTACAGCGGGAGGAAGTGTTCCAAGCAAAGTCAGGTGCAAAGGAACTGAGGTGGGAGCATACCTTCCTGCTTAGGAACTGCTTGGAGGCCAGTTGACTGGAGAGTAGTAGGAAGGAGGAGATGGTAGGAGATGAGATTAGAGCCAAAACCCGGGCTAGATCACATGGGGTCTTCAGGCTATTACAAAGCCTAGAGCTTTTCCTCTGAGCAAGATGGAAGCCATTGGGGAGTTGTGAGTTCTGGAGTGACGTGATGTGTAGGATATGTATGTGGAAATGAGGTGGGAGTGATAAGATCAGGTTTGCCTTTTGTTTTGGAAAGAGAAAGTTATTTTATTAAAGAACTGAAAGTGAAAACTTCAGGTCTGAAGTAGTTTCCTTTTTTAAAAAAATTTTTATTGGAGTATGGTTGATTTACAATGTGTTAGTTTCAAGTGTACAGCAAAGTGAATCAGTTATACATATAATATATCCACTCTTATTTTTTAATTTTATATTATTTTTGGCTGTGTTGGATCTTCGTTGCTGTACGTGGGCTTTTCTCTAGTTGCAGTGAGTGGGGGCTACTCTTCGTTACGGTGCGCGGGCTTCTCATTGCGGTGGCTTCTCTCTTTTTTTTTTTTAATCAGTCATCAATTTTATACACATCAGTGTATACACGTCAATCCCAATCGCCCAATTCAACACACCACCAGCAGTGGCTTCTCTTGTTGCGGAGCACGGGCTCCAGGCGCGGGCTTCAGTAGTTATGGCACACGGACTTAGTTGCTCCGCGGCATGTGGGATCTTCCCAGACCAGGATCAAACCCGTGTTCCCTGCATTGGCAGGCGGATTCTTAACCACTGTGCCACCAGGGAAGTCCTATCCACTCTTTTTTAGATTATTTTCCCATATAGGTCATTATAGAGTATTGAGTAGAGTTCCCTGTGCTACAGTAGGTCCTTATTAGTTAATCTATTTTATATATATCAATAGTAGTGTGTATATGTCAATCCCAATCTCCCAATTTACCCCCTCCCCAGGTTTTGCTTTTTAGATGCCTCTCCCAGGCTGAAGCGGGGAGCATAGCTTTGAGAGGAGTGAGACTGGAGGTTGGGAGAGCAGTGAGGAGGCTAGAGTACTGATTGAGGTGAGAGGTGCTGAGCGTATCCTGAACCAGAATAATGGCGATGGTAGCTGAGCAAGGGAGACAGAGGTCCTTATGGGGAAACCTGTGAAGGAGTGATTTAAAAGAACCTTACATATACACCTTCTTTAGCAAGGTGAGGCCCCAGGTAGCTGGAACCGATGGGGAGTTAGGTGTCAGTGTAGCGCCATTACAACCTGTGCTGCCCAGGACCTGCAGTGATCGGTCTGAAGGGGATGTTGGAAAGGATCAGTTACCTAAGGAATGAAGATGGGATGGCGTCTTTGCAGCAATGGCAGATGCTGAGCTGAGTTGCGGTTCCCTCCCACCCCCACCTACCTTTCACAGGCACATCTCACATGTCATTTGAGGAGCTGTTGGAATTGCAGAGCCAAGTGGGGACTAAGACGTACAAACAATTGGTAACTGGAAACAGCACTAAGAAGCAAAGTTCCAGACCACCTGTCCAAAAAGCATGCGTTGCAGATAAGCACAGGTGAGGAGCAAGGCCTGCCCCAGGAGTTGGAGGATAGCTGGTCCCTTGAGTAGGTGTCTGCTTTCTTGGGTGGCAGGTGGGAGGCCTTTGACAAGACTGGAGTTCCCTTGACCTGTTTAATTTCTCCATAGGCCTCTGGAAATGTCAGCCAAGGCCCGGGTGCCATTTTTGCGTCAAGTTGTTCCCATCAGTAAGAAGGTGAGGAGGAGGCAGTAAGCTCTTTCTCAGTGAAAGGAGACTGAACAGTTCTTTTATATTCTCTCTGTTTGCTCCAAAGGTAGCCCGGGACCCCCGCTTTGACGATCTGTCAGGGGAATATAATCCTGAGGTGTTTGATAAAACGTATCAATTCCTAAATGACATCCGAGCCAGAGAGAAAGATGTGAGTAACATGAGATTGGTCTGTGGGGATTCCGAGTGGTGAGACAAGAGCACAGGTCAGAGAGTCGGGCAGAGGGGAGCAGGGTGCGTCAATTTACTGGCTGTGTGATCACTGACAAGTTACTTAACCTCTTTTTGCTTCAGTGTCCTTATCACAGAAAGAGAATAATTCCTATCTCATAGTGTTTATGTGAGTTAACAAATGCGAACCTCTTAGAATAATGCTTGGCACAGAGTTTCCCCTAACATTTACAGAATGCTAACTGTCATACTCATTTTCCAATGTGGAGCTTGTGAAAAAGCAGCTGAAGAAGCGCCGTTCAGGGGAGGAGCGTGAGAAACTGCAGCAGCTGCTTCAGCAAATGGTGAGTAAGTCAGAATACGGGGGAGGGAGGTGAGAGCAGGTCGAGGCAGGAGGTGATTCACAGTCCCTACTATTCACCTGTCTCACCGATCTCATCTTTGCTCCTCAGGAGCAGCAAGAAATGGCACAGCAGGAACGGAAGCGGCAGCAGGAGCTGCACCTGGCCCTGAAGCAGGAGCAGCGGGCTCAGGCCCAGCAGGGCCATCGGCCATACTTCCTGAAGAAGTGTGAGTGGGGCACAGCTATGACAGGCTAGTTACAGGAACAGGGGTTGGGTGGCCATAGAGGCAGGATACTGTGTTGGGGGTCCATGAGCTCCCTAAGGGAGGCATGAAGGCTGGATCCCATGGTAAGTTGGAGGAAAGTAGAAATAGTAGGGAGTTGTTGTTTGTAACCATTCTTGTATCCCTAATGACTGTGGGCAAGGAGTGTCGTTTTTATCTCTGTCCCACCCCCACATATGTGGGTAGGGCACAGAGAAGGAGCTCATAGTTGGTTGAATTGAGAAAGAGTAGAATCATAGAAGTCAGCTTGCTTACACACACCAGTGAACTCCAGATGAGTCACATATCCCTGCATAGTGGTTGAGAATTACTGACCTGGGGAAAGGGAAAGAGGCGGGCTTCCTCCTTTGCTTACCGGCTTTCTTTCTCCTTGTCCTCTAGCTGAGCAGCGCCAGTTGGTCCTTGCTGAGAAGTTCAAGGAGCTGAAACGAAGCAAGAAGCTAGAGAGCTTCTTGAGTCGAAAGAGGCGCCGAAATGCAGGCAAGGACAGAAGACATCTCCCTTTGAGCAAAGAGTAGTAAGGAGCTGTCCTCAGCTCTGCCACTGCCCCAGTGAGAAATGCATCTGTGGGGACACATTTGGGCTTGGCCCGTTCTGGTCTTTCCCATTCAAGGGCAAGGGTCACAGCTGCCTGGGAACCCGACTGGCTCAGAGATGACTAGAGGGCTCTTGGACTGCCTGAGGGCTGGACACGAAGAGCAGCTCAGCCTTCTGCCATTCCACACTTCTTCTGCTTGGGTCTGGGTCATCATGTCCTCAAGTCCTTCTCCCATTCTTGCCTTAAAGTAATGATTCTGGTATAGAAGGAAAATGACTGGTGAGTGACCTTGAGGCCAGTTGAAGGCCATAGAGTCTGAGTGGCTCCCGGGACTGGGACTTTATGTAGGAGCCAGTTCATAAACACTCGTGTCACTCATCTTTTTATTCTGCTGCTTTTGTGGGTGGCCTAGAATTACCATTTCAGGGGCCACGTGTTGGGTGGGCAATAAACCTAATGCTCCTACAAAGTGGGAAGTCAGATCAGAGACCCTTCCTATTTAAACTGAACAGATGACACGATCATTCAAAGAGGGAACCAATCCCACAACTCATCTACTTAGCTTTGGTCTTGGATGCAAGGGGAGGTAGAAGGTGGGGACAAAAATATGATAATATGTAAGCACAGCTGGCCCTCAGTACTGTTTGGGTGGAGAATTCATATTGCCTGTGTGGACTGGAAAATCCTCAAGCTGACAATTCAGTTTAAAGTGATCTCAGGTTGATAGTGCCTTTAGGCACCTGGCAGAAGCAAATGCATTCCTCTCTTGAGGATTGTACTTTAAACCCAGGCCTCAAGGAATTCCTTCAGATAAAATTTCAAGGAATCTAAGCTTACAGTGAAAACAAAGCAAACAAGGAAAAAAAAAAAACCCATAAGCAAGAGTCATTAGGAACAACAGGCAAGAGAATCAGACCAGCAAAGACTGAGATGTTAGAAGTATAAAATACAAAATATAAAATTTCTTACTTAACGTTTAAAGAAAAGCTATGACTGATGAAAAAATATCAAAAAGCACCAGATTGATAAAAAAAATTTTTTTAATGAAAAATATACTATTTGAAGTTAGAAACTTTATGGTTAAGCTGCAGATTAGACACACCTAGAAGGAGAATGAACTGGAAGTAGATGTGAAGAAGTTACACAGATGGAGCCCAGAGATAGAAATGGAAACTGAGGAAAAGAGGTTAAACAACACGGAGGATAGAGTGAGGAGATGTGAGACAAATCAGAGTTCCAGAAGGAGAGAGTATGTTAAAGGGGATGAGAATTATAATTAATAATTTATAAACCCTAAGAATCAGGAACACCAGTTAATCACAGACAGTGGGGTTGGGGACCTAGATAAATCACAAAAACTACAGAACATTAGAAAGATTAACATCTAAAAAGCAGCTATAGGGAATTCCCTGGCAGTCCAATGTTTAGGACCCAGCTTCCGCTGCAGGGGGCCCCCTGGTTGGGGAACTAAAATCCTGTGTGCTGTGTGGCGCAGCCAAAAAAATAATAATTTAAAAAACAAAAAGCAGCTGTAAGGGAAAGGAAGAGGTAGAATTAGAAGCTAAGACATCTGTTATTGCTTGATGCTTCTGGGATGGGGGAAAAGATGTAGTTCTGATGACAGAAATGCATAAAATGCGCTTCTCCCAATGATTGTTAGATGAGGGCTCTAGCTACCAGGATAGTTCGCCTGTCCCAGGGGGAGTGAAGGAGCCAGTGCTACAGGGTCCCCAGTGTCACGTGTGTCAAGCCTAGTTGAAAGCCAAAAGACCGATTCTGGCTGATAAAAGCAGAAATAGACTATTGAACTACTGGGCTCACAGAAACACTAAGGCGGCTGGAGAGAAGCTCCAAAAAAGGAGTTGGGGATAAAGTCAGAGCAGTTAAAAGCACTTTAAGTCCTACCTGGGAACCAGTGTTGACGTGAAGATGTCAGTGCCGACATCAAAGGTGCTCCACTTCCCCCTGCTCTGCTCTAGACTGAGGCATTCCTGGCAGAGGCATCGAGTCACCTGGCTGCAAAGGCGATGCTGGGAAAGTCAAGTGTCTGGTCTTTCATATGGTGGGAGGTGGGCCCTACCTTCTCCCTAGGTTTGTGGTAGGGAGTTTCTAAGCACAAGAAGGGGGTTCAGGTGAAGGGCAGTCAAGAAACCGTAATGTACACCACACAGCTGTATTGGTCCCCAAGCCTCCAAACTGCAACTTTTCCCCTTCAACGAGGAGCCAGAGGAGATGGAGAGCTCTGAGCTTCAGCTGTGGGTTGGTCTGGTTGGTTTTGGTTTTTATTGTTAACAGCTTTGTTGAGATATCATTCACATACCATACGATGTATCCGTTTAAAGTGTACAATTCAGTGGTTTTTAGTATATTCACAGAATTGTGTGACCATCACCACAATTTTGTAACATTTGTGACACCCCAAAAAGAAACCCCGTACCTTCTAGCAGTCACTCCTCAGTTCTTCCCAATCCCCCCAACTCTAGGCAACCACTAAACCACATTCCGTCTCTAGATTTGCCAATTTGGGGACATTTCATATAAATGGGATCATTATGTGGTCCTTGGTGTGCAAACCAGCTAAAGGGATATAAGGAATTGAGGCTGTGAGGATGGTATCACAAGGGGATCAGGGAAGCAAACTTTGATCCCGAGTCAGCCAGGAAGTGTTTGCCCTTGTAGAGATGGAAAGTCCTGAGGGCAGGGAAGGAGGCTCAGATCTTTACTGGTGCTGGTGAGAGAGGGGCAATCAGGACTGCTCGCCTGGGTGGCTGGATTTGGGTACCAGATCAGGCAGATCAGAGTCAAAGTGGGGTTAGACTCTGTGGAGGACAGTGGGCAATGTAGGAGCTGGACTGCAGACAGGAATGTGCAGGGTTTTGGCGTCATGGCTGGTGCGCTCTTCCTTTAAGGACTGTTGGAGGTTTGTCCATTGCAGATGAGCAGGTGGGTACCCTGTGGGAGACTTTGGGGCAGGGTGACTGAGTGGGACGAATAAGGGGGTTGAGTGAACGCCGTGGATGAGACTAGTGGCCTGGAGCTCAGCCCACACCAGAGCCCGTGGGGGCAGCAGCAGCACAGGAGGTGGTAGTGGGAGAAAGTCCCATCTGGTCCCCGCATGTGGTGCATGCTGGCCTGGCTACTAGAGTCCGGGGGCTCTCTGGGTTTCTGTGGGAAAGGATAGGCTCATAAAGAGCATGAGAACCCAGAGAGGCAAAAGGCGCTGGCCCCACAGAGCTTGCTCAAAAAGGAGGACATGGCCTGGGCCAGTGAAAGAGAGACAGGCCATGATCTCTGGCACAAAGGTGGAGGAGCAACCAAGTGACAAAGTGCAGCAACCCCAGTGTGCCCACTGCTGCCCCAGCCTGCTGCCGCCTGTCTGTATGCTGCCTCAGAATAGCACGGACCAACAGGACGGTTCTGCTGTGAGAACCACGAACGGCACCATAGGGCCACCACAGTGCAAAGCAAGCAGGGGCCCGCTGTGTCCACACTTTACTTTGCTGCCTCATCCTGGGCATCCTGACTCCCAAGCCCTGGCTGCTTTTTCCCTTACAGATTCTATTCCAAATGTCAGTCCCGGGTGGCACCCAGTTCCCTCCGGCCTCTGTGCCCTCTCCCACCACCTGACTCTTCTGTAGCTTTCTCCTAGTCACCTAGTCATGGATTCAGGATGCCTGGGTCACTCCTTCCCTCCTGCGCTAAGAGCCCTGCCCAGACACACAGCTCCACCCCGCAGCACAGAGCAACGGGCCTGCCTCTGGAGCTAGCTGGGGTCCAGCTCTGGCGACAGTGTGCAGCTCTGCACAGCCAGAGGAGGGCAGAGGCAGGGGAGTAGAGAGGGGCAAAGAGGAGGAGCCCGTGGGAGCTGCAGATCCTTCTAGGTTGGCTTCTAACCCAGACCCTAGAGGGTCCGTGGGGAACACATTAAGGTCCTGGGTGCCTGTAGTGGCCACAAGGGTTCTTTACCTCACAGTCCCCTTGTCAGCCTTACCTCGGGATGGCGCCGTGCACCACACTGCTGAGTGTGGTGGCCAGAAGAGGGACTTGGTGGCAAAGCCTTCACCGTGTCAAAGGCTCCCACACATCAAGAGTCCCACAGTGACTGTCCAATTCCACAAACAAGTGAAATGGAGCCCTGCTGGATGATCTGCCGAAGTTGCAAGCCATCCAGCACGTGGCAATATGGGCTTGAATCTCCACCCTGCCAAGGTGAAAGCACTTCGGACCACATACCCTCCGAGAAGACCCATCTCCGGAGTCCACTTAGTCCCCCGGCCAGGAGGGGGATGCTCAGTCACACCCGACTCCCTCTACCCCTCTCCCCAGCCTGCCATCTTCACCCAAAGAGAGACTCCTGGCACAGCATAAGACTGCCTCAGAGCGGAGGGCTCTTCTCCCCTTTCAGCCAGGAAAGCCCGTCCCTGTCAGCTCCCTAGCAGTCACCACACACGTCAAGTAATCAAACTGCTGCATTTTATTCTGTAGAAAGCGCCACCCTACATAACCCTGAGCCCGTGTCCAGGGCTACCGGAAGGTAGAGAAGCTCTGGGTGCTTGTGCAGGAGGCATAGGGCACGCCCCGGGAGCGAATCTGCAGGGTGTGGAAGGTGAGGGGTGGGTTTGGGCCTGAGGAGCCGGGGTTCAGGGACTCGGTGTGAGGCTCCATCACAGTCACGGGGACGGCATAGGACAGCATCTGGGGCCGGTCATCCTGGCGTCTCACTGTGCCCTTGCCCAGGAGGTGCAAGACACAGGAGAGGACATCAGCACTGCTGCAGGTGGACCCCCTGCCAAGGCTGCTGACCAAGCCCCTGGGAGGACATGGGCCCTTCTGCCAAGCCTCCAGCACCTGGTATGGAGCGGGGAGGGGAAACGATACGTCAGAGACGCCCAGCTTACCGCACCTCTAGCTCCCAGCCCCAGGACAGTGAAGCCATGAGGGGCACCCCAACCCCACTCCTCACCCACTACAGGCTCTACAGTGAGCCAGAAACGTCAAATGTGGATCCATCTCCTCCTGTGGACTGCCCTCTGCCCCCGGCAAAGCCTCCTCACCCAACGCCCAACCCCGCCTACCCGGCAGACAAGCTGGTCAATGTGCAGGCCCTCGTCCCCGTGGGCCTTGAGGATTCGGACAATGAGGCAGTTGAGAAGGTTCCGTCTCTTCTCCAAGTTCCGGCCCTCTTCGTCCTCAGCTTTCAGGTATGTCTGAGCTGGGATGAGCCACACGTTGCCCCTCCGAGGCCTGGGTTCCTCGCTACCATCTCGAATCTTGAGCACTCCTGAAATAAGCGCTGGTCACTTGTGGGGGGCCCTCGAGGAGGCTGGCCCCAGCTCAGGGCAGAGGCCCCGGGGCCCTAAGTACAGACCTCCTGGGGCATCCTTTGTCTCGTGAAGGTCCAGGGGGCCCCTTGAAGAGGTAAGAGGCCCAACTGCCTGATTCAGCACATCTGGAGAGAGCCCCGAGAGCGCCAGCAAACTCTCCACGGAGACCGCCTTAGGAAGAGGAGGGAAGCGTCAGGGCCTCCCCAGGAGGTGGAGCAGAGAGGGTGGAGGGAAGGAAAAGGAGGGACAGGTGGGAGAGCGCAGGGAGGCGTGAGGGGCTGGGCCACCTTCAGCTCGTTGAGATGCAGCAGCAGCCACATCTGCACGGTGGACACATGCAGCGTCTGGTCCCCAAACTGCAGTTCAGCCCGGCCCAGCCATGTCCACTGCAGTCGCCTCTGCGGGGCCTGCTCTAGGGCAGGGTAGCTCTGACCTGAGTGTCAGGGAGGAGGAGGGAGTCAGGGGGGCTGGTGAGGACGCACCATCGGTGGAGCTTTGTCCCCGTTAATCTCTGCAGAGTCTGGGGCCCAGTGTTTCTGGACACTGTGGTTCCTGGTCTGAGCTTCCAGAGCTCGGTCCTCTCTGTGTCTGCCTCCTGGGTAAGGGGAGCCCACCTGTGTCAGGCAGGCTGTGATCAGTGCCTTCGAGGAGTTCCCCAATTTTTAAGGGAGACAAAACCACGAAGTGAGGAAGGATTGGGGCTCTCATCAAACTAGAAACGTCTCCCCCAGTAGTGTAGGAGCTCCCTGAGGGCAGGGTCTAAGTCTCACCCCACCTCCTTTGTCGCTGCCCAGCCCAGGATCAGCCCCCACTGGGGAGCTTAGGTTACGATGACTGACCAGGAACGAGACACCCACCACTCTCTGGTGGTCTCAGGTGCCTCCTGCCTCCATCCTCCCCACCACCCACAAAGGGAGTCCTGGGTCTTATTTTAAAGACAGAAAAGACAACAGGCTGGGGATCTGGCACCTGTAGCCCCACCCCAAACCTAAGCTCCTGCCCTTTTCCTCAAATCTACCCCGTGAAGGCTGCCAGCCCCAGGGGCCACCCCCAAGCTCAGGTTCTTTCCCAGTGTCCCAGCCCCCAGTTCTCTCAGCCAGCTGCTCACTCTTGTTGTAGAAGTTGGAGTATCGGTTCAAGGTGCCCCTCAGGTAGGCAGGCAGGCAGGTTCTGGGGTTGAGCGTGTGGCAGATGGAGGCAGTGGGCCAGCAGCGTGGTGACAGGACGAGCACAGACACTTCTGGCATCGCCCCTTCATAGTAAAGGTCCTCGTTCTCATCCTCCTCCTCAGCCGCCTCCTCTCCCGCCCCGCCGGCCGCCGATGCCGCCCCAGCTTCCAGCTCAGCTTCCTCTCCGGTCCCTCTCTCGTGCCCCCTGCCCCTGGCCTCGTGGCTCACCTGAAGACGACGGAACACAGGGCGCCCCAAAGCCAGCGGCTCCTCTGGTCTGCCCCATGCCTCTCTCTGTGCCTCCCACCCTCCCACTTGCTAATTCCCTTCCCCAGCGCCCACCTGTATTTTCTTCTCTGTGTCCTCCAGCTTCAGGAGTTCCTGATCAAGCCGCTGGAGCTGGTACACGTGGAACTGGCGCTGCAGCTCCTCCGAGGTGCTCAGGCTCCGCAACATCTGCTGGGGGAGGCGGTTGGGGAAGCAGGGGCCGATCTGCTCCAGCACGGCCCCCTCCAGCCAGCTCGAGCCCACGCTCAGGAGACGGTCCGCCATGTAGTGCCTGCAGCGCGCACAGCCCAGGCGGAGCCTCAGTGTGGGTGCTCGGCATGGCCCCCCCCCCGCCGCTCCGGGACTCCAGCCTGCCGGGACCCCGGCCTTCCAGCCCCGAGGGCTGGCCCTGCCCGTCATCCTGCCTCCCCCCACCTCCCACTCCCTTGGTCCACACTCACTGGTAGTAATGCTCGAAAGTGGTGGCAATCTCCAGGCCAGAGAAGATCAGGACGGTTTCCAGGCATCGCTGCAGTTGGGCCAGCATCTCCATCCCCCGGGCCCCACCGATCCGGCTGCCCTGGATCCGCTGGTCGATGTGCCGTGCAAACTGCTCGCTTACCTGGGAAGTGGGGAGAGCACAGGAAAACTATGAAGGAGAGAACGGAGGAGGTGAGTGGGAGCAGGGGGAGGGTCTGAGGAAGGAGATATGAATGGCCAGCAGGTTCATCAACTGGTCAGGGATTTTATAAAACTCTTATAAAATCATTAACTGTGTACGTTAACAATACTAAAATGATGAAAACTGTTTTTTTCACATTTATCATGTCTAGAATCAAACTAACAATAGTAACTCAATGCAAGGAGACACAAGCACACCTCAGAGATATGGCGGGTTTGCCATCATAATAAAGCAAGTCACGCAAATTTTCTGGTTTCCCAGCGCATACAAAAGGATGTTTACGTTATACCATAGTCTATTAAGTGTGCAATAGCATTATGCCTAAAAAACAGTGTACATACCTTAATTAAACAATACTTTATTGCTAAGAAATGCTGACCATCACCTGACAACACAGGGTTGCCACAAACCTTCAGTTTGCAAAAAATGCATTATTTGCGAAGCACAGTAAAGCAAAGAGCAATAAAAGGAGGTATGCCTGTAAGTTATGTGCACAAAGATGGTCACACCACGTTGTTACAGCCATGCTTCTGGCTCCCACTTCGCTGTTCTCTGCTTACCAGGGCACTCAGCTTAATTGTCCATCTTCTCTAGCAGACTGTAAACTTTGAGGGAAGGGATTTCGTCTATCTTCAGCTCTTATCTCAGTGCCTGACACATTTTAAGTGCTTATTAAATATTTGTGGAATGATAGGAATGGTGGAGTAAATTATAGTATCGATACATCTATTGGATGGAATTTATACAAAAGTTTGAAGACAAACAGCAACACTGAAAATGGCTTTTCATGTAAGGGTCAAAAGAAAACAGAATAAAGCATTTTAGCTACTTGTGAGTAAACTATGTGAAATGAAGCACACAAGTAGAAGAAAGTATGCTGAGATATATTAGGATGGTACAAAGTGGGTCATTTCTTTCTTTTATCTTACCTTTTATTTTTTTTTTGGGGGGTGGGGCTGTGGGCATGGCTTATGGGATCTTAGTTCCCCGACCAGGGATGGAACCTGGGCCCACAGCAGTGAAAGCGCAGAGTCCTAACCACTGGACCACCAGGGTATTCCTGTTTTTTTGAATTTTTGATAACATGGTTCTATATTAGTATTGTACATGCTCCTTGTTGAATGGGAATGGAAGGGTGGGCCATTCTGAGGAGGGAAAGGGAGAGTTTAGGGGGAGAGGCCCCAGGGGAGGAGAGGATGGGAGGCTTACGTGGGCAGCTCTGAGGAAAGGGAGCTTCAGCAGGGCACTGGCACAGCCGTTCTGCAGTGCCAGCAAGAAGGCTGCCCGTGGCCCAAACAGCTCGGAGCTTGACTTCTGCAGATTACTAAAGTGTTCACAGTAGCGGGGCACAAAGTCATCATCCCGCCAGTGTGAGGTCAGAAAACTGTTGACCTGGAGGGTGGGAAGGGGCGGCAGTGTGAAGGGCAACCCAACAAACCAACGGCACAGTTCTGCCCTCCCTCCCCGCCCCCCCTCCACCACTCCTGCCCACCTGCTCCTCCACCACTGCCCGCCAGCAGCGGGTCAGGTTTCTCATGATGCTGCTGGGAAGCCCCCGGGTGGCCAGGGAGCTCCAGTCATGGCTTCTGTTTCTGCCCTCTGTGGAGACAGGGGAAGGGGCAGAGACAAGGCAGTGGCAGCCCTCAGCTCCTGGGTCCCCATTCGAGGGTGAGCCTGGGGTTCTTTCTTGACATTCTGCCACCCAAAATGATGCTCCCAGGTGGGGGTGACACAAACCAGAAGATGAACAGGCTGAGCATGCAGGGAGGGGAGACTGAGGAGGGAAAGACGCCTGTAGTATGTGAGTTGGGGGAGGGAAGGCCCCCAACCGAGCTCCCGCCTGAGCCCCCAGCACTCACTGGGCCGAGGAGCGGCCACCACTGGAGGGGCTGCCTCGCAGGGCTCCACGTGCACCAGCAGGTGGGTGAGGCGGCGCACCCGTGAGGAGAAAGCTGCTGCGCGGCTCTGCGGGTTGTGGGCAGCCTCCCGACACTCCAGGTACTGGTCCAGCAACCAGCCCAGCGGGCTGACACCATCCTCATCTGGAGGCAGGGGAAAAACAAGCCAAGGCAGGGCATGTCTCCAGGGCAGTGGGGAAGCTGGGCTGGACAGGAGTGCCAAGAAAGAGCAGCAGGACAGAACGATACGGCAAGGGAGGTAGCAAGGTCCCGCCTGACCATGTGGTGTCAGCTGGCAGCCAGGAGACACGGGAAACGAGGCGGCCCCTGGGCTGTGAAAAGGGGGCTTGGGGGTACTGAATGAACGCAGGTATCCAAAGGGCCAAGAGCATAACCCAGGTGGCTCTAGGTTAGAGCAAGAAGGGGCTGATGAGCAGGGCCGAGCAACGGGACAGTAAAGGGGCCAAGGGCAGGGACAGTTACCGGGGGAGGTGATGTTCTGCACCAGGGGGCTGACCAGGGCCTCCCAGCAGGTCTTGCCCAGGGCTCGGGCAGCTTCACTGTCTGGGAGGAAGCGATCGGCAAAATTCTGCTCCTGACATAGAGCCCCATTGAGTCTGGGGAGAAGAGTGGGGAGGAAGGTGTTGGGGGCTGGAGGCCTAAGTGACTCCCGTGTCCACCAGCCCAAGATCGCCAGCTACCCCTCTCATGCACACAGGTACACACGCACTCACACACACCTAGAGCTCAGGGACAGGAGGCTCCTGCGGTCCTCCGCGATGTCCTGGCTCCAAGCCTGTGCCCTGATCATGTAGAAGAGGCGTGTGTGGCGACACAGCTGCTCCCGGAACACCGGCCAGAACGTGGGTTTGGGGCCCAGGACCTCTAATCCCCGAATGCGCGTGTCGATGCCGCCCTGCAACGTGCAAAGGCCCATTTCCACCGGCCCCATACCCTCCTCAGGAGGGGCTGGAGAGGCGGCCCAAGACCTGCAACAGTTATAGGCCGCAGAGCCTCGTGCCCACGGCTGCCCCTCTCCCCCGGCCCCACCTGTTGGCAGCGCTTTATGCGGATCTGGATGACTGGCCAGAAGCGGTTCAGGTTCTCCAGGAGGACCACCCGGCTGGCAGAGGGCATCACGTTCACCTGGTGGCAAGGGGGTGGCAGGCAGAGAGCGCCGTCACGTGTGTGGATGGGAGTGCTGAAAGAACCCTAGTCTGCTCCCGTTGCCTGCTGTGTCCCTCCCTCCCCCAGCTCTGGGGTGTGCGGGGTCCTGACCGAGGGGTCCTAATGCCACCCTCACTGCTCAGGGCCTGATGCTGTCACACGGGCACAGGGATGGACTTCATCTACTATGGGGCTCAAAGCAGGGAGGAATATAGGCATTTAGGGGTCTGGGCAGGAGGGTGGATCCCTTGAGGGGTGGCCTAATGGCACAGGGGTCCCTACCGAGTTGAGTTCCGTGTTAAGGGAGGTGGCGCTGTCGCCCCCGAACACCACCACCCTGGCCGGCATGTAGCTTGAGTCTTCGCCAGCCACCAGCAGAGCCAGCTGCCTGGGAGCGGGGCAGAGGGACCAATCGGAACCGGATCCAGTCGTGTCCTCACAGACACAGCCAAGGGGACGCTGGTCACCTTCAGGGGGATGTGGGTGCTTCCCCAAGACAAACGGCAGGGAAGTCACGGGACAGCGTGGGTGTGTGTCTAGGCACAGGCATGGAGCACGTTACCTGACGAGGACGCCCTGGTGCATGTGCAGGGTGATGTAGTGGGAGCCGGCACTGCCGCTGGACTCCCAGTAGGTCTTGGGGTTGCGGTCCGTCAGTTTGCTGGCCCGGTGCGGGTTGGAGGACACCTCCACCTTCTCCCAGCACTTGTCCTCCTTCACCTCCACGCTGGAGCCTGCGGGCAAGCGGGAAGGGGTGGTGGTCACAGCCCTGGCAGGTGTGGAGGGAAAACAGACTGAGGTGTGGGGACGCGGGGTGTCGGGGGGACAGGCACGAACCCTGGCACAGGTATCTGAGGAACACGTCAAAGAAGGGGATGTTGATGGGGCGGTGCGTTCGTCTGTGGTCTTCGATCTGGCCCAGCACCATCTGCAGCCCAGACATCGGAGAGAAGAGGTACGGGGAGGGGGCAGGGACATGGAAACACACGTGGAGGAAAAACCCCAGCAGCAGCGGGACTAACTCCGTAACACTGGCAGAGCAGGACCAGCTGGGAAGGCGGGGCCAGGAACAAACGGCCCCAGATTCCTTAGATTCACCTGCCTTCCAACTTCAGGAACACACCCCCTTCCCCTGCCACTGCTTGGGTTTCATACGCTTACCCAGCTGTGAACCCACAGGCTTCCCCCTGCCCTTCCTCCTGACCTGGATACAGCCTCCTAGGATGTTGGTGGTGAGTTTCCGGTAGAGGTGGGCATGCTTCTCACACTTGAATACCATGTCCCGCAGCTCCTGAGCCAGCTCCAGCTTTCCCAGGTGCTTTTCCAGGGCTTTGGAGATGGCATCTCGGGCTCCCAGCTGATTCAGCACCACGGCATAGTCCCTGCTCACCGAGGCCAGGTGGTGCAGAAAGAGGATCAGCTCCTGGAGCACCTGGGAAGGAGGCAGGGGGAGGTGAATAAAGGGGACAGACCACAAGCGTCTTCAGTAGTACTGACTACACACCTACTGTGTGCTGGGTGCCAGGGCTACTGCAGTTAACAGAGTGAGGAAGTAAAAAGACAAGGATGAGGAGACATGAGGGCTCGGTGGAATTAAAGAACCAAACAAACTGCAATGGAAAAGCCAAGAGGTGCCCTGGACCCTGGGGTTCTTGACTACTGATTACACTGGCAATAGGCGCAGGGGGCATCCCGGTTGTTTCTTTTCAGGCCCAGCTGTCCCAAGAACCAGCTGTAGGGCTGTGTTATGACATGCTCAGCCCCCAAGCACAGACACCTAACGGCAAAGAGGGGGCCGAGAAGGACCAGATATATATGTGGACACTCAGTAAGCCCACCACAGAGCTAAAATCTGGGTAGCCGCCAAAGGTGTGTGCTGCAGACACCCGCTGCCTCCATGACCCTAGTTCTCTGACCGCTTCCCAAGTCTTCTGTGCCCAGGAGGGCTCTGTGGCAGGGGACTCTGGGATGTGATGGTCCCCTCTGCCTCCTTCACCCCCCTTCCCTTCACAGGCCCAGCCAAACAGGAGCCACTGAGGCTCTTAATGTAACATAGATATCCTTTACGTAACAAAGGAGATGGCAAATAGGATCACACATTTGGCTTATATTTGCATAATGAAACACAGGAAAAATACATAAATTAATACAAATGGTTACCAATAAGGGGCATGTGGGTAGCATTGGGAGGACAGGGACTCAGGTGGGAGTGAGAATTTTGTTTCTACCTTGTTATATTGTTTTGATTTGTGAACTGTGTGAACGTACGACCTATTTTTAAAAATACAATTCAATTTTAAAAACGAAACCCAAACCAAGAGCACAAAGGCTCCATGGTGCCCTCTCGAGCCGCGCCCAGGGGGTCTGCCTTGCCAGAAGCTGCCTGGCGTCCTCCCCCTCTCAGCATCTCCCCAGGGCAGGGCAGGGGTACCTCTCGGTCAGTGTCTGGGGACCGCAGGCAGGCCATGCAGGCGTCCATGGCCTCATGCCAGGGGAGCAGCAATGCCTCGGGAAAGTCCACCAGCCGCATCAGGATTCTGGGGAGCAGGGGGCAGGAGGAGAGAGATATGCAGCCAGCCTCAGAGACCCCTCTGCCCAGCCCCGCCGCTCACCACCCCCTCACCTCAGAACGGCCAGGTGCAGGGCCTTGTTGGCCACGGGAGTATCGAGGCTCCGCATCAGCGTGAGGAAGGGCTGGGGCTGCCGCTGCAGTTGCAGCAGGAGTGGCTTGACCTCGCTTTCCCGGGGCCCCTCTGAGCTGAGGGCTCGCTCCAGATCCAGGAAGATTTTCCCAGCCAGACCGTAACCCTCCACCAGACGCTGCAGGGGAGTGTTGGGGCACTGAGTCGGGGCTTCTTTTGCTACAGGAAAGAAGTCACAAGAGTTGGCCATTGTTTGTGACGTGAAGGATCAGAAAAGGAGAGACATTCATAACTCTCAACTCTTGTTTCCTCATTTCTCCTAAAAATATTTTAAATTTTTTTCCCCCTAAACGCTAGGTTTTGGGGATCTCATAGCATCTCTTAATGTACTTTTAAGACAGCTTCATGACAAACTTTTTACTTTGTTATTCTTAAAATAGCAAAGGAGCTTCCTATCTGCAAATAGCAGAGCATTTCCCTATATCTGGAAGCATGTAATAATCTGTTTCTCTCTACAATAGAAAAAATTCAATGTGAGGGCTTTCAAGGCTTCAAATTTCTTGCAATGTTCTAACTTGACACTCTCCTTCATACTTTGGAGGGAGGACAATGTCTGCTTCTCCATTCACTGCTTATCTCGAAATTTCAGATTCTTCCCTAAAGTGCCATCTTTTCCAGAGAGAATTGCACAAAAACCAGCACAGACATCCCTCCCGGGCTAATGCCCTCCCAGAGGCCAGTGTGCAGAGCTGCTGTCTGTTTGGCACCCCACCTTCCACTGTGGCTGCGTCTGCTGATTCCTGAGGCTGGGCCTGGGCTTCCAGCAGGGATGGGTAGGCCAGCTGCCCTGCCAGGGCCTCGGGCCCGTATTTCCTGTAGACACGGCAGTTGAGCAGGTCCCTGAGAGTGCTGTCATCGAGTCGCTGTGGCAGAGCCAGCAGCAGGTCCTGGGCCAACTCCATGGGCACGGCCAGCTCAGCCAGGATCTCGTCATCCAGAATCTGTCATCGGGGAGAAGCTCTCACTGCAGGCGGCTCTGTTGGTGCAGAGGCTCCAGAGGTACTTGCCAGGGGAAAGGAGTTCTGCATACGCCTTCTCCACCCCAAATCTCTCATGGGGGCTCCTCCCAAACAGCTCGCCAACATCTCCAAACATCCTAGACCCCTCCCCTGCAGCCCTTATGCTATCACCCTCCACTTCCCGTCCCGAGCCTTCCAAATGCTCTATCACAGTCCAGCCCTCCAACCTCTGTGTGTCTCTGGGCGGCTCTACCTCCCCATCCAGGTTCTCCTGGAGGATCTGGAGAACCTCCTGATGGTCAGGTCCATCCAGCTTCTTGATGAAGAAGAGGAGCTCCCACCACTCGGCCTGGCTCAGGTGTTCACTCTCCTCAGCATCCTCATCCTCAGGCAGCACGTAGGGCACGGTGTAGAGCTCTGCCATGGGCTTCCACCGCCAGGAGGGCAGGGCTGTGGAAATGAGAGGGGCACAGGGACGTCACTGCCCGCCCAGCCAGACCACTGCTCCTCTGCTCAGAGCTGATCCCTGCTTCCCCTCTGGGCTCACCTACACCCACAGCTCCACTGACCGCTGCCCCCTGGTACTCATCAGCCTCAACCACGTCCTCGATGTCTTCTTCAAAGCCCAGAATCTCCAGCATGTGCCAGTGTACCCAATAGGTGCGGCCTGTCGACTCCCACAACACCTGGGGCATATGGGAAAAAAGAGAGGGAAGGGGAAGAGAGCTCACCTAATGACCGGCTGTGGCCCAATGATGAGGACACACAGCCCTCACAGCCCTCAGGCTGACCACCTGGCCAGGTTTGGAAAAACCTCTAAAGAACAAAACCTGTGGTATATGGAGAACACGTACACGCACACAAAGGATGCCTTCCCCAAATGAGAACAGGCTCTCTCCTCTCACCTATCCTTGGTGGCTTATGCCCCCACACTTCCTCCTGGCCTTAACCACACTGCATTCCTGAACTTGACCTTTGGGATGGTCTTGCTGTATCAGTCTTCTTCCTGGGAGTGAGTCCTCCTGACCTCAGAGTCTCCTAAAGGCAGATTTTTCTCAGCCCTCCAAACGGCCCCCCTCTCAATTGCTGACCCCCTTTTACCATACCCAGCTTACTGAGGGTTTTCGCTTTGAATGGCCTGCCAGAGGCCCCAGCTTGAAGCCCCAGCTATGCCCCACCCAAGACAGACCCCCAACGGTGGCCCACCACCGCACTCTTGCTCACCTGCACAGGGGGCACGCCATTGTTGCTCTGCCGGAACTCGCCCTCGTCCCCGGCACTGATCTCCTCGTAATCGTCCAGCATCCGCACTCGCATCCCTGGCTGCAGTGCGTCCCGCACGTACAAGGCGTAGGTATTGCCACTTGCGAACTCAGAGCGAGGGCGAAACCGCCTTGACCTCCTAAGGGAGGGCAGGGCCTGGGCGGGTGGGTGCCCTGGGCCTGCATCTGCCAGCTGGGGCTGGAAGATGGAACAGGAGGGCCGTGCCGAGGGCCCCTGTCTGCTCGAGGCCCAGTCCCAGCGCATGGCCTGTACCAGCTCCGAGATCAGGGTGCCCATGGCCATGCTGAACTCCAGCTCCAGCCGACCCCTCTCCCCACTCAACTCCTCGGGAGTGGAGCTCTGGGCTCCTGGTTCCACAGCACTGTCATTCAACTGATCCAGGAGGGAGGCGACGTGCAAATAGCGCTTCACCAGGGAGAAGAGCAGCCTTCCTGGGACCTGTAGGACACAATCTTTGGCCTATGTCCCCCTTGCTCCAGCTTTAGTGCCTCTCTCCACACTGTCCTCTGTGGACAGGTGCAAAGGCCTGATCCCTAGATTTTGTCCACAGCTCCCTCCCAACACTCCCCACAGAATACCTGTGGCAGCTGAATGCCCTCGAAAGACATGGCATGTTCAGAGAGTGTGGCCTGTGCAAACAGTGCCAGCAGAGCACAGCGGCTGTCAAAATCCAGGTGTTTCTCAATGGCCTCCTGCTGGCTCAGTGACAGAAGGATCTGGGTCCGGGTCCCTGTAACCCACACCCCAATCAGTAACGGCTCCCTAACCTTGCCCTTCCCAGGCATCTCTCTTAGATGCTCTACTCTCTCACTCCTTTTGCTGCCACACACTAAGAATGACATGATTTGCTGATTTGCTTCAAAAGCCAAAACTTACTATCTTATCCTGTGCTATCACTGTCTCATGTGCAATAGTCTAATAGTCTAAACTCTTCCTCTGCATAGAAAGACAGTTAATAGGAAGTTCTTGAGGATTCAGTCTCCCCTCTCTGCCGAGATGCCCACACTCACCTTCCCGCCTCCTTTTCTTCCAATCCTAAGACAAGGGCAACAGAATCATTTACGTACTGATGAGATCAGAGGCTTCTGTCACAGGGACCTGTGAGACGCTAAGCTGACCCAGTCCCTCTCCTGCTCCCCTTTCCTCCCCACACTGCCCCTCACCAGCATCATGGGAAGCCAGGGCTTGTATCATCCGGCCTGCGCTCCAGCGAATTTGATAATCGGGACTACTGAGCATGTGCATGAGCAAGTCCAGGACCCTTGGGTCTTTGAAGACCCCCGTGAGGGGCTCAATGCTTGCGTAGGCGCTGAGCACATGGACAGTGTGAAGCAGAGGGGCGGGAGGGATGGTGCCCTCACATTCCTCCAGCTGCCGAAGGGCCCTCTGAATCAGAGACTTCACATCGGTTTCCATCTCCCCCAGCACAGATTTGTCCAGGGCTCCAGCCTCCCCTGCTGTCTCCTGGGAGGGCCCGATGACCTGGCCATCTTCGCCCAGCATCTTGTGGCAGTTGGCATAGATCTCGTCATTGGACATCCACAGCAGGATGTGCTCAGCCTTGCAGTCCACTTGGTTAGAACTGCCTTCCCCGTCATCCCCACGCCGGAGGATGAGCCAGCGGATCTGGTACTCAGGATGCCCATCATGGCCCACTCGCTGGCGTATCAGCTCATCAGGATAGGCGTGCAAGCCGGGCCCCAGGGGCACCCTGAATTCCCTGTAGTGGAGCTCCCCCACCATCCTGGCACCTGGCAACACAAGGAAAAGAGAATAGGCAAGCTAGAGTGAGAGGAGAGGTCAGAAAATCAAGGACACCCAGAAGTTGGGACAGCAAATGTGGCAACAGCTGTCGGGCTGGGTGGGGTAAAGCAGGGCCCAGGAGTTGCCTGCTGCAGGCTGGGTGGGGCCAGGCCTAAGCAAAGGAACACTGGGGTGTTTGTTCTGAAGGAACTCAAAATTTGGGGGCTAAAAGGAGGGTCCGAGGCCCTGCGTGCAGCATGGAGCGAGTTGGTTTGGAGCAGAGGAAAGGGGACAGTGGAGGCAGGGCAGCCTTAGAATTAAAGTGAATCCCAGGGCCCTGGGACAGGCGGCAGCAGACCTGAGAAGGGTGTATGCGAAGCCCAGAGGGGTGTGTGTTTTGGGGAGTTGGGGATCGAGACCCCGAGTGAGTATGGGAAGGGGTGCTAGCTCCAATGATTGAAGCATCAGAGAGTGAGTATGCAGGGGCAAAAGACCCAGAGACCTGGTGGTGGAGTGAGGGCGCAGGGCGCGACGGGCTGGGAGAAGGGGCTGGTAGGCTGGAGGCGCCGGAGATTGGAGGCGCTTAAGCAGCAAGGCCAATGGGGGCGACGTGAGGCTCCGAACAGGGTGCACAGGAGACCCGATAGGTGAGGGGCGCGAGGCTTGTAGGACCGGGGTCGAAGACCGGAGAAGCCAGGGGCGCGCGGCAAGGTGCGGGGGAGGGGGCTAGGCCAGATAAACAAGAATCCCGAGGCGCGGCAGAATCGAGGGCGCGAGGCCCGGTGGACGAGTGGGCGGAGGAAAACCCGGGGTCGGGGCGGGGGGCCGCGGCGGGGCTGTGGCCACCTCAGAAGTCGATGGGGGTCCCGGCGTGAGGCCTGTCCTTCGCCGAGCTAAGGACGCGGCGCAGACTATGGCGGCGGCGCTGACGGAGATTTGGGCCCCGCCTGGGCCCCCCGAAGGGGTCTAGGCGGAGAGGCGAAAGGGGGCGTGTTTCCGCAGGACAGGCGGCCGCAGGGGGCGTGGCGCGCGGGATCGAACGCCCTGGGGGCGTGGCGCTGTCTGCTCCCGGCCTGCGCGCAGGTCTGCGGCCTCCGGGGCCTGGCAGGGCGGGGCCTGTCCCCAACCAGCGGCGCCGCCCGCCTAGCGCTGGGGGCCCGTCGCCCGGAGCCGCCGCTCATTTCCGCCAGGCCAAGCGGAAAGCTAGGGGCCCTGCGAGAGCGCCGGGGCGGAGCCGCCGGTGCCACCTCGGCGACGCGCGGCACCTCCTCCTCCGCCCTTTCCTTTTCCTTTTCATCCCCCTCCTCCTGTCACCGGAAGCGCCTTCCCCGCTTCCCAAAGTCAGAATTGGAAAAGACTTTGGAGGTCATTTATTACCCCCTCCTCCATTACACATAAAGGCGCGGAGCAACGGGGGGGAGTGGGGGGCGACTGGAAATGAGAGGGGAACGGCCCGTTTTTGCCCCATACTTTTCTTTTCTTTCTCCTCCCGCCAACGGTTGTTTGCTTCTGTCCCCGCGCCCCCCCCCATCCAGTAAGTACCTCCTCCCTTGAAAAACACCCAGAAACAGATAAAAATGGGGGCCATTTTATTAGAGTCCAGGGATATCAGCTTTGGGCAGCAGCTGAGGGCAGCTTCACGTAACTCTTCATGGGGGGCAGTGGCCGGATCTTTCGGCCAGCCCAGCCCCCCTTGCGGTGCCATCGCCCACTGTTGGGCCTCTTTCCCAGCCAGCGGTTCCGCCCGGCCTTGCCGATGACCCGTTTGTTATGATCAACGTTGGATACTCGGCCCACTGTTGCTATGCACGTTTCCAGCACCTGACAGAGAAAGCAGATGGAGACGAATGCACCATGGGGGGAAAGAGCCTGACATTGTTGAGGGCATGGACTCTTGGGAGACTTCTTACACTCAAGGAGAGAAGGGAAAGGAGAGGGGGAAAGCACAACATAATTGAACCTGAGTGCAGGTCCTACCGTAGTTGAAAACAAAAGGCACTGTTCCCTACTCCATCATGGTGCCAGCCTGAAAAGGCACGCCTAGTCACATGGCAGAAAAGGACAGACCCAGCTCGAGGCAGTTCTCAACATAAAACACCTGGGAGCTATCCTGCACAGGTTAGGTACATTCCAAAAATTCCTCCCTCGCTGATCCCTCGAACCTGCACCCCACACACACACCTGCATCTGCCTCTTAGAGGGCAGCTGGATGATGGCTGTCCCATTCACCTTCCGTAGCAGCACACCACAGGTCCCTGGGAAAGGGAGAAACAGCTTTGCGACCCTCCACAGAGCAGGAGGTGGGGGGCAGATTTCCAAGGGACCACACTCCACACACTTCGAGGAGGAGAAACACTGAAGCGGGATGCATGTAAGGTTTTAGGTCAAAACACAAGCACCTCTTCAGCCTTGTTTTTCCTTCTTTTCCTCTGCCAGTGGACCAGATGTGGGCCCATGGGTTCAGAGGGTTGCAACCTCAGGTACCCCTTGGCCTTCCAAACTGTAAGATCCCAAGCAGCTCCTTTCTTCATACCTGCGGCTCGGATATACTGGGCCCCCCGGCCTGGCTCACTCTCCACATTGTTGATGAGGGTCCCCACTGGCAAGGCCCCAAGAGGGTGTGCATCCCCTTCCCGAGCAGCAACTAAAAGACAGTATTTCATCAGCACCAGAACCCCTGCAGCCTCCCAGCCCACACACATCTGGCGGCCATCTCTCACCTGCCATTCGGCCTATGTGGTCAGAGTTCAGGATTGTATCTCCAGCTTGCATGTTTTCTGTGGCAATGATCCAGCGTTTCCGGTTGCCCCCAGCAACCAGAGCTATGTCTGCTGACCTGTTCAGAGTGAGGCACAGGTAAGCAGACCATCTAGGCAGCCTCACATCTCCTGAAAAGCCACAGAGTAGTCATTCAGCCATACCACCACCTCACATCCCAAACTTGCCTACAGGGATCATAGCGGACAGTGATGACCTTCTCCTCAAAGGGTCCTGGCTTGGATTCCTGCTCGGGCCGGAACCTCAGAAAGTCAATCATTCGATAACGTTGCTTGTGGCCCCCACCGATACCGTGCACTTGGATTCGGCCTGTGGTCAGGACAGTGCAGGGACATGACCCTGGTCAGACGAGTCAGTTCCCAGCATTGAGAACAGACCCATCCTAGGCAGAGAGCAGCGCTCCCCAACATTATGACACAAGCAGAAAATGATAAAAATTTGCACAGCACAATGGGGGGTGAGGGTGAACACCTACATGGAGCTTGGTAAAAACATAATTATGATATTGAAATTGTATAAAACATCCAGATAAAATCTCTACAAATTACTGAATTCAGTAAGTTTACTGAGAGCCATGTAACTCGTGTTCAATTTCAACTATTGTCAATTTTTGAAGGGTGTGAAGAGGAATGTCATATAACTTCCTGAGTACGTCCAGTTTTCTTCAACTACCTAGATTATCTTTAGGAGCACAGACCACTTGTTTGTTGCTTTGTATTCTACTCTCTCACTCTTACACACATACTACATGCAGAAGGAGTCCAATAAATGCTTTTTAATTACATTCCTCTGCCTGTATTAAAATACAGGCCTAGGATCCTACCATGTTTTTGCCCTTTACTGCTGAAATCTTCTTGTCCTTGCTCCCACCTGTGTGGTTTCGGCCCCCGGACTTCCTCATCTTCACTGGCATAACGGTATACTTGGTACGACTCTTCCAGGACACAAACTTAGCACTAAGGGCCACAGAGGTAAGGACTGGGCGGCAGGGAAGCAACATCGAGGGAGAGGGCAGCGGAAGGAGGACATTGTTTGTCACCTAGAGATAAACAGAAATCTCTTTCACTTGAAAGCTAATTGAAAGAAAAGCTTCACAGAACCAAGGGAGAGGGCACAAAGTTTAGCTTGTAACCTCCTTCCTCCTGGAAGTCCCAGACCAGCTATCCAAAAACTCCACCCATCACAGCTTGCACAAATACCAGTTCGGAATGTTTATCCAGGTGTATGTGTGTTGATTACCTCTCCTCATCTGATCCTCTCACCTCTGAAGTATTTCTTCAATGGAATGTTCTCCCCTTGGTGCATCTTCTTCCAAATTTGGCTCAAAACTCTCCTTCTCCAAGAAACTTTTCCTTCCCTAAACAACTCCCTTCTCCAGGGCTGGTAACTTCCATACACCCATGTACCACCATTGGCATCAGCACCTTTTGCCCATTTTGCTGCATGTTTCTGAGAGTTTTTCAGATATGAATGGAGGGGAGAGATCATTTATGTCTTGTTCCCTGCTGAATTCCCAGCACTTCACAAAGTAGGCTGGTTTGGTTTTGAATTTTAAGTATGCATCTGCCAAACTCTACCGTAAGTCTGAAAGGTCCAGGGGAGGTAAGACTTAACTTCTCTTTTCTGTAACTCACCAGTCGCCCACTAGGAACCTTGAGATATCTTCATGTTAGGCTCCTATTCTTGGTATCTTGCCCTGAATTCTCTAATCTCAGTAGTAACTCATCCTTAATGGTTATAATAATGGTTAAGAGCCCAGGCTTTGAAGCCAGATTACCTAGCTCCAATGGTTGGTGTATGACCTTCGACTACTTATGTTTTCTCATATGTAAAATGGGAATATAATAACTAATTTATAAAGTGATTAAAAGGAATTCATTTATTTAAAACGTCTATTACTTATGCTTGGCTTATGAGAGACAATAAATGTTAGTTATTATTGAAACCTGTACATTTGTCTATAAAGTACTTTCACCTCCAGTATCTTGTCTGAGGAATCCAAGGACCCTGTGAGATAGCAACACTTACAGAGGAGAAAGCTGAGGCTGAGAGTGACTTATCCAAGGTCACAGGCCGGCGTGACTCCTAACCAGACTCGCATCCCCCACCTCGCTTCTCCTGGAGCCCCCTCTCCGGCTGCCCGAACGGAAACAGCCACATTCCCGGGTAAGGTGGATTACCTGGGCGGCCAGGAGCAGGCTTGGGCCGGGGACGGCGGCAATCCGGGG
Organism: Eschrichtius robustus; assembly: GCF_028021215.1. Taxonomy (NCBI): domain Eukaryota; kingdom Metazoa; phylum Chordata; class Mammalia; order Artiodactyla; family Eschrichtiidae; genus Eschrichtius; species Eschrichtius robustus. Next base: position 76,073,548 of record NC_090835.1, read on the forward strand.
CGTCAGGCTCAGAGAGCCAAGAGCGCGGGTCAGTGCCCGCAAGGCCATGAGTTGGGCCAGGCTCGAGTGGGCTCAGCACGCCACCATTACCTTTAGCCAGGCCGCCTGGTGCTACTGGATGACGCTAACAGGTACCCGTTCCGTCGCTCCTTCATGACGTAGAAAGAGACGGTCAAAGAACCCGAGACAAAGCGGGACACACACCTCTTATGCTCCCTGCTCGTGGTAGAGCCAATCCCCGGGTGGCTCTTAGGTCGCGTGACTGTGGAACAGGCCCCGCCCCTTGGAGCCGTCAAAACAATTGCCTCGAGCGGCAGCCATGATGGATTTAAAGGCGCAGTACCGGCAAGAGCGGCAGCCAGACCGACGGACTGCGGGTGAGTCTTTGAGGGTACCTCTGGGGCTGAGTTGAAGTCCCGCTACTTCTTTCCTGCACTCCCAGACAAACGAACAAATGAGCCCCTCCGACCGAACTTACACAACTCCAGTCAGCCTTAAAAACTCCACCCCTCCCCGCGATTCTTCCCGCCCCTCGGCGTCCAGACAGAGGGACAGACGGCCTGCCCCGCCCCCTGCGCTACAGACTGACTCAGTGACCTCGGGATTGTCAGGCTCGGGTCCTCGTCCGTGACGCGGACCTCGGCCGTCCACCCGCACCACCTCCCGTCATCCCTGCCCATCTCACTCTATCCCCACCCTGGGCCTCAGGGCAGGTCGACAGCCTGGGACACTTCTCCACCGCATTCCCAGGCCCGGGAGACCAGCTCCCAGCGCCGCGTTTCCCTGTGATCCCGCAGCCGCTCAGAAGACTTGCCATTCTTCCCTGCATCATCGGGCGTCTGGGAGGCACCCTAAGGTGACTCCTCTCAGAGACAGTTAGTATGTGATCGTGATAGACACAAAACCATAGAAATGACTGGGCTAGGAGTGACCAGGTCTTCCTCCTCACCCTTTCCCAGACACGCCCCTTGCCGCAGGTCTCAGATCAAATCTCACTCCCTTCTTGGGAGAAAATAGCTCCCCAGGCTTGGGGTGGGAGGTTGGCTTGGGGAAGGAGGAGGGACATTGGTCGTCTTTGAAGACCTGTAGGCAGGGGAGGGAGGGCGTTTGTCCTGGGTGGGGCTCCATGCCAGGTCCTCTGGGTGGCTGTGAAGTGGTGAGAGAAGGGGTGGGGACTCTGGGCTTCTGGACTTTGTGCAGGGCAGATCCTTCTGAGTTCCTGGCTGTTTGAACAGAGTTTCTTCTGAGCTCCCGCCTGAACACCACAACCAAGGGCTATATACAGGTAAGAAAACTTCAAAGATGAGAAACAAGGCCCTTTTGAGGAAGCGCAGGAAGACAGCCTGAGACCTGGGGTTTCAGGCTAGTGGGGAAAGAGGCAGAGCTGACCAGGTTTGGAGATGCTAGGCTTAGTTAGCCCCATGGGTGAAGCAACCTGAAGACTTTGAGCCTCTAGGCCCCTCTTATCTGGGTCTTGTAATGAAGGCTCCTCTCTTTTTCTGTCCCTCTCTTTCTTGGTTTAACTTTGAAACCTATTCCTTCCCCTGTTTTGAAAACTTTGCACTATTTTCTGCATACCTCTGGTCTGCTTTAACTCCATTCCCTTTGCAGCTCTCTCGGACACCCTCTGTGTTCCCTATAGTGCTGTCTTTCCTGATTCCTTTTGCTAACCCAAGCTCTCTCTCCAGCTCCTTTTCTATTGTGTTCCTTAGTTCTAAATCCCTCTGCTACTTCTCAGCACCTTTGTTCTTTCTACAGTTTTTCATTCACGTCAATTTGCCTCCCTCTCTCTGTCTCACGACCTTAGCTTTGTGTCTGGTGTCATCACAGGCTACCCCCCCACTGGTCACTCTCTCTCTCCAATTAAACCACAGGGTCCCCCCCTACTGGTTTTCGTCCCTTCATTTGGATCCCTCCCGCCCAAGGCGCTCAGCCACTCTTTCCAATCTTTACCCCGCCTGAGCTCTGTTGTTTCTCTGTAGCCCAGGCAAGGTCCCCCAGCCAGGATGTCGGGCCTGGTATTGGGACAGCGGGATGAGCCTGCAGGGCACCGGCTCAGCCAGGAGGAGATCCTGGGGAGCACTCGTCTGGTGAGCCAAGGGCTGGAGGCCCTCCACAGTGAACACCAGGCTGTGCTGCAAAGCCTCTCCCAAACCATCGAGTGTCTGCAGCAGGGAGGCCATGAAGAAGGGCTGGTGCATGAGAAGGCCCGGCAGCTGCGCCGTTCCATGGAAAACATCGAGCTGGGGCTGAGTGAGGCCCAGGTGAGGGGGAGGAGGTGGTGCCAAGTGGCCCAGGGTAGATGGAGGAGCAGTTGTCTGATTAGGGCTTTGAGGTCACTTGGGATCCCCTTGTCCTAATTGCTTGCATTCATTCACCCAGTAAATATGTATTAAGCCTCTACCATGTGCTAGGCACTACTCTCCTGGACACTAGAGACACATCACTGAACAAGAACAGCCATAAACCTTGCCATCTTGGAGCTTACATTCTAGCTGGGGGAGGCAGACAATACACGAATAAATAAGTGATTCAGTATGCCGCAGTGATAACTGTTAAGGATGAAAGGATAAAAATAAAGCAAGGAAGGGGACTGGGGCGTATGGGGAGAGGATACAGTTTGAGATAGGGTGGTCAATAAAAGCCTCATTGAAAAGGCGCCATTTGAGCAAAGATTTGAAGATGAGGGAATGAGTCATACAGTAAACGGGGGAAGAGCATCCTAAACAGAGTGGACAGCAAGTGCAAAGGCCCCGACCTGGAGCCTTCCCGATGAGTTCACTGAGGGGCCAGTGTGGCTACAGGACAGTGAATGAGGACAAGCAAAATAGAAAATGAAGTTGGAGAGGTGGTGGAGGCAGGGGACAGATCCTGTGAAACCGTAGGCCATCGTAAGGACTTGGCTTCTACTTTGAGTGAGACGGAAGCTATTGGAATGTTTTGAGTGGAGAAGTGATGTGGTTTAACATTTTAAAAGGATCATTTGGCTGCGGAGTTGAGACCAGACTCTAGGGGAACAAGGGCAGAAACAGGGAGGCCAGTGAGGAGGCAATTCTCATAATCCAGGTGGGACTTGATGGTGGCTTGGCCCAGGGCGGTAGCTCTAGAGGTGGTGAGAAATTGGATTCAGGGTATGTTTTGAAGGTAGAGTCATCACTACCCAACCCTTCCTCCTGGCCCCTGCCAGTCTTGCCGGCTTCTCTCCCGCCTATCCCTCAACACTCCTATCCAGAGCCCAGCGCTCACAGGATTGCCCACCTAGGTGATGCTGGCTTTGGCCAACCACCTGAGCACAGTGGAGTCGGAGAAACAGAAGCTGCGGGCTCAGGTCCGGCGGCTGTGCCAGGAGAACCAGTGGCTCCGGGACGAGCTGGCAGGCACCCAGCAGCGGCTGCAGCGCAGCGAACAGGCCGTGGCTCAGCTGGAGGAGGAAAAGAAGCACCTAGAGTTCCTGGGACAGCTGCGTCAGTATGACGAGGATGGGCACACCGCGGTGAGCATGTGCAGGCGAGGCTGGCTGGGGGGCGGACAGCTGGGAGTCACCACAAACGTGGGGGCAATTGCTCCATCATCCACAAGGGCCAGCAGCCCTGCCCAGCCTGCCCCCACCTGGCAGAATTCAGGTCCTGACACCAACTCCAGATGGCAGCAAGGGAGAAACAAGAGTCACTCATTCAGTCAACATTTGATCAAATGACTACTATATGTCAGGCGCAGTGCACTCTGCTGGGGATGCAAAGTAAACAAGGCAGAGTTCCTGCTCTGACAATAATAGGTTTTATTGCGGGGGACAGATAAGCATTTGGACAATTCCAATTCAGAATCCTAAGCTCTGCAATTAGGGAAAGCACAGCCCCGTTGAGCAAGTCCTAAAATTTGCTCTCAAAATGTGTGGAATTTAACCCTCACTCAACAGGCATTTATATATCTCTGTGCCTTAGGCAATGCAAGAAGATGTGTGGCAGGCAGATGTAAGGAACTACAAAAGAGAGTTTCTGCCTTCTTGAGCTTATCGTGTAGCTGTAGGAACAAGGCTTACATGTGAGAACACGTATGTGACAACACAAACAGCAAGTGCCCAGTGCTGGAGGAGTGGTTCAGTCAGTGTGGGAGGGATCCCAAGGAGATAGGTTCCTGGGGGCTGGAATGGTCTGAAAGATTCACAGAGGAGGTGGGAAGCAGGGATGGGCAAGATTTAGGTTGGATTTTTAAATTTTTATTTTATTTATTTTTTTCTTTGGTTTAGGAATTGGGATGGATTTCGGTTGTCTATGAGGGAGAGGGAGGAGCTTTCTAGACCGGGTGTGTGTGTGTGTGTGTGTGTGTGTGTGTGTGTGTGTGTGTGTGAGATAGATTCATAGATAAGGCTCCAGGGCTGGAAAGGTTGTCTGACCCAGGGAAAGTGGGATGATTTGTATGGGACACACTGGTGAATCTGGGCGGGAGAGTTGAAAGTGTTTGTACAAGGCTGCAGTGCCTGGTGGGGTGAAGCATTTTTGCCTGGTGTGAAAGTAGGTTATTCAGTGAGGATTGGGCACTACATTCAGAGTGAGTGGTGGCAGATGAAGGGTGTCAGGCTGAGCTAGACACTTTGGGTACGTGTCAATAAGATAGGACATACCTCTGCCCTCAGGAGAGACAGGACAGACGTGTAATCAGTGTAAACACACAGGGATCAACACGGGACTATAATTACAAGAGTTGAGGGGGAGAGAGGTGGAGGGTGAGGGTGCTTAGGAAGGAAGGAAGGAAGCCCTCTGGATGTGAAGGAAGGGAAAGTCATGAGATTTTGGCTGAAGCATCTCTTGTTTTTGTTTTGTTGTTGTTATTTTTTGTTTTTTTGGCCGTGCCGTGCGGCATGCGGGATCTTAGTTCCCGGACCAGGGATCGAACCTGTGCCCCCTGCAGTGGAAGCATGGCGTCGTAAACACTGGACCGCCAGGAAAGTCCCCATCTCTCATTTTTTATGAACAAGAGAGGCCTAAGCTTGGCGGGACAGATGCTGGCCTTCCCAGGGGCAGGGACATGAACAAGGGACTTGTCCTAGGCCCCACCTGTCAATGATTTCATGGTTTAGAGGGGGCTTGAAGAGGCTACTGAGGCTATCTTGGCCCAGACATGCTGCTTCTTCCCTTCCAGGAGGAGAAGGAAGGTGATGCCTCCAAGGATTCCCTGGATGACCTCTTCCCCAATGAGGAGGAAGAGGACCCCAGCAATGGCTGTGAGTCTGCCTCTGGAGTTGGAAGGTGAAGGGGGGCATCAGGGGGCTGGTCGCAGCTGTGGCCCACCCTGAACACAGGATGCTCACCATCCAGGAATAGGTTTTCCACTTCCTCTGGAGATGGGCCAGGGACCAGAACTTTGATTTCCTCAGCTTCCCCCTTTTTCATCAACATGTATTAAGCACTTAGCCTGTGTCAGGCACTGTGCTGGGCACCAGGGAGACGAAGATGAGCACGACACAGGTCTCGCCAGTAAGGAGCTCACAGTCGAGTGGAAGAGTGACCCCAGAGGGGAAGAGCATGAGCTCCTCAAGGGAAAGGACCAGGTCTTTCTTATCTTTGTATCCCTGGCACAGCCCGTGCCTCATGCTTATTGAGTAGTTTGTTGAATGAACGAATGACTGGGTGAACAAATGGGATTGTGATGGGCACGGGGCAAGGGAGTGGGCAAAAGAGTAGCAGTTGAGGCAGGTCTATGTAGGGAGCCTGGTGGGGGGTAGGCACAGGCACGGAACAAGTCTTAGAGTGGGGTGGGGAGGGCAGACAGCAAAGGGAGAGGCAGCGTCATCTGAGGAAGTCTCCTGTCTTTTTCTGCGATGGCGTAGTGTCCCGTGGCCCGGGTGCCCAGCACAGCGGCTATGAGATCCCGGCGAGGTTGCGGACACTGCACAACCTGGTGATCCAGTATGCAGCCCAGGGTCGCTATGAGGTAGCTGTGCCACTCTGCAAGCAGGCACTGGAGGACCTGGAGCGCACGTCCGGCCGCGGCCACCCCGACGTGGCCACCATGCTCAACATCCTAGCTCTGGTGTATCGGTAAGTACTGCCTCCTCCTCGCACGAACCTGCCTCCACGTTCCCGCCTTGATCCGCCTTTGGCTCTCATGCCTCCTCTCCACAGGGAACCTCTTCTCCCTCCCACCTGGGGGCTTTCTTCTATACCAGACTCTTATTCTTTCATACCTGAGCCCCTGACCTCAGAGAATACTCATCCCTCAGGTTTTTTGCTTCTCTCATCTCTCCTCTGGGGAGGGTCTCCTTCTCTGTTTCTGCCTCTTGCATCTTATGCCTTATGGCCTTCTCTGGGCATGGCAACTCTCAGCGTGTGTCAGTGAACCCCTCTCACTGCTCCCACCAGGCTTCCTGTCTCCTCATGGGGGGGCCCAATCCCTAAATGTATCTCAGTTGTCCCAAAGGGAAGGAAGTAAGGAGATGGCTTAGGGCCAGAGTTCGGGCTAACCCCTTGCCCCTTTTGTCCTCTTACAGGGACCAGAATAAGTATAAGGAAGCTGCCCTCCTGCTGAATGATGCCCTCAGCATCCGGGAGAGCACCTTGGGCCGGGACCACCCTGCTGTCAGTATTCCTTGCCCTCCTTCCCCTGTGCTCTCTCAGCTTGTTCATCTGCTTCCCTCAGCCTGCTCCCTGGGGGTTCTCAGGAGGGAGGCATGAAGACTCATTTCTCCCAGGCACTGTCTGCTGATCCCAGTGGTTCTCAACTCTCTGAGACCCAATGAATCCTTCTTATAATGAATATTTTCCTAAAACTTAACTCGTAGATAATGTAACCAACCTACCCGTATAATTTCCTCAAAAGTTAAATGGTACCCTATTAATATAAAAGAGAAACGAAGGAAGTAATTTATAATAAAATAATATGTATAATACATTACAGTAAAATGAAAATGCAAAACAATAACAGTTGTGTTGAGTACAACAATGCTAGAAGACATAATATAGTAGTCTGATATATAATGACTGAATAACTTTCGATTTAGAAGAAGTAAAACCAGTAAGTCATTCTACATAAAAGTACGTATTAGAAAAATGACAGAGCAGAAGAATTGGCGCGTGCAAGATTAAAATCCAGTGTTAGAATAAGTGATAATGGACCAGATTTACTTGTCTGTGATAAGAGGGAGAGAAATAACCTTAAGTAGGGATAGCATGCCAAGACAAATGCTAGATTTGTCAAAGTGGAGACAATGAGAAATAAGATATTTTTGAAAATGAGCTGACTGTGGAAAAAGAATTCCCTGTGTTATGATGCACGATAGACAGGGAGGGATGATGTAACTCAGAAAACATAACTCCTGTCTTGATATCCCACCAAGTATCAAAGCTTATATTCAGTGTTTGAAAGTCTGGCAGGACATTCAAAAGTTGCCTGAGCTGTCCCACACAGGCAGTACATCTGTAGCATCCTTGCCTCCCCAAAGGCTCCTAATATTTATGGCAACCAAAAAAAACCCTGCCTCCAGAAATGTCCACAAATCTATTTAGAGGGTGATACCACCCCCATGGAGAACCTCAGAGCCACGGGGGTCAGTACTTTCCCCTCCGCCGCCTCTGGTTCGGGTGGCAGAGTCCATTTGTCTGGGCGTTGTGCAGCGTGGCACCCTGCTGTTCAAGGTCCTTTGCAGCACCAGTTTCTGATGGGGGCAGGCCTGTCTTCCTAGGTGGCTGCCACACTCAACAATCTGGCTGTGCTCTATGGCAAGAGGGGCAAATACAAGGAGGCGGAGCCGCTGTGCCAGAGGGCCCTGGAGATTCGAGAAAAGGTGCCTGTGCCCTCTGCCTGTTCTTCCCTGTTGTGGTGACCCCTCCTCCACTATCTCTCTTCTGATCTACCGTTGTCCCTCACTTCTTTTCGTCTCACCCCCCATCTCTGCCTTATCCCCTGTTCTATCATTCCCTTCCCCCTGCTCCCTGCATGGGCACGTGCACACACACACACACGCACACGCACACACACACAAGCACATGCATAATCACAGCCATCTGTCTGTCCTTTGTACTCCTCCAGGTCCTGGGCACCAACCACCCAGATGTGGCAAAGCAGCTGAACAACCTGGCCCTGTTGTGCCAAAACCAGGGCAAGTATGAGGCTGTGGAGCGCTATTACCGGCGGGCACTGGCCATCTATGAGGGGCAGCTGGGGCCGGACAACCCTAATGTAGCCCGGACCAAGAACAACCTGGTGAGGGCAAAGGTGGTGGGAGGAGGGAAGGGGAAGCATCATAGTCTGGTACACTGACCTCATCGCCTTTGTGCCCAGCTCTGGGGCTGCCTTTGGGGCTGAGGGGTCTGCTTCCTTCCCGTGGGAAGGCAGAAGTTCCGTAGCCTCTTGGGAGTTGAGTGGAGTGGGAACACCCTGGACCCTGCAGCTAGACAAAGAGGTGTGAGGTGGATCTCTGGGAAAAGTCATAAAGAGACCAAGAAGTGGAAATCCCAGGCCTGGCCGAGACCTTATCTCTACATCTTGCTCCTGTGTTTTTGCCTTCCTGCCCCCAGGCTTCCTGTTACCTGAAACAAGGGAAGTATGCTGAGGCTGAGACACTCTACAAAGAGATCCTGACCCGTGCCCATGTGCAGGAGTTTGGGTCTGTGGATGGTGAGTGGTGAGGGCCTGGGCAGGGAGCTGCAGGGAGGAAAGGAAATGCAGACCAAAGGTTGGGGGGTTGACCACAGTGGTTCCCAAGGGGGAGCCAGACCCCTTTAGTCCAGCCCTGTCGGCCTCTGGGTCCTGGCTCCCCCCGTACTGTCCAGCTCCGTTCTCTAACCTCGCCACCCCATCCCATGTATCACTCTCAGACGACCACAAGCCCATCTGGATGCATGCAGAGGAGCGGGAGGAAATGAGCAAAGTGAGTGGGGGGCCCAGCCTGGGGAGCCCGAGGCTACCAGGGCCTCTGACTTACTCCTGCCCCAGCCCAGCTCCTCATTTCCCATCCAAGCACCAGCCCCAGGTGCATGGTGCCTTCCCCAGCCCAGCCTGCACCCCAGCCCTGCGCCAGCTTGTACCCCAGCATCTCGGTACTCTCATCTCTGGCTTCACCTCCCGCTCTGTCCTCCTGCAGAGCCGGCACCGTGAGGGCAGCACGCCCTACGCCGAGTATGGAGGCTGGTACAAGGCCTGCAAAGTGAGCAGGTGAGCTGCGGGTGAGCAGCCGGCTTGGCCTCCGATGCCCTCCATCCAAGCCTGGCTTCCAGCTTCCTGGACCTTCCCCTTCTTCACTTGGACCTTCCCTCGGCCTTAGCTCTGCTTCCTCTCTCCTGCTTGTTTTCTGAGTCCGTCTTCTTTTCCTTCCCTGGTCTCCCCCGTCACAGCCCCACGGTAAACACAACCCTGAGAAACCTCGGAGCTCTGTACAGGCGCCAGGGAAAGCTGGAGGCAGCTGAGACCCTGGAGGAATGTGCCCTGCGTTCCCGGAAACAGGTCAGAGACCAGGAGGGGAAGGAGGTCTGCAAGGTAGGGCCCTGGGGACAGGATGGAGGACCACTGAGGCTGCTTGTGACTCTCTGAAGGGTAAGAGGAGAGGCTGAGGAGGAAGACAGGACAGGCAGGTGAGACTCTTTTGTGACTGTGGTTGTTTTTTAAGTGTGTTCTTACCCCCTACCTGCCCTTTGTGGTCAGGACTCCAAGTTCAAGGTTCACTTCACTAAATGGGACTATTATGGGAAGCCCTGCCTTTTGATAACGTGAAGAATCTTCTGAGGTGGGGCACGGGCAGTGTGGGTGAGAGGGTTGTGGTTGAGGGGAATCAGAGTTTCTCAAATTGAGGGTCTTGACTCAGTGGGTCCTGAAATCAATTCAGTGTGGGCCTCGGCTAAAGATCGATGTGTATCTATATGTAGGAACGCATTGCAAATAGAAAAGGTGAGTGTCTCCTTTCCAGTATGTGTGTACTGGGAAGTCTCAAAGAAAAATGTGTTCTCTGTTGCGGCTGATGGTGAGAAAAAGTTTGGAAGCCCCATCCTGAGGAGTTCAGAAGTGGGAAGTCCCAGCTCCTTCCTTTTCCTTCCAGGGCACTGACCCTATCAGCCAGACCAAGGTGGCTGAGCTGCTTGGGGAGGGTGACAGTGGAAGGACCTCCCAGGAGGGCCTTGGGGGCAGTGTGAAATTCGAGGGAGGTGAAGATGCCTCAGTGGCTGTGGAGTGGTCAGGGGTAAGTCTGATCGTCGCCCCTTGATCTCTCCTGCCTCTCCTGCTGGTGGTGGTGAGAGGCTCTGAGCCTGTAGGATGCGTGTAGGATGTGCGTGTCGGAGGGGGCGTTGTCCCCATCCCAGTTTAGTTAGCCTTTCCCTCTCAGGGGCCTCTCTGCAAGCCAGCTGTTGACCAGGCTCTTGTTTTCAGTCGCTGGGCTTTGGGGGGGAGGGGGAGGTGTGCAGAATAAATGGCAGGAGTAGACTCAGAGGCCAGTCTGCCTGGGATCCCTTTAGCTTCTGTTCCCCATCCCTCTCTGCCAGGATGGCAGCGGGGCCCTGCAGAGGAGCGGCTCTCTGGGCAAGATCCGAGATGTGCTTCGTAGAAGCAGCGAACTCCTGGTGAGGAAGCTCCAGGGGACCGAGCCCCGGCCCTCCAGGTACACCCTGAGACTGAGATATGGCAGAGTAGGCAGGTGAACCCTGGCCTCCAACTCCGCTTGGCCCCTCATCTCTGGAGGAGAAGAATCTTGGAGAGAAACGTGGAGGAGGTCACTGGGGTGGCTGTGGAGAGAGAGTGTGGGAAAAATGGGTGCCCCAGCGTGGGGACAACAGTACCTGAGCAGATGCTGGTAACTGATGAAGACAAGAGAGTGCGTGTATGTGTTTGTGGGGCGGGGTCAGATGGTGGGGAGGCAGTGATCTGAGGGTGTGTGGTGGTGCCCAAGGGTCCCAAGCGTTAGGGCCACCCATGGGACGAGAAGAGGCCTCGATTCTTTCTTTTCCATTGTAGCGGCAACATGAAGCGGGCGGCCTCCTTGAACTATCTGAACCAACCCAGTGCAGCACCCCTCCAGGTGAGAGCAGTGCTCGTGAGTGTATCGGTGGGTGAGAAAGAAAGGATAAGCCCAGTGGGGAGAGGGGAGAGTCATCTGGGATGAAGGCTCTGCCAGGGAATTGGAGGTGGGCAGACAGGAATCAAGCAGCTTGTTGGGGGTGGTGACCGCCAAGGGACAGTTTCGGGCCAGAGATAGTAGCAAATAAATTAATCAGGAGGGGAACAGGAATGAATGTTCTCTAAATGGGTACTTTGGAATTATGAATAATTCAGGAATGATTTGGGGATACTAATTGCTCTCCCCCTGTAGCCACCATACTCCTCACCTTGGGGACTCAGCAGTAGATGAGAAGGGAAAAAGAAAAAAAAAGCATTAACTCATCTCCATTTGAGAAAACAGCAATGACATTTTTTTTTTTTTTTGGAGAAGAGTTCTCTGCTTTATTTCATTAGCGATGTCAGTGAGAAATTATGCAAAGGATGTATTGATGAGAATTAGTCTCTATAAGGTTACCCCAAAGCACTTTTACATCATGATATTGTAGAGATCGTATAAAGACTGTACAAGTTATATAACAAGAAATGAGTCTCTGTTAAAGAAGTAGCAATGACATTTTAATGGGAAACGACCACCTGTATCAACACATTCAAAGTGTATGCCAATATTCATGTGGTTCTTCCAGGTATTTTCTCCACCAGATTGTGGCCTTCTGGGAAATCATAGCAAAGACTAAACAAAGCCCAGAGCTTGGGGTTGAGGTTACAGGCTCCATCCTAGGTCCAGAGAGAGACTGCAGCCGTGAGATGGATAAGACTCCAGGGGACAGTCTTTGGGAGGCTGAGGTCCCTGGGCTGATGGCATGCTATTGTCTATTTCAGGTCTCCCGAGGCCTCAGTGCCAGCAGTATGGACCTCTCTTCAAGCAGCTGACATTCAACCCACCCCCCCAGGTCTGCTGGGTCCCCCACACAGCCCTCACAGCATTCCCTATTGCTCCTGGCTCTTCCAGCCCCAAGGTGGGACAGTGAAGGGGGAGCGGTTAACCAGAAGATTGCTGCTGCCCTTAGGGTCTCAGCTCCCTCCTCAGGAATCCCCCTCAGGAAGGACCCTCAGGACATCCTCTCCCCACCCTGTGGTCCTCTAGAGTAGCTAGCTCTACTGCTAGGGCCCCCAGAGTGGGTAAGGAGCAGGTATGCACCTCAGAGATGCAGCCTGCTGCTGGCTTTTCTGTCAGAGGGTTTGGGGCTGGCCAGCCAACCTGCCTTGCCCTGGCCTCTCTTGTTCCCTCTGCTGCCTCACTTCAGGTCCATGTATTTCACTTTTCCTAAATAAAAGAATCAGGTAACCATTCAGCCACTTGAGTCCTAACTGAAGAGGGTAGGAAGCAAGGGTGGTGTTGGGGCCCCTCACAGAAGGGTGAGGGGCAGTGATGGATGGGGCAATAGGAGGAATGTTGCTTCTTGGATCTCTCCTCTCTTCCTTCCCCTGTTCGTATCCTCTCCAGCAGGGCCTGCAGGCAAGCGTCTGGGGGATGGGGGGAGGCCCACAACCCAAGGAGAAGGTGCTGTGGACTGGGTTGTCAGGGACATGTGGCGGCCATGTGGCAGGACCCTGGAGTCCTGGCGCCACTGCTCCTGGCCTGTGAGGCCCTCTGTGGTGGCCCCTCCTCCTCCCAGCTGCTTGGGGGAAGGGAGGTCTAAGCAGGCCTGGGGGGCCCTCCGCAGCCAGAGGGGGATGAGGCACTTACTATCCATACCCTCTCGGCATATCCTGGAGGCCCAGCAGCAGCTGGGGCCCATCTTCCAAAGCTTGACTCCTCCTGACCCGCCTCCTACACCCCTTGCTGCTTTCACAACAAAGAAAGAATGTGGGGGTGGTGGCGCTGGGGGTGGGGGGCGCCTGGAACAAGGGCTGTACTGGGCCTCCCCACAGCTGGAGACTTGGCCATGCCCTGACACAGCCCAGACTGCCTGGTGATGGACTTGGGATGAATTTGTCAGTTTAACAGCCTTCAGCCTGGTGTTCAGAGAGCCCAGTCTCTCTCTACCTTTGGGTTCAGATTGGTCCAGAGCCAAACCAGACCCTAGCCATGCACTGGTCCTCCTCTTCTCCAGGCTACTTCTCTCCTGGGGCTCCACAGTATCTCCAGGTTACCTTGCTTGGGGACACCAAGGACACCCTTCTGTTCTGGATCTCCCTCCGGATTTCAGGTTGCTGAGAAGTGAGCCAGAGCCCACCCTTTCCCCTCCCGCCCGGAGAATTTGGGGGGAACCGTTGGTCACAGCCCTCAGGAAAGCCCAGAAACCACGGTCTTCCCCAGAAGCCACGAAATCACAAAAGTCACTTTAGGTCCCTGCACACTAGGTGGTAGGCACAGCATCCGCTCCCCTATCTCGCTCAGGTTCCCCACACTCCCCCGGGGTCTCCTCTCTGTCCCCCATCCGTCTCCAGACCCCTCCCCCAACTAGGAGCTCCTCCCCACAACGGCGGGGAGGGGGGCGTCGAGGGGGCGTCGCGGGGCGGGGCTTGGCGGCGGCGGCGGCGGCGGCGCGCGACGGCTCGGCGGTACCGGGCGCGCGCGGCTCCGGCTCGGGACGCCTCGGGCTCTGACTCTGGCTGCGGCTGCTGCAGCGGCACCCGCGCTCCGGTGCGCTCGGCCTCCTGGGCCCGCCGGGGAGCGCTGACCGCGAGCCCGCCGTGCGCCCGCCCCCCCCCCCCCCCTTCCCCGGGCCCGCTGGGATGGGAGCCGCGCGCGGAACTCCGAGCAGCCCTCGCTGGCTGCCCCTGCTCAGCGTCCTGCTGCTGCCGCTACTGGGCGGTGAGTCCCGGCGAGCTGGGGGAGCGCGGGAGCCCCTAGGGCCAAAGGGGGCGCCGTGGAGGTGGGCTTGGACAACTGGAGCGGGGGAGACACCCGGGCGTGGGGCAGGGGCTCGCTGGGCGGGGGACGAGGTCCCGGCGGCCGGGAGATGGCGAAGCCCCCGCTTACTCGGCCTGGCCCCTCTCGCCCCCGCGCCCGCGAGGACGCGTTTCCAGCCTCCCGGGAGTTTTTCCGGCCCGAGCCGAGAGTTTGCTCGGGAACTGACGGGAGTTGCCGGCTCCCGGGCTCCAGTGGGGCGCTTCTTTGCGGGGGAGAAACGGCGCCCCCCGCCACTTAGGGGGTGCAGCGCGGTGGCTGAGGGTGGGGGAGATGGAGTCCCCCCGGCAGGCTCAGCCTAGGTGAGGGAGGCCGGCCTGTGGCCGGATGCGGGACCGACCGGCGCGCGGGGCGCGGAGCTTTGTTACCTATGCCGGCTCGACGCTCCCGGCTTCCCTCCTCCAAGTTCCTGGGCCAGGCTGCGGACCCAGACGGCCCTGCTGGTGAGGGCGGAAGAAGGGAAAGAAGAGTGAGGGTCCGTCCCATCTCCTCCAGCTCCCGGCCCGAGCCCTGAGCCCACTCCCTCCCAGGGTCGGATCTGGGAGCTGAGAGTCCCAGGCTGTCTCGGTGACTCATGTGTGAGGGCCGCTGCCAAAATCGGGCATGGCCGGCCTGCAAAGGTGCGGACGGGGTTGGTTCTGCTCCTTCCTGGATTTCCATGCTCTCTCTCCCCAGCAAGGAAAGAAAATCTCTCTTTCTACGGACAAAAAGGCAAAAGGAGTTCATTCTGTCTTCTTGGAGGGCCTCAGCATTTTGATGAGGGTGTGGCCCCTATCTCTAGGGCAGACTGGACCCGAACCCTCCCCCCGCTTTATTTCCTGGCTTGGTCACACCTGAGAGTCACCACCGAGGTGTTGAAGTGCTTTAGAGGAAAGCGCCAAGCTACCCGCACACCCCAAACACTCTGGACTGGAAGTATGCCCCTCCCACCCCGTGCCCCCTTCCAAAACCCAAGATCTTTGGTGATGATTCTGGCAGCAGCCCTCTCTGGGGGAACTGTGCCCAAGAGACCTGGTCCGAACTTATCACTTTCCTCCTCTTTTGAAGAGTGGCCATGGGGAGGGTGGGGGTAGAGAATTGCCTTTTCTGACATCTCCCTGGCCTGCCAGCTGTTGAGGGGTTTGGTGCTGATGGAATGGAACATCTCCCCCACCCCTAGTTGTAAAAGGAGAGGTAATTGTAACCCAGGACCGAGAGGTAAGACCAAGTTCCCAGGATTCGGAGGAGGTGTTTCTGGAGCTGCCCTGTGTTCCTTCTGATGTGTGGGGTGGTAATGCTCACGGCAGAACCCACATCTGCTCCCGGAGGCAGTGTGGAAGTTTTTTGCACAGCCAGCATAGGGGGCCCAGCCATATGGGCCGGTGGCCCAAGCTCACAGGCTTCCTAGGTCTGCAGGCTGTTTGGGTTTTGGTGTATGGGGTGCCAGACATGGCTACCTTCACTGCTGACGTTTAGAGTTCTGGGGAGGATTCTGGTGGAGACGGGGCTCTTGTTCAACAAATGCTAAATTCCTTCCATGAGAAGAGGACTCTGACGTTAAGCGATGTTAATCCGGTGACTGGTGTTTAGCGAAGGGGTGGGTTCTGGTGAGGGGAGTTAGGGCAGGCTGAGGGCTGGGGACTGGAGGTCTGGAATCTCCTCTGGGGGTGGGGAGATGTCTTGTGCTCAACAAAGGAACATTTTAACGAGAGCCTTAAATCAGTTCCATCAAATGTGTCTTAGTGTGGAACCTGCCCATGCGCTGTAAACAGTTTCAGTCGAGGCTGAGGCGCCTGCTGTCTGTCTTCTGGTGAAATCCGGGGGCTCAGCCCACCCCTGGACGGCATGACTTCAGGGGGCAATGATTTTTCAATAGATAACAGTAGATTTTTCCATCTCATTGTGTAATTAGCTGGATTTGTAGTGAGACCCCGCTGCTAATAAGGCAGGAGTAGGGGACCTAGGCTGGCTAGGTTTGTGGATTAGGCCATTTTGAAGTTTGGGTAATTATGCTGTAAATGGCTGAGGAACTTTCCGAACTTTGAGATCCCCGTTGTGATAAACGTGGTGGAGGAGGAGGAGAGGGCTTGACGTTTGAAACCTGGGATTCTTCGCCTCACCGCTGGAATGGTTGGTTGGGGTCACTACCCATCCCTCTTCCCACCCCCATCTCTGGGTTCTTTCCTCCAGGATCTTGTTTCTTTGGGGAAATTGAATTGTCACGTCCTGAGATGGCTTATGCAGCCTGTAATTCAGGCCTTTTATCAGTGATGGGCTTTCTCAGTTGTTGGGAAGTATGGCGGGAGGGCTAGAGTAATTTCTGCTCATCACCTGCCAAAGGATCTAGTCAGACTCCTGGCGTTCAGAGCAGGGCTGAGTGGTGGAGAGAGCCCAGGCCATCGGGATGAAGTGTTTGCCCAAACAGCAACTCAAGGTTCTTTGACAGGCCCTGTGGCCCTGGCAGATTTCTTCACCTCACAGTTTGCCTCCTCTGTAAAGGGACTTACTTCCTGAAGTTGTGCTGAGGATTAAATGTAATGAAGTATATAAAGGGCCCCTTTCTTGTTCTTTCCTCTCTGGTGGTGTGCTGCCAGCATACCTTTCCAGCTTTACAATCACCCCCAACAATAAACATGTTCCACTCACTGGAACCCTCCATTCCAGCCCAACTAGTCTCTTTCCCATCCCCTAAAACATACGGGGTTTCGAAGACCTTTCTTTTCTCTCTGGCCGGTCTCCTGGTATGTGCCGCCTTCCCCATCTCTTTTGCCAACCCCACCTCCACTTCCTTCCTGAAGCTGTCCCATCTCTCCTACCAGAAGGTGGATGCCTGGAGAACTTCTGGACTCTTAGGCCATCTTCAATATTTTTGCCCCACTTGGGTTTTAACTTACTGAAGGGATTTAACTTACTGTAGAATTCATTGCGGTGGTATCTTATTTATAGTAGTAGATCCTTATCTAGGTTTATTAAAAAGTGAATGACGCATTTGGGTACAGGGCAGAGTGACCAATGGCAAAGGTAAACAGCCCCTTTGCCTGCTAGGCAGTGGGGGGGGGGGTTTGTGCCCTTTCCCACTTCTCTGGGTTGGGGTTGCCTGTCCCCTCTCCTTGTGCCTGTTCTACTGTGACCCAGTCAAGGGACCAGATCTTCCTTCCCTGTGTCTGGGCTGTCTGTTCTCTGTGGGGGTTTTCTGAGTTTTGATGTGGCAGGGCTTCTGGCTTTCTCTAAGAGTGCTGGGCATGGGCATCCACCTGTGCATATGGAGCTGACCTGCCTGGAAAGGCCACAGCTTAACCACCATGAGCTATATAGGGACCTAGATTATCTACAACTTTGACACTCAAAACAAGGGCCAGGGACTTCCCTGGTGGCGCAGTGGTTAAGAATCCGCCTGCCAATGCAGGAGACACAGGTTTGAGCCCTGCTCCGGGAAGATCCCACATGCCGTGGAGCAACTAAGCCCATGCGCCACAACTACTGAGCCTGTGCTCTAGAGCCCGCGAGCCACAACTACTGAGCCCACGTGCTTAGAGCCAGTGCTCCGCAACAAGAGAAGCCACTGCAATGAGAAGCCCGCGCACCGCAACGAAGAGTAGCCCCCGCTCACCGCAACTAGAGAAAGCCCGCACAGCAACGAAGACCCAACGCAGCCAAAAGTAAATATAAAATAAATAAATAATTTAAAAAAAAAACCCCAAGGGCCAAAGACCAGTGTCATCAGCATTCCCTGAGAGCATGAATCGGATATCCAGACTGCATTTTAACAAGCTCCCCAGGTGACTGCACTCAAGGTTGCAGAAGTCCTGCTCTAAGCATCCTTCCTTATATAGAAACTCGAGGTACAGAGCTTTCCCGTTGCAACAGTACGAATCAGGAACCCTAGATCTTGCACAGTGTTTGAAGACTTAGCTTAAATAACTTTTAGTTCATGTGAACACTCTCCGGTGTGATATTATACACTTAAAAATGACCTCACTTTGGGTTGAATTTGAATTAGATTTTGTCAGGAAACTTGTCCATTAAAGGTGTGACTCCAGAGGATTTGCAACACTAAGGGTGGAGCTCTGTTCCTCTGGGAGCCTTAGCTTTTCCTAGAGGAGCGTGTGTCTCAATTTATAAAGAGAGCCAGTGGAGAAATTGGATTTGTTAGGAAGAAGTTTGGTCTGTGGATGACTTTTCAGGAATACGTTTGGTTCATAAAGGGAGGCAATGTCTCCACTGGGCTGCAACAATTGTAGTTGTTAAAGTTTTGGAGGATTTCATATTTTGGAGTGGGGCGGGTTTGGGTGAGTTGTGTGTTTTTAAGCCAGTACAGCTTCTGTGAGACTCATCTGGGAGGGAGGGTGGCCAGTTCAGACTCTAACGTTTGAGCCAAGAGCAGTGTGCGACCAGGGATTCAGTCTTTGGTGTGTTCCTGATGGACGAAAGGGTCATTAAACCGGGCTGGGTATCCTTGGCCTGTGTCCCTTAGCCTCCCTCGGCTCTCCCTAACCTCAGTACATGCCTCTCTGCTCTGTGGCCCGGCAGAGCCACGTGGTGGGACCACGGTTGCTGGCGCGGGCTCTTGGCCTTGCCCGCGGGCTGCCGGCCTGCCTCTCTCCTTGAGTCCTGCACTGCCCCCCACCCCGCAGCTGTCTGGTCCCTTGTCCCGAGGGTATGGGGGTTCTGCCATGTGGCTGGGGTAGAGTCCCACCTTGGGGTTCTTGGCGTTCACTGCTCAGTGCACATTCAGCCCCGCCGAGCCCCCTGGCGCTTTGGTGGAGCTGGCCCAGGAGCTGCTACAGCTAATCAGTGGTTTGAGGAAGCCCTCTGTAGTCTGTCACTTTTTCCATCCTCTTTTCTTCTCTGAGTTCAGGCCACTTCCCTCCCAGTAATGCTACACAGCGGCAGTGGGGCAGGGAGGAAGCTGTGCTGGAAGGGCTGACCTATGCGGGCGCCTTCCCCGTCTCACAGCTTGGTTTGGGGTCCCGGAGCTCTTGTGTCCCTGAGTGCCTTAACTCTGAGTGAATGCACAGGTGAGTGGAATGCAATCTACCGTCTGTCCTGCATATCCTACCTTCCCTGCCAGAAACTTAGACCCTGATGTGCAGGACATGAACTGGCTGGCTTAGGTGTGTATGTAACTTCTGATAACTGGGTCCTGAGTCTTTGGGGTAGGGTTTGTGAGTCACACGTTAAGAAGACGTGGATTTGTGTTTCTCAAATATGTGGTCCAGAGACCATTGGGGAATATAGTGGGAGGGCAGGTAACCAGAGGTACTGGTTAAAATTTGAGTCTCCTGAGCCTTAACTGTAGGCCTGCCCATCAGAATCGTTGGGGGAGGAACCAGAACGTGTAGTTTATTTTCCCGTTTGTTAGATTGCATTGTATTGTTTGAATAGCCAATCCTGTCACATAGTTCAAGTCTCAAAAGGAAACTGCATTTTAAAAGAGCTTCCCAGGAGATTCCTATCTACTCTCAAGTTTGAGAACCACTGTGTAGCCATAAGGAGAATTTGTCTGTCTAAAGTGGCGGTGTGGTGATGAGAAAGAGGTGTTAACGCTGAGGGGTTTAGGATGGGCTCAATTCAAAGCTTTTGGGTGTCTTCTTTGGGTGAAGCTGTTTCAGGTGGTGCAGGAGGCAGGAAGGAGACAGGATGATGAGAATCAGATGAAGTATAATGGGAGGCAACACTTGGTAAAGTGCTAAATAGGTGGAATAACATTCCAGGATGTGTAGGAAGGTGAGTCCATGATGCGGGAGCAACTGGGGGCAGTGGGAGGGCTTCAGAGAGGAGAAAGGATTGACTTTGCTAGTAGCTGTAGTCTGTGGTGACTGATCAGAATGATGGAAAGGCATTGGATCAAGAGTCTGAAAACTTGGGTGGTTCTCTGCTGATACCACACACGATAAAGGAAGAGAAGTGACATCTGTTGGCTCACTGCTGCTGGTCACACGACCCTGAACTGGTTAATTAACCTTTCCGAGCCTCAGTTTCCTCATCTGCAAAATGCAAATGATGCTGACCCCTGCCTTGCCCGCCTCCGGGAAGTTAGGGTGTAGCAGTCGCAGCTGTGAAGGTGGTTGACCCGGGGAAGCAGCCCCTCTGGCCAGCCCTGCTGTCTCTTCCCAGAGACGGTCCTGACCTTCTGTCTCCCTTGAAGGTGTCAGCCTTTCGTTCCAGTCCCGTCTCTCTAGGATGGTTTGCGAGGGCTCAACCTGGTCACTCTTGACCGATAGCTTTAGAAAAGGTTTTCTCATTCTAAAGCACAGATTTTCTAAATGGGTCTCAGTATTCCAACAGCAGCTCGGAAATGTGGGCACAGCCACTTCGCATTTCCTGGTAGGAACTCTTCCTCCCTCTATCCCGGTGGCAGATTCTCCCCAGGGTGATGAATGCTGGTTCAGGGCCACCTCCCTCGGCCTGCTGAGGTTCTTCCAGGGAGTGAGTAGGAAAGTGTGCTTCTTGCAGCCGAGGCGGACTTTTATAATACCCAAGGGAGGGTGTTTATCATCACAGGATGGCTGTGGGGGTCTCCCCCGTCAGTTACTCTGTATAACTTGCAGGAACTCCTATGAGAACCATGGGGAGGTTCCCGAGGTGCGGTGTGGTCTCCCTATGAGGGGGTTAAGGTGGCCAGAGTGGGCGCTGGCATGCACCACTTCTCCTCCAGGAGACACACTGACTCTTTTGTCCCCTTCTTGGGTTGGTGGTGGTGGTGGTGGTGGGGCAACGAGGAGAATGCTTGTCTGCTCTTGGGACTTCTGGGATGTCCTAGCAGCTAGCTCATAAGGTGCCTTTGTGCAAGTTAGACATAGGCACCCTTCCTCCAAGTGACTGCAGCCCTGCACCAGGACACAGGGCTTTGGCTAGTGGAGCACAGGCAGTATTTCAGTATTACCCCCTTGGCCGGGCACTTGAGCAGTGTACAACGTGTACAGTCGTACATGGCTGTCCCATTGGAATGAGAGCCTTGCAACTAGTTGCTCTTTGCTTCCCAGTTGGTAGGCCAAGATGATTTTGGCGACCTCTATTCTAATAATATGTTTCACTGGAGCCCTTTTCACTACTGTTCTCCTGCCTCCTGTGGTGGGGGCGTGGGGCACTACTGCTCATAACGTATACTAGGAGAAGCCTGGGAGGCTGGGCCCCCAGTGCTGTACCCACTCCACAGTATATGTCTGTGGCTGCTGAGGTCTCGGCCTGTTTCTGGGCTCCTTTCCCCGCCAGAGGATTTTGCTGCCTTGCAGATTCAGGCTTCTAGCCTGATGTGATCACTGATGTAGAAGGCTGGCTGTCTTCAGGGAAGAAATGCTGCTCAGGGTTTATTTCCCATTTCATTAAGGAGCTTCATGCTTACCTCTCTCCTGTGTCCTCTCTCCCTTGGGACCCCGGGGCCTCCCACAGCCCCAGGTAAAGTGTGTGGGCATTCCTGATTCAGAGGAATTCCTGCAGTAGAAGTGGTGTCACTTCAGTGGAAAGGATGGGTCCTATGTCTTGCTGGACTTTCGTTCTGGGTACCCTACGGGTGTTCCTCCCTCTTAGCCTGAGGAGACATTGTGAGGAGCACCGGGTTGGGACTTGGGAGGTGTGGACCCTGCTTCCACATTTGCCCCAGATGGCTGGTGTGACCTTGGGCAAATGCCACTTGCCTCTCGGGCCTCAACTTGAGAAGCCCTTGGAGGACCTTGCCTGTGGTGACCGTTGAGGCCAGCGCAGCCTTACCATCCACAACCCCCAGCTGTGCTGCCACACCTTGTAAGGTTGTCCTCCTCGCCCTCAGTGTTGGGAGAGCACTTGCATCTGAGGACTGCGTTTTATTCTGGAGTGTCTAGTGCATGGGCACAGATGCGTCTGGACTCGATCAGCTGGAATTAGGGTGTCATTCCCTGGATGCCAAAGGGAATGAAAGGTTTGGAGAGTTTGGGGAGGGAGTTCTTATGAGGAAAAAAAAAAAAACACGAGAGTTTTTATCTGAGTATGGGAAAGCAGCAATCTTTACCTGGTTCGTTTCAGTCTCAGTATTTGAGGAACCAGTGTCCGGGTGGGGAACCCCTTTTCTTCTTTTGCACAGAAGGGAGGACAACTGGAGGGAGGCTTGGAGTTGGGAAGAGGGGTTGGGTGTGCTTTGGGAGAGCCTCGTCCGTGATAACCGACAGCTGTACCCAGCTCTGCAGTTTACAGAATGCTTTCACTCGCACTGACTTTCCATCCTATCAAGAAGCCACAGAGGCAGGATGAGGGTGGTTGGGTTTTGTTTGTTTGTTTCTGGAGGAGTGGGGGGTGGGAGGCATTTGACAGGTAAAGAAACTGAGGCACAAAATACGATCCGCTCAGGACTGCAGAGCTGGTAAGTTAATAGAGCTGTTTCCGTGCTCTCATATGTCCTTGTATGTATGTCATCACTAGAGGCTATGAAATGTTGCACACACGCCTTGGAACCAGGTAAATATTGGGGAGTGGATTTTGCAGCCGAGATAACTCTCTGGGTGGGCTTAGAGGCAATCCTGCTAGAGTCAGAGGGAGTGTGTCCATAACTTAAACCTGGAGAGATCTTTTGGGCCACAGTATTCAGGATTGCTCATTTTTCTCCCCCCCCTTTTGGTTCCAACAGTCAGGTTAAAGTTTTCAATGGCCCATTCAGAAGTTTGTATACGTCTTAAAGTTTTTAGTGTTATGGTCAGACTATATGTAATCTAGAAGTCCAGAACACTGTGCCTGCATCCCCAAGATCTGAGCTTTTCTCATGAACCCATGAGTCCTGAGTCTCTTCCGCCTGGTGCTTCTGGAAGGTCATGGGTAGTTACAGGCCCCGGCTTGCAGGTGTGCTGCCACATTCCAGACCGGTGTGCCTGCTGAGAGTTGCATACTGGGTTATGCTGCGGTGGAGACCACGTAGGTGGTAACAGAATCATCTCTGCTCTCAGTTTACCGCCTCTAACGTCTTTTGTACCACCTCTAACGTCTTTTGTATAGATGTGCCCGTGCCCTGGCACATAGTAGGGGCATGATGGATGTAGGTTTCCTTCCATTTCTGACTTTGGAGGCAAGTCTTAATTCTCAGGAGGTTTCGGAAGAGGTTGAACAATGACCTCGACATCCTGAGAGACGTTAAGTTCTTTGGTGCCAGGTGTATCTCCCTTTGGCTCAGCCATTGACGGGGCTTGGCAATCCTGCTAAGTTTGTTCTTCCGCTTCTGAAGTTCTCAGGTTGCAACACGGGAACTTACGCTCTATCATGGAGGGTGCAAGGCGACACTTCAGTGTTCTGATTCTTTTGTAGCTCATCTATTAAAAAAACCACCAACATGAGCTGTTTCCCAGCTGGGAGAAGAAAGAGTAGAGGCTCCTTCAGGCCGGCAGCTCCATAGAGAGGTGGTGTGCTGGGATGGCATTTGCGATCCCAAGTTCACTTCCAGCCACCTGAATAACAAAACAAATCACAGACAAAGAAAACGGTTGTCTTACAGTCTTGGGGGGGGTGGGGCGGGGAAAGGAAATGCTGTTGGTCTTGGAGCTGCAGCTACAAAGAGCAAATCATTCTGTTTGGTTAATTTAGCAGATTAAACCAATTGTTAAACTGACCAATTTAAAAAATGCCCAACTTGCCAGCAGTTTTGCAGCCTGTGATCTGGGCTCCTCCTCTACCCTAGGGGTTTCGGGCCTCCAGCAGGAGGAGCTTGAGGGGGCGGGGAATGCTGTGCCTTGGAACAGCCCTGGGGGCCTGGAGGAGGATCTCTGTCTTTTCTTTACCCCCCCCCCCAAAAAAAACCTCCTTAAAACAAAAGGCTTTTATTTAGTAAACACACGTATGGCACCCAGCCCAATGCAGTGTCCTAAGTTGCTTGGTGCCGCAAGGGGGATGGGTGGGGAGTTCGCCTCTATTTCTGTGTAAGAGGTTGGGGTGTTGTCAGCTGCTTCTCAGCCTCTGTGCCTTCCCTTACTCTCTTTGCCTTTGTTTCGAGGGCCTTTTGAAGATGGTCTGAGAGGTCCGCTGAGCTGGCCTGCTCTGTCTCCGGTGAGTCTCTACTTGAGCCTCCCCATGAGACTCACTTTCCCAGGCCCCCCGAATCCGCCACCGGCGACCCAGAAAGGGGGCAGGAGAGCCTGGGCCCAGCTGGGCCTGGGCTTGGGTGGCACCTCCCTCGGTCCCCTTCCCACCCGGCCGGGATCAAAGCAGCCTCCTCAGGGAGCAGGGAAATGCCTCTCCCAATAGCCCCACCAGTGAGTAAACAGCCAGGGCCTCTTGCAGCTTTTGAAGCGCGGTGCTTCGGCCCAGAGGAATGCAGAACATTTCATTTTAGGAGTGGACTTAGGTTTCCAGCGCTCTTGGTATTTGCAAATTTGAAACAAATGCCCTCATTTAGCAGCAGGCAGGCTGGGCAGTAAACGGGGGCTGTTTAAGGGCGTTTATGACGGTCACAGGTATTTGTGGGAAGAGGAACCCCAGCAGGTTTGGGAGAGGACAGAGGGTTTATGGTTAGGTGGGTTGTACAAAGGCCCCAGCCAGGTCTCCGGTGGAGGGTTGTTGTTAGGTGGGCTTTGCCATAAAAAGCATTGCTGCCTCCTGCCCCCCAGGAAGTATCTCCTTCTGGCAGACAAAGGGGTTTGGGATGGTGTTTAACCCCCAGGGTTGAAGCTCAGGGCCTTGCCCCTCTCACTTGGCTGCCAAAGTATCAGATTTCCAATGAACCCTTCCTTCTCCCACTCCCAGAGCTTGAAAGGCTCATTAAATGTGCTTTATGTATAACAAGTTGGCTGAGAGCTTCCCGCCTTCATTTCCAGCCAGTTTTGTGAGGAAGGAGCTAGGGAAACCTGTTTTCCTTTTGTTGTTTTTGGAAGTAGGATCTGTGAAGGTGCAATTGCAAAAAGACCCTAATTTCAGGAATCAGCAAGCAAGTGTTGTTTGCCCTTGAAGGGGCGGGGCAGCTTAACCAAGGCTGGTCTGTCTGAGGCCTGGCTGCCCTGCGCCGGCCCCCATGCCCCCCCCCAACCCCGGAAATTCAGAAATCTGTTCAGGAACTGAGTTCTGGCTTTGCAGCTTGCTCCCCGAGAGACCTTAGTTCACTTCGCCTCTCTGAGCCTCAGTTTCTTCTTTTGTAAGATGGGGATGGTAATACCCATCCCATTAGAGGTCTCGTGAGAATTAAATGAGCTAGTACTGTTATTTCACGAACTCTAAGATGCTCTCTCTCCCCCTCCCCAGTTTCACTTCTTTCAAATTGGGTTGTGAGATAATTATGTGATGTTGTGTCTTAGTTTAACTGGTACCATTTCCTTTTGGTGGAACATAAATAATGGTGTATCTTAAAATCAGTGACATCTTTGAAATTCAGTGTATGCAAAGGACTTCGTTTGTCCTATTGTGAATACTTGATAAAAGGTAGTTAGAATGTGATTTAGTTACAGACCTGTTTTTGCTTCCTATCTATTAGTAACTTCCAACAGAAACTGTCTTCCTTTTAGTCTGGCACATAAATAACAAAGGATGTTTAAGGCAGAAGGCCTCATGCTAGGTAATGTAGGAGGGGAGGTCGGGGAACTTCTAAATCCGTAAAAAGCAAGCGATATCCAGAAGAGGAGGTAGCTGTCCCTAAGAGGGCAAACGGTCTCTTGTGGAAAGAAAATACCTCTCTTATGGTAGAGTCTCCAGTTATTTATTTATTTATTTAGCCACACCACCTGGCATACGAGATCCCAGTTCCCCAATCAGGGATTGAACCTGGGCCCCGGCGGGGAATTCCCCTAGAGTCTCCATTTAAAAAGGCTAAGTTGAGGGACTTCCCTGGTGGTCCAGTGGGTAAGACTCCATGCTCCCAGTGCAGGGGGGCCTGGGTTCCATCCCTGGTTGAGGAATAGATCCCGCATGCATGCTGCAATTAAGAGTCTGCATGCTGCAACTAAAAAAAAAAAAAAGATCCCGCATGCCGCAGCTAAGACCCAGCACAGCCGAATAAATAAATAAATAAAATATTAAAAAAAAATAAAAAGGCTGAGCAGGGAATTCCCTGGCGGTCCAGTGGTTAGGACTTGCTGCTTTTACTGCTGGCGCCAGGGTTTGATCCCTGGTCAGGGAACTAAGATCCCACAAGCCATGCGGCCAAAAAAAAAAAAAAAAAAGACATGAAAAGGCTGAGCTATTCCAGGGGGAGACTGGAGACTCCCTCCAGGAATGGATTGTCTGGTAGGCAAATTGAGTAGAACCAGAAGAGGGTAATGAACAAGGCAAGGACACAGAGAAGCACCAAAGAGGGGGGACACAGTAAATGCCAGGTGCTCAGAGGATGAAGACCTGAGGGGGGCATGCGGGAGACCCACAGGGCGTGGTAGCGTGGGCTTCTGCTCACAGCAGCACAGTTGCGTGGGGTTGATCTAAGCTTTGTGGAGACAGCTGGTGCTAATCATTCTGCTTGGTGCTACCCGAGCATTGGCTGGGTGGTGCCGTTCCCCCTCAGGACACAAGTGGCCCAAAGGCTGGGGAGTTCTTCCTTTGCTTGAGTTTTGGTTCATCTGATGGTGGGATGGATTGGCTGTCAGGTTGGGATTTGGATGGCACATGTAAAGACAAAAATATGTCCCTTTTGTATGTGTTAGTGGATATCGAGAGCAAAGCTTTTTTTCTTTTTTAGTAGATTGCTGTGTAGATATGTGTTTTAGGCACCTCACCTTACAGGGGTTTCAGAATGCATTCTTTCTGTGTGGTTGCCCAAAACTTTAACCCTTGGTAGGTGTGCCCAGCTAGGAAAGGGGCTGATTAAGGGCTCTCCTGGAGGGCAAGAACTCAGAAGTCCCAGGGTCTAGAGATCCAGCCCCTCCACAGAGTCAGTGCTCTTCTTTACTTCCTTTGGGAATGTTTTGAAGGAGAATAAAGTGTTGCAGATGATGTGCCTTGAACAATCAGGAAGAAGGGCATTGAGGTTAAGAAAATTCCAGTGCTCTTTTCAGGGCGTTTCTGATGATATAAAAATGTATTTTGATAAAACTCTGAAACTTCTGGGGAAGCTGATCTTCCCATCGTCTGTCCTGGGAGGCAGGGGTTCTTTTCAAACCAGGTCAACAAATTCTTTGAAGCCCTTTTTGTATCTCAAGCACCCAGAGCACTACCTGCGGGCCATCCATTGTCCTGAGTGTAACTAACTAGTTGTCCAGTTTGAGAAGCCTTGAGAGGACTTGCCTGGACCTCTGTGGGGCTCCTGCCAGCTGCTGGCCTTGAGGGTGACGGCTGTGGCAGCTGAATTAACAGCCGTCTGTTCTGGGCCAGGCCGCTGCCTCAGCCTTGGGGAGAGGTGTTGATCAGGCTGATAGGGCAACAAATCCCCCTGAGCCCCAGCTTGGAAGTATATTAGTTAAATGTTGCTCTTAGACTCCTGACAAATTGCTTTCAGTTTTTGCTGCCAAAAGAGAACTCTGAAAACAGGGTGTAAATTGGGTTATTGACACTGTCTCTGTTTTTGTTGCTTCCATGAGGTTGGTGGAGGAGGGCGCCAGTCCAAGGGAGCTTTTCAGGTTCCTCTGGTACCTGACATCAGGTAAAGAGGAGGAGGGGGTGGGCATGTGGAGGTGAAGTGCCCTTGAATGCAGGAAGTGTGGTGACTGGACAGGCCTTTGAGGTGCCTGGGACCAGCCTCTTTCATTAGATCAAAGAAATACCTTTTGTTTTTCTGCTCACACTTTCCTCTGCCCTGGAGCCAGAGTCGTAAAGAGGTGGAGTTGTGAGGGTCTGCATCTGGTAGTTGGGGTGGTAGGTGGAGGCGGGGCGGGGGGGGGTCTTCCCTCCCACTGTGCGCTTCCTGCATCCTGCTCCCACTGTCCTGGTGTGCAGGGGTCTGCCTGGGCTAGCCTGGGCATCCCGGGCTCTGCTGGGCTGCCCTCCCGGTAGGGCCCTGCCTGAGCTGGGCTATAAGCTGGAGAAACCAGGTGTACAGAGATGGATTTCACTGCAGGCTAAGTGTTTTGTTGCTGAATCATTTGCATTCATTAAAAGTAGGGAAGGGTGAGCGATATTTAAGGCAACACCATGGGTTTGCTGGAGGCTGCTGCCTTAGAGCCTCATTAAGAATTCTTGGGGCCGGGGAAAGGATGGGCGTAGCTCATTCAAAGCTTACTTAACTTCTGACTGCCTTGGGCATAGGCCAGCTGCTAAAATATGAAAAATGTCTGCCCAGAAGCCCCCAGAGCTTGGCCAGACTGCCCTGGCCAAAGAAAACATACACTTACAATTCATTATTTAGCCTCCTCCTGCGAGTTTGCTCGTGTCTCTTCCTCCCCTGGGACCTTGCTGAGTTGGGGGCGCAAGCGGGGGCAGGAAGGCTCCTACGTATTTTAAGGGGAAGCTTAGCCTAAAGCAAGTGCTGTCTACATTCACCCCACCCACCCCCTGTTCCCTGCTGATGGACTTTAGGCTGTCTCTGAGGGTTTGCTCTTGTAAACAATGCCACCACAAATATCCTTTTATCTATCTGTACCCTTGCGCTTGTGTACCTGAAGGGTAAATTCCCAGAAGTGGAGCTGCTCTGTCAAAGGATAGGAATATATCACAACTGGGTACAACATTCTGTATTTATGTTATTTTTCTGGGGAAGGTGTTTATAGCTTTCTCATCAAATTTCTGAATCCCTGCTGTACAGTGGGCCTGTGAAAATCGCACGGGTTAAAGTGTGAAAACTAGTAAGCATGATTCAAATGTGAGGCATTGCTGGGGTGACTGGAGAATTTATCATCCAACCTGGGGCATTGTTAATAATTACGCCAAGACAACCAGCATAAGCCAGGGTTGTTCCAGGTAACTTGGGAGGATGGTAGCCCAGTGCCCACCAAGATCTTTTCCCCTGATCTCTGGGACCATGTATGTTCTCTCTTCTACACCATGGAGCTCTGAATTACCTGCTCCATTTTCTTTTCCATTCTAGCAGCTGTTTTCTTTTTGTTGCTCCCAACTTGATGATGAGCTTGGTAGGGTGGGTCCAGTTCCTGACCTTTGTTTTCCCAGATGCTCAGTGGTTGTTCAAGTTGTTCTTGGATTCCCAAGACCAGAATTTGAGTCCTGGAAGCACTGTAACTTCTGAATTCCATTTCTCTTCTTTTCTTTTTTAAAAAAATATTTATTTATTTATTTGGTTGCACCAGGTCTTAGTTGCAGCAGGCAGTCTCCTTAGTTGCGGCATGCATGTGGGATCTAGTTCCCTGACCAGGGATCGAACCCGGGGCCCCGGCATTGGGAGCGTGGAGTCTTAGCCACTGTGCCACCAGGGAAGTCCCTGAATTCCATTTCTTAATCTGCAGGATGACAATGATAATATCCACCTCATAGAGCTATGGTGAGGGTCTAATGAAGGAACTTTTGTGCAGGGGTGTTGTGGCGTGGCCTTTGTTTGTGGGAGGCAGGCTTCAGGGACACGCATATTGACACGTGTTGTCACTCCTTATTGACATAGACTTGGGAGCCCTTGAGCATTGCTAGCTGTAGATTTGTGTTTTCCACTTCTCCAGTTATTACCATCCCTTTAATTGCTCTCGTATCTATTCCCTCCCCTTTTATCCTATTGTCTGTGGCTTTGCCGTTTCTCCCTTGGAATACTGCTGGAAAAAAGAAGTGAATTTTTGAAGGCAGCATCTTTTTTTCCCCCTCAAAAATGTCAGGAAGACATGTACTTCATGAAACCTAAGATAAAAACATCCGGTGAGTCGCAACAGACTGAGATAAAAAAGGAGCTGACCGAGAAGGGTGAAGAAGTAATAAGAGGACTGGTTGAGATAATGAAGGATTATGAGGAGACAAAAAATGCAATAGCAGAATTCAGTTTCCAGTATACACTTTAAGGAGCTGAATCAGCACTGCAGTTAATCTAATCAATGTCATGCAGTTGAGGAGCTCTCAGAATCCAGAGGAAAATGTACAGTGAGATGAAAATGATGAAAAAATGTGATAATTAGAGAAATAGATTCAAGATGTTAAAAAGGAATAAACAAAGGATATACAAGTAGAATTAAAAAGCAGATCCTAAGAGGCAAATAAAACACAATACATATAACAAAGGAAGAATTGTAGTATTAAAACGTAAACCAAATAAAAGCAGAGATAAATATATCAGTTAGTATGATAAACTTCAGTGGAATATGTCTCCCACAGAGGTAAGACAAAATTAAGATTGAGTTAGAAAAGTTTCATGTTCTTTACATGAGACAGACCTAAAATACGGACAGAGTTCATTTTATTCTTTTTTTAACTTTAGACCAATAGCTTAATTTATTTCACCTTTTATTTAGGAAAGAATTTTAAGGTTATTAATTTTCTTCTGAGTACAGCTTTGAAATTAATAAATTTGAAATGAAAAAATATAGAATTGGTAAGTTCCATTGCTTCAGAAAACAATAAAAGAAACAAAACTTTGGCAAATGCAGTCAAGAAAAGGAGAGAAATGGTCAATAAGCAAAGCAAGAAAGGAAAAAGAAGCTTTAACCTCATTCCTGGCCTCACAACAATTTCTTGAGGCCAATTTCAACATACTAGGTACCTGGTAGATTTCGGGGACTTAGAGCAGGGAATGAGATGGAGGGCTTATGAAAATGTGTACTAATAATTACAGTTGTGGTAATTGCCATGGGAAAGATTTTTTAAGTTATCAAGGGTTACCATGTTCAATGCTGTGCTGAGAAATCGATGCTAGGAGAGTATAAATTATTGAAATGTAATGAGCCATTAGGATGACCAACTAGACCAGTAACTATTAAAAACAATTGAAAGATAGTGAGAAAACAAACAAAACACCCCCCACCAAACTGTTGTATCAGAGGGCCTTGAGGGGAAATTTTGAAAAATGTAGAAAATAGAGCCTTGTAGTGCTTTATAGGCAGTCACAGAGCCAAGGAACAGATGGATGGCCACCCTGTGCATGTCACAAAGTTGATATGACCTTGATCCCAAATGCTGACTGACAGTGCGGAAGAGGAAAATACACTACTTAGAAATATTGGTATGAAAGTCTAAAGAAAATACTGGCAAATACTATGTTAAAGATAATGTACCATAAATAATTAGGATTTACTCCAAAAATGGCATGGATGGTTTAATTTAATGTAATTCATCAAAATACGAAGTCAAGGAGTCACACAGTTATCTCAGTAGATATGAAAATGATATTAGATATGAATTAACATCCATTCCTGTTTTTTTAAAATCTTAAACAACAGCTAACGTATTTTAAAATGAAATTATAGGGACTTCCCTGGTGGCACAGTGGTTAAGAATCCGCCTGCCAATGCAGGGGACACGGGTTCGAGCCCTGGTCCGGGAAGATCCCACGTGCGGCGGAGCAACTAAGCCCGTGCGCCACAACTATTGAGCCTGCACTCAAGAGCCCGCAAGCTACAACTACTGAGCCCGCATGCTGCAGCTACTGAAGCCCACGCGCCTAGAGCCTGTACTCCGAAACAAGGGAAATCACCGCAATGAGAAGCCTGCGCACCGAAATGAAGAGTAGCCCCCGCTCGCCGCAACTAGGGAAAGCCCGCGTGCAGCA
This sequence comes from Eschrichtius robustus, assembly GCF_028021215.1. Classification (NCBI taxonomy): domain Eukaryota; kingdom Metazoa; phylum Chordata; class Mammalia; order Artiodactyla; family Eschrichtiidae; genus Eschrichtius; species Eschrichtius robustus. Next base: position 76,104,927 of record NC_090835.1, read on the forward strand.
GCGAAGACCCAACGCAGCCAAAAAATAAAGAAATAATAAACAAATTTTAAAAAATGAAATTATAATGCTGTTGTCTTTAAAGAAGTCACTACATTAAAATAATAAAGTCTCTACTATTTAACATTATTCTGGAAATTGTAGCTGAAATAATACTGTAAGGAAACGAAAGTCAAAATAAAGTTAATGCTCTTTGCAGGTGGTGCCATTTTTTTTACATGTGAAACCCAAGTATCAACTGAAAACCATTAGCATCAGTAAGAGAGCTGAGTCACTTGGCCAAATACAAAACTACACAAAACCCAGAAGTTTCACTAGTTATCAACAAGTAACCTTTTAGAAAATACAATGGAAACGTTTATCCCATTCACAAAATCAACAACAACAAGAAAACCCATAAAATACGCAGGCGTTAATCAATAGAATGGAAACTGTATGTTGAAGGAGTCAGTGAATTACACCCTTCTCTCTGAATTGCAGGGAGGAAAGAAAGAAAGACAGACAGGAATTAGACAGATGGAAATTAGTGTATCACCTTTATTATAGATAAAGGCTAGGTTGAGGAACAAGGTTGTAATCTGAACAGGATAAGCTTGTCTGATTCATCCCTGAATTAGGGGTGTGTGTGTGTGTGTGTGTGTGTGTGTGTGTGTGTGTGTGTGTGTGTGTGTGTGTGTGTGTGTGTGTGTGTGTGTGTGTGTGTGTGTGTGTGTGTGTGTGTGTGTGTGTGTGTGTGTGTGTGTGTGTGTGCAGGGGGTATATTCCCCCTCCCCCAAGTGGGCAGGAGAGGAAGGATCAGAGCCAAACATACTCAGTGAGACATCACACCTCCCTGGAACTTCTGGGAGCAGGTGGAGGTGGAGTGAGACTCCAGTGGTACCCCCTCCACTGAAATGGGGAAGAGTTATTCCTCCTTAAAAATTCCTTTGCTCTCTGAGCTCACCGGGGCTTAATTGTTGAAGGCCCTGGACTTCTAGGGGGTGTGGGTGCCTGGGGTGTGGCTCTTCCTTTCAAGGAAAGGGCACAGCTGTCAGCTATTCCTGCTTCCACCTTCACTAACCACACTGCTCCTTTGTGGGTGCTTCCAGGACACCTGGAGAACAGAGTAGATTTCCCCCTAAAAGGCTCTCGAAGCAAAACAGGACAGTATTTAAATGAATTCCAAGACAGCTTTGCACCCAAGGGTGAAAATTCACCTCCTATCTATTTCCAAGCCCAAATCATGTGCAAATACATTTTCTTCTGAGTAGTTAAGTAACATTTGAGAACAGGAACCCTCACTGCCCTGTTCACTGCTGTATTCCCAACACTTAGAACAATGCCTGGCACTTAGTAGGCATTCGGTAACTTAATGACCGTTCTCAGGGGGGAAAAGTGTGACATGTAATGCAGAAAAGGCCTTATATTAGTGATCTTATTGATTACAAATTAATAAGAAAAAGATAACAGTAAAAATAAACAAGGAAAAAGGTAGACAAAGAAGTTGAATAGAAAATTCAGCTAACCAGTGAACATACAAAAGATAGCTTTATGTTGTTAAGAACAGACTAAGTGTCTTAAATGAGTTGCAGAATAAAACAAAGGATTATTTTATGTCTCTCAAATTGGCAAAGATTAATAAGTATCAACGTTGGTAAGGAAGCATAAATTGGTACAGCCTTTTTAAAGAGCAATTTGTCATTTATCAAAGCCCTGAAATTGTATTCTCTTTGGTCCAGGGGGAGTCCTGTTTCTAGGAAGTCATACTACAAGAAACATTCCCATTACCAATGTGCATAGGTGCCTGTACAGAGAGATTCAGTTGGGGCATTGTTTGTAATGGCGAAAAATTGAAAACCATCTGAATGTCCATGATTAGGGTGTTAGACAAATAGATTTCGGGTCACCGATACAGTGAAATAATATACAGTGGTTGAAATGAATGGGCCAGAACCATGTGAACAGACACGGAAAAATACCTGTGGTTAGCTGTAGGGCAAAAAAGCAGTTTGCAGAATAGCAGGTGTTAATAGGTTGAATGGTGTCTCCTAAAAGGATATGTTCAAGTCCTAAGCCTTGGGACCTGTGACCATGACCTTATTTGGAAATAGGGCCTTTGCAGATGTAATCAAGTAAAGAGACGTCATTAAGGTGGGCTCTAATCCTATGTGACTGGTGATGTCCTTACAAGAAGAGAAGAGACACAGTTGCGCACAGAGGGAAGAAGGTCACGTGATGATGGAGGCAGAGCTTGGAGTGATACAGCCACAAGCCAAGGAGCACCAAGGATTGCCTGCAACCACCAGAAGCTGGGAGAGAGGCGTGGAACAGACTCTTCCCAGAGCCTCCAGAAGGAACCAGCCCTGCCGACACCTTGATTTTGGACTCTGGCCTCCTTAATTATGAGAGAATAAGCTTCTGTTGCTTTAAGCCACCCAGCTGTGGTGATTTGTTACAGCAGCCCTAGGAAACTAATAGACCAGGTATGACATTATCCCATAATCATGCCTTCTGTGAATGTACCTGCTGCTCTCTCCGTGACAAAGAGCTTCTTCAGGCCATTTTCTAACAACCACCTCCTTGGAAACAGGGACTCACTGTGTTGGTGATTTATTTTTGTCCAGGGACAGCCTAAGCTGGGTAAACTTGGATTTCACCTCCTTTGCCTGCTCCACCCCTCACAAACCAGTGTCCTCATGGCCTTTTGCTGTGTTCCCCCTCATCATCCCTTAAACTCTGAGCATCCGGAATTACCCTGAGTTCGTGTTTTGTTTTTGTGCTGCTTTTTCTATTTGCCAAGCCCCGTTCCTTCTTTTTTTTTTTTTTTTTAATTTTTTTATTTTTTGGCCACGCGTGTGGCATGTGGGATATTAGTTCCTTGACCAGGGATTGAACTCGTGCCCCCTGCATTGGAATTGCAGAGTCTTAACCACTGGACTTCCAGGGAAGTCCCCAAGCCCCGTTCCTTCTTAAAATCTTGTTTTGAAGAGCCTTCTTCCAGGATGCTTCTCTGCCCCCTTATACCCTCACTCTGAGTTAAAAGCCTGCCTTGTGCACCCACCCATCGTGCACCCACCCATCATGCTGTGTGATAATGCGGTAAAGCCTAGTGATGATGATAGGTTTTCCTTTGGAGCCAGAGGACTGGAGATTTGAATCCTGCATTTGTCACTTACTAGCTGTGTTACCTTGAGCAAGTGGCTTTACCTTTCTGTGCCTCAGTTTCCTCATCTGCATAACGGGGGTCATAGTACCTACCTCACTGGCTGGTTGTAAGCATTAACAGTGGGGTTAAAGTTCTCGCAATAGTGGCTGGTACGAAGTAAGCGGTCAGTAAGCCTTTGCTATTGTAATTATATGTTTACTTGTCTGACTCCCCCACTAAACAGAGATACTTAAAGGCAGTAATTGTATTTTTCTCTCTCTGTCCCCAGTGTCTTGCAGAGTACTTGGCACATGGTAGGCATTAAATGTTTGTTGAATTAATAATGATAATTAATGTAATTGCCGACCAGGATCCCATATTGGGCTCAACTCTGTCTGGATCCACATCCTGCAGGGGCCAGTGAACCCACCACAGATCAGCTGGTATTTCCCAAGCTCCTCCAATGGGCAAGGCGTCCACAGTGGAGGGGATGGAAGAGTGCACGTCCGGTCCCTGACCTCAGGGAGCTGAGAATCTGGTGGAGAAGATGGTGGAAGCGCACGAAACGTTAACAACAACAATATTAGGTCTTAATAACCGTTTGTGGGAGCAACAGAAGAATGTGCATTCACAGTTAACTATTTCAGCCCTTGTTTTCCAAATTCCTTCTAGAGAGCTTCTTTTTTTAAAAGTAAATTTATTTATTTATTTTTGGCTACTTTGGGTCTTCGTTGCTGCGTGTGGGCTTTCTCCAGTTGGGGCGAGCGTAGGCTACTCTTCGTTGTGGTGCATGGGCTTCTCATCGCGGTGGCTTCCCTTGTTGCGGAGCGTGGGCTCTAGCCGCGCAGTCTTCAGTAGCTGCAGCACGCGGGCCTGGTAGTTGTGGCTTGCGGGCTCTAGAGCGCAGGCTCAATAGTTGTGGTGCACGGGTTTAGTTGCTCCGTGACATGTGGGATCTTCCCGGAGCAGGGCTTGAAACCTTGTCCCCTGCATTAGCAGGCGGATTCTTAACCACTGCGCCACCAGGGAAGTCCCATAGAGAGCTTCTTTTTAATAATGAAACATAGATCTGGAGGCTTCGTCAGGGTCAGATTTGATTTTTTTTTTTTTCGAGGTATACTTTCTCAGTAGGCACATAACATCTGGTTGTCTCTCTGGAATTAGCAGCCGTCAATAATCATTGCTAGATCCAGTATTTCATTAGGGGCTATAAAGTGGTGATATTTTACTTATCAGCTGGAAACTTCTATAAAGATAAACCGCCCCTTATTAACTGTTTGGTTACCCTGAGGTATAGCTGTTCACGAAAGGGAAAGTAAATGCTTCTTGACCAGTTTTTAAAATAATGAGCCTCTCGCCAGGCGTCCTCGAGTGAGTGACGTCGTCTTTAAACCCTGCGTGGCAATCCCTGACGCACCGCCGTGATGCCCAGGGAAGACAGGGCAACCTGGAAGTCCAACTACTTCCTTAAGATTATCCAACTTCTGGATGATTATCCGAAGTGCTTCATTGTGGGGGCAGACAATGTGGGCTCCAAGCAGATGCAGCAGATGCGCATGTCCCTCTGTGGGAAGGCTGTGGTGCTGATGGGCAAGAACACGATGATGCACAAGGTGATCCGAGGGCATCTGGGAAACAACCCAGCTTTGGAGAAACCGTTGCCTCACATCCGGGGGAACGTGGGCTTTGTGTTCACCAAGGAGGACCTCACTGAGATCAGGGACATGCTGCTGGCCAATGACGTGCCGGCTGCCGCCCTGCAAAGTCACTGTGCTGGTCCAGAACACTGGTCTGGGCCCCGAGAAGACCTCCTTCTTCCAGGCTTTAGGCATCACACTAAAATCTCCAGGGGCACCATCGAAATCCTGAGTGATGTGCAGCTGATTAAGACTGGAGACAAATTGGGAGCCAGTGAAGCCACGTTGCTGAACATCTCCCCCTTCTCCTTTGGGCGGGTCATCCAGCAGGTGTTTGACAATGGCAGCATCTGTAACCCTGAAGTGCTTGACATCACAGAGGAAACTCTACATTCTCGCTTCCTGGAGGGTGTCCGCAATGTTGCCAGCGTATGTCTGCAGATTGGTTACCCGACTGTTGCATCTGTACCCCATTCTATCATCAGTGGGTACAAGTGGGTTCTGGCTTTGTCTGTGGAGACTGATTACACCTTCCCACTTGCTGAAAAGGTCAAGGCCTTCTTGGCTGATCCATCTGCATTTGTGGCTGCTGCCACCACTGTTGCTCCTGCTGCTGCAGCTGCAGCCCCAGCCAAGGTTGAAGCAAAGGAAGAGTCGGAGGAGTCGGACGAGTATATGGGATTTGGTCTCTGACTAATCACCAAAAAGCAGGCAACTCAGATGGCTTTATTTGTGAAACAAGGAAATAAAGGCGGCTTACGTCTCTTACCAAAAAATAAAATAAAGTAAAATAAAATAATGAGTTGGTTTTCTAGCATCCTTCAAAAGTGACCAATGGAGGGCTTTGGGCTCTTTTTTTTTTTAATTTTAAAAACATTTTTTTAATTTTTAATTTTTTAAATCTTATGCTTTGGCATTACCGGTGTCTTTTTAAAAAATTTTTATTGGAGTATAGTTGATTTACAATGTTGTGTTAGATTTAGGAGTACAGCAAAGTGAATCAGTTATACATATACATATATCCACTCTTTTTTTAGATTCTTTTCCCATGTAGGCTATTACAGAGTACTGAGTAGACTTCTCTGTGCTATACAGTAGGTTCTCATTAGTTATCTATTTTATATATAGTAGTGTGTATATGTCAATCCCAGTCTCCCAATTTATCCCTCCCCTCTGGGCTCTTTTGTTTTAAACATCATTATGAACTCACAGATTTTAAACTTACCAGTGTGTTAAGGCCATGTGGTTCTTACCCTTATGAAGCTTAAAAGGTCCCTTCTTGGCCTCGTGGGAGCCTCTTCAAGCTGGCCCTGAACCTTTTGATGTGACCCTTTGCTCATTTCCTTGTATGATAAGATGTTCCAGGTTCGTCTGGCACATTTCCTGCCCAGACCTGGAATCAGGTACTTCTCCAAGGAAGAAGGGCATGAATTTTTTAGGATATTGGTACAATATTACCAAACCACTTTCCAGAAGGACATTATTATCATTTACACTCCCATCTGCAAAGCATGAGGACCATTTTCTCCATATACTCAACCAGTGTTGAGTGTTATTTTAAAAACTTGGCGTTCATTTGATAGGGCAGAATGATTTGCATTTCTTATTTGCATTTATGTTCTAATTTGCATTCATTAGGTTACTGGTGCATTGGAATGTTTTCTTATATTTATTAATCATTTATATTTGTTTTGAGAAGACATGCTGTTTTGACCACGTTACTATTAGAATTTTAGTAGTTATTATGATTGATTTGTAACTGTGTATTAAGGCCAGCAGCCCCTCTTCTGTCAGTTGCTAGAAACCATTTTCCTAATTGGTTGTTTGCCATTGAGAGTTGTTTACAACTTCTATTTTATGTAGTCAGATATTTTCCTTTATAAAGCAAAGAATTTTCCAGTCCTCTCTCATTGGGGACTTACGGGGTCAGAAAGCTGAACCCTAAGAGTTATCTCCAGGCATTAGTTGGCACCTAAACATTCACTGTGCTGTCCTCACCTAACTACCGTTGGGTCCCTTGAGGCTAGAGGCCTGCCTCATTCCAACATGGTCTGGATCCATTTTCACCCAGACAGACTCGCTCTGACTCTTCTTCATATTGAAGGTGGGGGAGTGACTGAAACGATGAGCAACTGCTAATCTGGGCACTGCCTGGAGGTTCCCGGGGCAGTGGGCCAGAGAGCACAGAGGTCCCAGCAGTCAGCTGCTTCCCTGTGGAGCCCCACTTAAGTGACCCGCCGGCTCCAAGGCTCCATGGGGCAGCCGTGGGACAAAGTTTTGGACCCCAGGGTCTGTTCAGAACCTATACACCCACATGGCAGAGATTGAGTGGGTGGCGAGTCAAACAGGGCAGTAGGCATCTCCAAATGGTCTGCGTGAGAGGGATGCCGACCAAGGCCTACACTGGGTAAGAGGTGGTTGTCATGGGACGGAGGCCCTTAAAAGATTAAAAAAAAAAATCTCGAACATAATAATGATGAGCAAGAATGGCTAAGAGCCCAAACTCACAAGATACTTAATACGTGCCAGGCACTGTTCCAAACACGCTACATTGGTTAACATGTGAATTTACTTTTCGCAAGCCTAGGAGGTAGATACTGTTATTAACACCATTTTATAGCTGCAGAAACGGAGACACCGAGAGGATAAACAGCTTGCCCAAGGTCATATGCTCGGTAAGTGGGAGAGGAGAATTGAAGTGCAGACAGTCTGACTCCAGACTCTGAGCTCTTGTCGCATCTCCGTCCTGCCTGTACACTGTGAGCCAGGGCCTTAAAGTGGTGCAGCTCTTCAGACTTCCCAGGGGGCATTTCGTCCCTGCAGGATAAGGAGCAGCTGGCTTTACAGATGGGGAAACTGAGGCCTGAAGGACAGAGTGATTTGCTCAGAGCCGTCTGTGCAAGTCAGATGCAGGTCTTTCTGTAGGTGACACTCATTTGGCATCAAAGTCAAACTCTTTGAACCTCCTAGGAGCAGAATTGCTCTTAGACAGGTACAGACAGTGGTTGCCTTTTCCCTTTGAGAGGGCTGACCCCTCCGGGGTCTGGTGAACAGAGGGGGTCTTACTTAGGACTTGCCTGGGCTCCTGAGGGCTGTGGAGGCGGGCCTGCCCTCGGGATCTCATGGTCTGAGCCCAGGCTGGCCGTTTCTGGAAGTTGACTTTGCCCTTGTGTGAGGAGCAGCAGAGTGTGTTCCAGGAGCACCAGGACTGCTGGGTTAGGGGTTCTGGAAGAGTTGGGTAGAAAGTGCCCTGCTGTCTTCTTGCTCCTGGCCTAATGGCTCAGACCATTTTTAGATGTCAGGAAGTGTAACAGTATGGTACATTTATCTTGGTGAATAATGGATGAGCCCAGGGAAGGTACTGTATTTTTCCTGGTGAATTATTTACCAGGAGCCTCTCATTTGAGGCTCTCCACGATGAGTGGTCTGAATCTGGTCTGAATTGGGTGTATCTAGAGTCCCTCCCGACTCCTCTCACTCCCCCGGTCTCCCAGCTACAGGTTCGCTGTAACCTTCCGTGTCTAGTGTTACACTGGGCAGCCCCGTGGCCTGTAGCCAGGGACTCTCTGAGTTTGGAGTCCCTGTGGCCACTGGGTTGGGTGTCAGGAGGGAGTGGGGAGGACCCTCCCTACTAGAGATGCAGGGAAAGCCCTGTGGGGGGTTTACTTGGCCAGGGGCGGGGGGTGAAGCTGGGGTCAGTGTGGGGCTGGGGGCTGCTCTACAGGCATGGGGAGCCTTTTGTGTGCTTACGTGTGTGTGTGCACATATGTGTGCTCTGGGTCTTTGTTTTTCTTGTCCCTTTCTCTGGGTCTCTCTAGGACTGTATGTTACTCTCTGTGTCTCAGTTTGTCTCTGTCCGTGTCTGGCTGTTGATCTGGGTCTCTCTGTGTCTCTCTGTCCCCCTCCCTCCCCCCTCCCTCCCTTCCTCTGCTCCTCCCTCCCTTCCCCCGCCCACACCATCAATCTCCCTCCAGCCCCCTTTTTCTCATCTTCCTGTCTCCCTCTGTCTTTCTCCATCAGTGTCTGCTTCTCTCTCTTTCTCTCTGCGTGACTTTAGAGGCCTGTAAGAGGCACCTCCTGGGATGGAGGGACAGCCAGTTCCAGACTTAAGTGAAGCCAGATCTTGGTACCTTCCAGACCCTGACTTCAAGATCGACAGAGTAGGCATAAAATAAACTTTAGGTCTTTGTCATTTTTTTTGGCTATTCAGTTTTGGCATCAGCCACTCTTAGGGGCTTTTTTTTTCTTTAGCTATTTGTGTGTGCTTTATGTTTTATAACACCACCCCGCCCCCCGGCCCCCAAAAGTCAGTTATCCCTAGGCTTTAAGCATCTGGTAATGTGTTGCAAGTTTTTGGTGCTTTTAAAAATAACTTACAAGGAATTGTTTCTGTCTGTTATTCATCAGATTGTATTTTTTTCATCTGTTGTTACTGATTTGGAGATTGCAATACATATTTTGCCATCTTTAGCCAGAATGCTTTTTCAGAACAGCTGATTTTTCAAAAACGACTCTTTTTTGGTTATTTTCTTTTAAAAAATAAAGGAGCAAATCATCAGTGATGCAGTTAAGAAATAAAACAATAAAATTGGTTTTGTCTTACTAGAGAGTTTATATTTTAAGCTGTAAAGTGAAGTTTATAAGGAGTCTAGGAAATGTCTGATGCTTTGACTCTAATTAAGCAGCTGTCCTGCCTTCCCCTCCCCCTCTCTGTCCCCTGACCACGCCCTCCCCCAACTGGGCAAGCATCAGTTACATCTGAGTGATGTTGGAGCAGTGACCATGGCCACAATAGTCGATCCCCACCTCCAGATAGCTCCCCCCTCCGACATTTTTCCAGCCACACATGGTAGCAGAGGTGGCCGAGGGGAGGGCTTTTGATGGCAGCAGCAGATCTACCTTCAGAAGAAGGCAGTGGGCACTGTGCAAAATCCTGCCCCCCACACCCCTCCCCAGCAGCCTAGAGGCGAGGAGGGCACCCTTGCCTCTTGAAGACACTGGCTCTTCCAAACCCGCCTCCTTCAGTCTGGATTCTTCTCTTTGTGTTTCAGATTGAGGCTTAAAGCCTGGAGCAACCCTTTCCCTGGAGAGAAGGGTTGGTTTCCAGAAGCAGCTGTTGGTCAGACAGGTGGAGAAGGAAAGAAAGGAAGGCTGGGAGAGGGGCACTTGGAGGACGGTGTCCGGCTCCGACTCCTGGGCCCTGCCTTGTGCCCTGGCCCCGCGGGGATGGCCAGGCTGCCGAGGGCCGCGTTCATCTGCACATGTGTTCGGCATCGCTGCGTGTCATCGGGTGTGTGGTACATGCAGCCCATTGCTGCAGGCCCTGGGTGGCTCGTGCTTTCCACATCACACATAGCAAAGCGATGTCCTCACATTCCCCACTCTTGTCTGCTCCAGGAAGTGGTTTGCAGAGCACTTCTAAATATAAAAGTATGAGACTGCCTCTTTCTCTTATCCCTTTGGAACCAGCTGAGGGCCAACCTCTTTAGTCACTTTTGGGGTTTGGTGGGAGGAGGAAGGGGCACGGGAGAAGCTGGGGGTGTGCGCCTGCATGCGTGTTTCCCCAGGCTCTGCTGATATCCATATGCGTGCGGGGGCACAGCATGAGGCTAGGTGCAGTGCTGGAGGCCCGGGCAGGGTGCTGGGGCAGACAGAGAGGAGGGTGTAGGCTCAAAGACTGATTTTCAAACTGTGGGCAGCTATGTTCAGCCACTTGACTTGTTTTCAAAAATTTCATTTTCTTCTTGCTTCCCCAGACCCAACAGTATGTTCTTCTACTGGGAGAAACAGCAGGATGTAGGTGATGGCCACAGGGAAGGCACTTCAAAACATAGTGCTAAATGGAATAAAGTGAGAGGCAGAATGAAAGATAATGCAAGACCATTTATATGGGCTAAAAATAGCCGCACACGAAACAGCAATCACATTTGACCAGAGCACATACAAAGAGAGGATCTACCTCTAACAGGACAGAATGGTTGTTGGGGGGACTTGGATAAAAGGGAATAAAGTGAAGGAAATGAAGAGCAGCCAGGGTGGCAGCGTGGAAAGAACACAGATGTGGGAGCCAGACAGATCCAGGGGCAGTTCCCGACCCTGCCATTACTGGGATAGCCTTGACCCCAGTTTCCTCCTCTGTGAAACGAGGCTGGTCCGTGTGGAGGGTTCTTTGGATGAGAAATAACGCGTCCATGTAATAAGGGCCGGCAAGAAGCAGACGGTCAGAGTAGCTAAGGCAGCGCTGACTGATGGAACTTTTTGTGGGGACAGAACAGTTCTACATCGGCGCGGTTAAGTACGGTGGCCGCTAGCCACATGCGGCTCCCGAGCACTAAAAATATGGCCAGTGGAACAGAGGCAATGAGTTTTCAGTTTTGTTTCATTTTAATTAAGTTACATTTGAATAGCCCCATGTGGCTAGTGGCTGCCATATTGGACAGAACAGGCCGAAGGGATATTTTACCGTCTTTAGGAGCCAGGGAGGATTTTCCCTCATTGAGTGGAGTTGAGGCCACTCCACCTAAAGGACAGGGAATCATGTTCTCCCTGCATAGGGAGTTTAGGGTGTGTGCCTCAGAGATGAGTAAAAAGAGCTCAGAAAACGGAGTCTCCCAGAGTTTTCTGAGCCTGTCTTGAAAATTAATAGATGAAGTCAGGTCCAACCAGTCTCCAGACTGTCATTTAGTTTGCCTTCTGCTTGCACAAGAAAGACCGTAGGACGCTCACCCCCAGGCTCACCCTGGCACTGTTCTTGCTGTGGTGTCCCTGGGCCCCTCCCCACTGCACCTGGGAGGAAGACCTGGTTGGGGCCTGGGTCTGGGCCCCCCTAACGAATGGCTGTGGAACCTGCAGCGAGTCCCTTTCCATCTTCTCTGGATGATGAGGGGCGGACTCTTTGACCCCTCTGGGGTCCCTGAGCACACCATCTGAGCATCCATAAAGTCTTCCTGGGCCTGAGCTCCTGGCTCATTTCCCAGTCTCGTGGTCCAGCAGCCCCATTGCCTTCCCCGCAATGTAGATTATTTCTGCAGGCCGCTCACTGGCGTCTTCAGGAGACAGCTGGCTGCTGTCTCTCTCTCTCCTTGGAGCTGAGAATGGGCATAGAAGGTGCCCATTCAAGCTCACCTTGAGCTTGCAGTCTAGCTTCGAAGATACGGCTCTTGGTCACAGCACAGGCGGGCATATCAGGGGTGTCACGGGCAGTGAGCTGTCAGTGCAAGTGTGTGGCCGAGGCAGAGGCGGGATCTCCTGGGGAGGCAGGATGCAAGCTGAGCTGCGGGAATGGGAGTAGCTCTTCTGCAGTGATGCTGGGTCCCAGTTTGCAACTCCCAGCTGCCTCTAACTGCACACCTGCCATTTATAGCATCACTTTTAATCCCTCCCGGGGCTGGCCCTACATGTGGTGTGTGGGCTTTAGGGGCCGGCTGTGCAGCTGGAGGCTGGGGGGCAGGAAGGGGACTCTGGGGAGGGAGCCCTTTGTTTCTGTAACTGCCTCTCAGGCTCAGTGCCAGCGAATCCAGGACTAGGTCTTGGTGACTGTCCAGTCACATCCTTTCAGTTCTCTAATTTTACATATAATAAAACTACCTGGTGGCGGGTGGTGGTTGGTCAGGGTCACCCTACTTGTTAGGGATTGTATCGAGACTAGAACCCAGGTCTCTCTACCCCATGTTCCTTCTGCCTGATCACACCACCTCACTCTGGCTGAGCTTTTAATTTATTGCCGCTTCCTTGGAGACATCTCAGCCATCTGAGGGTTACTAAGGGCGAGAGATGTGTCCTGGGTATGGCCCTCTGAGCCCCAGCAGAAGACCAGCTGGAGGGAGGGTCAGGTGGTGTGGCTGCTGGCTGAGGAGCTTCTTAAAGCACATCTCCCAACCGGTGTATCTGCCCCTCTGGGCTCGGGTGCCGCATGATACTGGACACGAGGACCCGCTTCTGCCGTCAGAGGTTGATCTTCCCCCTCCAGGGCCTCCCAGGAGTGGGCCGGGCAGGGCTGAGTTGTGGTTTTCATCTAAGGTAGAAGAGCTGGCCCGCTAGGTTGTTTCTGTGCTAATCCCTGGTGATTTTGTTCTGTTTCTCTAATCCGGATGTGGGAGCCTCTCCAGATATTTACAGTTAAATCCCAGGACAGGAAAACTCAGCTGGGTCCCTGGCTCTGTTCCCTCCCGCATGGCTCCAAGCGAGGGCTGTGATGGCTTGTGGAGGGATGCGGGGCTGCTGTCAGCGAACCTGGGGCCTTCTGTAGACACTCGGGAGATGGGGCCGAGGAGGGGGGCAGCTAGAACTTTGTGCTCTGCCTCTGGGTCTCTGAGTCAGCTGTGGTGGATTTTCAGCAACCCTCTGAACCCTGATTTTCTGGGGCTTATCATCACACAGGGTTGTTGGTGCTAAAACCACATGTGGTATATTGGTGATGGACTGGTGGTGGTGGGGGGGGACATTCCAGATCCCCAGATTCACAAACCCCACTGCAGCCTTTTGTGTTCCTGCCGGCCCAGGTGAACTGGGGAGATGACTGGGCTTGCTGTTCATGCAAACGACTTGTTCTTACAGAGACTGAGATTTGTTCCTCAAAAAAATGACGCATGCCTATGAGTCATGGACCCTTGGAGTGTCCCAGAGCAACTGAAAGTGTACCAGTTAGACCCTGAAGGCCAAGGGCCTGTGGTGCATTGGCCCCTTGGGGAGGAGAAGTGGGGCAGGGACCCTGGTACCCCTGGGGCCTCTCATTTGGTGTCCTTAGAGTTTCCACATGGAGGGGACCTGTGAGCAGGGCCATCCTCGTGTGGGTGAGGAGGCCTCGGGCTGCTCTCTTTCCTGGAACAGAGCATTTGTGCCTCTCGGGTTGAGGGCTGTCTCTCCTGGCCTGTGTCCTGATGCTGTCGCCCCAGATGGGGCACAGGAAGTTGGCAAACCTCTCCCTCAGGGGACCATATGCCCAATAGGAGCTGTCTTGGCCTGTGCTCTCGAGGTCATCTGGGAGGCAGGATGTCCCCACAGGGACGTGGGTCCTGGAACCAGGGACTGAGTCTTGGGTATGGAGGAGTCAACTTCCCGCCTGTGGCTGGTTGGCCTCATGCGTGAGAAAGGTCCCAGTCACTTGTGATTACACACATCTGTGCAGAATGCCCATGCCAGGGCCACCCAGGGTCATCTTGGTACCTCTGCCTGGTCCCAAGGCAGCTGTCCGAAGGATAGAATTTCTTTAGGAGGAGGGAGAGAAGGTAGATGGAATCAACTGGTCAGGTTTGGCAGGTTCTGGGACCTGTACAGATTCAGGGGTTGTCTTTCCAAGACCAAGAGGACTAGTCTCTGGGAGACAGGTAGTTGAGTGGCCCAGATGGTTACTTGGACCGAAGTAGCTGAAATTATCAGAGCAGAAAAACTTCCTGCTGCTCTCTGCTCTCCATAAAATCATGTTTACACATGTGTGTGTGCAGATGCACACGTATATACACGTGGGTCGACTGGGCCTGGAGCCCAGAGAGCATCAAGGAAGGCAGGCACCAGACCAGACGCTTGCTGGCGGGTGGGGAGCGGGAGTTGGGCTGCTGCCCACACAGCCCTTTCTCAGGGGGCTGGGGCCAGGGGCCAGGGCGCAGGCAGAGTGAGTGTCTGCATAGAGATGGCTGTTGAGGAGCCAAGGAAATGGCTTGGAAAATGTCCTTATTGGGTATTTGCAGCGCCAGCTCTGTTGGGGTCGTTCCTGATGTGGGCAGATGACTCTGCCTGCCGGTCATGGTGCAGTGCTTCTTGAGCCCACCATGCCCTCCGTGTGCTCCGGGCTGTGCTATAGGCTTTGCGTTTATGAACCCACTTAGCCTCACACAGCCTGAGTGGTAGGCTTGGGGTCCTCATTTCACGTCAAGGGAGAGGCCAGCGGAGGTGGCATTGCTAGGGAGCGGCAGGGCCACTGGCTGCTGCTATGCTGAGCGGCTTCCTTGAGGGGCACGTGGGCCAGGTGTTCCGTGAGGGCCTGGGTGTAGAAGGTGTGATGCACGGAGGACCAGACTCTGAAAGGGGGGCGGCTTTGGGAAGCCCAGGACGGGTGTGCTTCCAGAGCGGGCCTTCCCCGGACCACAGCCCTGGGGGGCATCCTCAAGTCAGGTGGTGCAGGGACAGGGAAGTGCAGGGGACTGTGCCGCCTCGAGGCAGGTACCACCTCGATCCCCAGAGCCTTCCTCTTTCTCTGTCATTCAGCCGAAGCTTCTGAAGAGTCCCTCACTTCCCAGCCCCTCCCTGTCTGGAGTCTGGCATTTCTGCCAGGGGCTCCTCGGTCTGCCCGTTTCCCCTCAAACAAAACAACAGACCAGCCTCTCCTGCAGACCATGCAGACGGCCAGACTGGGCACAGTAAACGTGGGTGCCACAGCACTGGGCCAGGCTCCTGCGTGAGAAGCCTGCTGGCCAGGGGTGTGGGCTCAGAGCAGGGGCTGGGGTCTTAGAGGAGGCCTGGTGGCCGCCCTCCCTGCCTTTTGTAACATCTAAAGTCTGCCCCAGCCAAGCACTAACCAGGACCTGCTGTGAGCTGACGTCAGGACAGAGGGCCCCGCGGGGCCGGCTTTGATGTTTCCCAGGCCCTGTCTTGGGGGTGCGGTGGGGGCTCTGAGTGGCAGTCTGGGAATGCAGCGTTTCACCACAGCTCCTGCAGCTCCAGCCCCGGGACCGGACGGGATGCTGGAGGCTGAGCTGGGGTCCCTCTGAGTCATGCCATCTCTTCTCCCAGCTCAGGTTTCTGTGGCAAGTGGTCTGTGGTTCCTGCAACCCCACAGCCCCTTTCCTTCCATCCTACCCCCCACCTGATTATCCCTTCCCATCTGGGGTCTGAGATGGTGCTGGGCCTTGCATGGGGGGAGCTTTCTAATATCCCTAAAACTCGAGTCCTTGGGCAGGATGGGTGATAGTGGTAAGGATCACGGTAGCCGCCCGCCGAGCGAGCTCATCCAAGGCACTTCACACGTGTTACTGCGTTTTCGGGTCACGACAGCCTCATGGGAGAGACAGAGGAAGCTGGGGCACGGTCTGTGTTCCTTACGCAAGGTCAGGCACACTGAGTGTGATGGTCAGGATCGAGTCGGACCTGACTGCAAACGCTTAACTAACGCTCCTGTGTGTGGACGAGACTCCTGGCCCCCACTGTGTCTGGAGAAGCTGAGCTGCGAAGTGGGGAGTCATCTACACTTTGAGGCGGATGATCTCTCTCTGGTCTTTGATGAGCATCTTTGGTTCTGGGTCGAGGGTCCCAAGATTTGGGTGAGTCACGTTTGCAGAGGCCCGCTGAGGCCTCGGCACGAGGCTGCCCATCTGTGTCAGGAGTGGGGGTCGGGAAGTGTTCCAGACGTGCCTGTGTCCGCCAGCTCTTGCCCCACACTTCCTCTGAGGTCACCTCAGTTCAGCTAGTGTTCGCTGAGTGCCTTTGTGAGCCTGGCGTTGTCTGCAGGAGGTGTGTCTATCTCACTACCTGGCTGCGGGGAGTGAGGTCCCATTCTGAGATCAGATACTTCCAGGATTGGTTTTGAGTTCCTGGGCGGGGCTTGGAAGAGCGTGGGGTGTGGAGTTGGCCTCCTTGGGTCATGGTCCTGGCTCTGCCACAAATTAGCTGTTTGATCTCGGGCAAATCCCTTCATCTCTCTGGACCTCAGTTGACCCACCCATCTGTACTACACAGGGGTTGTACCAAGTTGCTCAGCGGGGTCAGGACCACACTCCTGTGCAGAGATTGGAAGCGAGCAGGGGTGTTTGGGTTGTTAGGGTGACTGGGTGCAGATTTGCTAACTTGCACAGTGGGTGGGGTAGCCCAGCGTGGTGGAGAATTGTTCCATCCAGAGAGCCAGCAGGAACCCAATGAGAAGTAATGCAGGAGCTCCCAGCCCCTTTCAGCTCTTTGTGTCTTGCGGGCCGGCCCCTCTGGAATGCTGGGAAGCGGACCAACATCGGGTCAGCCCCTCCTCTGGGCCCAGCCCTGGGGGATCCTGAACTTGTCTTGAAACTGACTTTATGAGGAGACAGGTTCCTGTGCCCTAAAGAACCAAACCCCCCTCCCCCCGCTCCGCCCAGGGACTTGGAAGAGTGCTCTTTGGGCCAAGATCAGTCTCCAGTGGTTTGGGATGGGATGGGCAGGACCCCATTAGCCTCTTCCTTCCTGCCCTTGCTAGGCCCAGTTTGGCCAGAGGCAGAGCCTGCTTCTTCACATAGCAGCCCCAGGTGGCTTGTTGCTTCTTCCTGGAGGGACAGCACATCCTCCTCTGTGCCATCACCGGCCCCCCCCACCCCAAACTCCCCAGGCGGCTGGTGTCCCGGGCTCCGCAGCTCCGGGCCTCTGCAGGGCGCCCACGCGGACCAGGAGCAAAGCCCAGTGTATCATTCCTGCTTGGTAACTATGCCACCTGTCTGGCCCTGCCCTCCGCCTCCCCAGCCCATCTGCCGCTCTGCACAGGCTCTTCACTCTCCCCTTTGTTTGGCTACAGTTCCACCTTTGATTGCAGGGCCCCTTCCTCCGAGGGTGCCCCCCTGACCCCTGCCAGAGCTGAACTGTAGCCATGCAGGAGGGGGAGTGGATTCAGGTGAAAACCTGGGACCACTTAGCTCACCTCTCACCTAGCACAGAAGAGCCAGCCTTGGCCACAGACGGATCCTTAGGGATGGAGAGAAGGACGTGGGGGTGGCCCTGGCATGTCTTTGGGAATAATGCCAGTTCAAGAGAATATTGGCTTCTCCTGTGATGGGACGGGTTCTCCCAAAGACGCCCCTGGGGAATGCTGGGCTGCAGAGTGGTCTGTGGATGGGATTCAAAGCCGCCTCCCTGACCTGTGGCCATCTCTGATGCTGGACCCTCAGCGGGTATGTGAATGCCAGTAATCCTTCCAAGAAGTTCTTTGGATCATGATTTAACTTTGCTCAGTGTCCTGCATTCTGAAGATGGTGGGAGGGTTGCTTGCTAATGTTCTCTGCTCCTTGGTCTGGCATTTCCTATGATCTGGTCCCGCAGCTCCAAGGCCCTCTTCCTCTAGGGAGTGTCCCATGTGGCATTAATCCCCTCCTTCCCCTAGTCCTTGGGGCTCCCTCCCTCTTCGGTGTTCTAGAGGCACTGACTGCCCACATCATTCATTTGGCACGAGCTTTGCCTTATCCTGTGTCCGCCTCCAGACTAGCGTCCTGGAGGGTACTGCATCTTTGTATCCTGCGGAGCGCCCAGCACAGTGTAAACGTTCCTCAGTGGACACTTGGCAATTGTGGTCTCATGATCCTTCTCACTTGCACTTATTGGACGTCTCCTGTGCACAGGACAGTGGGTGTCCTGTGTTAGAACAGTGGCTGCAGCTCCCCCTGACCCTGCCTCTCCCGTGTTCCCCATCTGCAGGTGCCCAGGCAACCATTGTCTTCATCAAGGAGCCATCCTCCCAGGATGCGCTGCAGGGGCGCCGGGCGCTGCTCCGCTGTGAGGTCGAGGCCCCAGGCCCAGTGCACGTGTACTGGCTGCTGGATGGGGCCCCTGTCCAGGACACCGAGCGGCGCTTCGCCCAGGGCAGCAGCCTGAGCTTTGCAGCTGTGGACCGGCTGCAGGACTCGGGAGCCTTCCAGTGCGTGGCTCGGGATGATGCCACCGGAGAGGAGGCCCACAGTGCCAATGCCTCCTTCAACATCAAATGTGAGAGCCGGGGGCTGTGCCCGCCCCCTCCCTCTAGACCCTCAACTCCTGAGCCCTGCGGGACTCCTCCTTTGCCTCAGCTTCTCCCATTTCCAGTTGAATGGGGCAGGGAGAATGCAATTGGGGTCAGCTCTCTGCTTGTGTGGATAAGAGGAAGTTAAAAAGTTTTAATTTTTCCAGAATTTATTTCTTTTCCCCTTCAAGTCTTGAACCCATTGATCTGCCGGATGCTTTTGCAAATGGCAGGAGCAGTGAGGCAGTGTGGTCCAGTGTCTCTTGGCTCCAGAGCCTCCAGGTTCCATCATTTCCTGCTTGTCCTCCTTCTCCTCTGCTTTCTCACCCTTGCTCTGCCCCGCCCCTCACTCTGCAACCATGGCCTCTGCTCCAGGGATTGAGTCCGGTCCCGTGGTCCTGAAGCATCCAGCCTCGGAAGCCGAGATCCAGCCACAGACCCAGGTCATGTTGCGTTGTCACATTGATGGGCACCCTCGGTAAGGAGACGTTGAGGATGGGGAGGGAAAGGGTTATTCTGGACTGACAGAGCTGTCTCCCCAAACTGTGGACTCTGCCACCGCCCCTGCCCCATGCTGCTCCACACTGGGCCCTGGTCACCAGAGAAGGGGCAGCGTTGTGCTGTGGAGCGATCCTGGATTCTGGGAGCTGGGAAATCTAGAATCTCAGCCAGATTCTGCCCCTGAATTGTGTGCCTTTGTGCAAGTCATGGTCCCTCTCCAGGCCTCAGTTTCCCCATTTGTAAACTGAGGGGTCCAGCCCTGACCCTCTGATTCTGGCCCTCCCTACCGGCCACCTGAGAACCCCCTGCCCCCCTGCTGCTGACCCCCTCGGCCCCTCAGGCCCACCTACCAGTGGTTCCAAGATGGGAGCGCCCTGTCTGATGGTCAGAGCAACCACACCATCAGCAGTAAGGAGAAGAACCTGACCCTCCGGCCGGCCGGCCCTGAGCACAGTGGCATCTACTCCTGCTGTGCCCACAATGCCTTTGGCCAGGCCTGCAGCAGCCAGAACTTCACCTTGAGCATTGCTGGTGAGCATGGGGCAGGGATGGAGAAGGTGAGTTGGGGATGGGGGAGGGGCCTCCCCACCTTGCCTGCTCATGTGTCTGTGCCTCCCTCACCCCAGATGAGAGCTTTGCCAGGGTGGTACTGGCTCCCCAGGACATGGTAGTGGCAAGGAATGAGGAGGCCATGTTCCACTGTCAGTTCTCAGCCCACCCGCCCCCAAGCCTGCAGTGGGTCTTTGAGGATGACACTCCCATCACTAACCGCAGCCGGTAAGGCATCTGGCAGCAGCTTTCCAGTATGGTGATAAAAGTTGTATATGGTTCTCTAAAAGGGAATGAAGTTCTTATCACAGATATCATAGATCTATACGTGTATTACTTCGACTTTCCAGCAGATGGCAGTAGAATGTCTTCCTGTTACAAAATGAGTCCAACAAAGGGAAGGGTCTCCAGGAAGGGCATCTTTTTCCAGGTCCCACAGACACACTGTGTGAGCCAGCGATGGCTCTGCTACTTTCTCCCCTCCCCTTCTGCCCACATGGGTCTTCTGGGATGGGGGTGTAGAGACCCAAGGATGGAGGGACACAGGGGACCTGGGGGATCACAGCCTGGACAGGAAGGTCCCGGAGGGCAAGGATACCTTACTTACACACATGCACGCACACGCACATATTTTGGAAGACGCAAACATTACCAGAAGGTTCTGGGAGGTGTCAGGCCCTCTATAGGGACTTCTGTCCTCATCCAGGCCCTATGAGAGCAGAGAGCAACTGTGTGGTGCCAGGTGTGGCCATGGTCCTTTGGAGGTGTGGCTCCCTAGGCTGTGGGCTGGGATCCCGCCTGGCTGCAGCCCTGAGGACATACATCATCAGTAGTCCATCTGGTGCGTCTGAGGGACTTGTGGTGCTGGAGCTGCTGCTTTACCAGCAGGCGTATCTTGACTCAGCGGGAAGGTGGCCCCTGTGTCTCCACATAGATTGCTTGCTGCCTCCCACTTGCACTGCTGCTCGCCTGGCTGCCCCAAAGCTGCGTCTCTTGTAATTAGAATACACACCTCCACATACACACGAACAAGCGCACGCACACACGTGCACACACAGGCACACACGCACACACCAGCGTGGCGTGTTGGCTTCCTTCTCTCTGCCCTGTTCCTGGTTGATTCCTTCCTGCATATCTGACCTGTGCAGGATGGGGTTCCACTGGCTGCTCTCCAGAAGGAGGCCTGTGGGCCACTCCTTTCAAAGAGCACTCTCTCCCCTCCACAGCCCCCCGCACGTTCGCAGAGCCACCGTGTTTGCCAACGGGTCCCTGCTGCTGACCCAGGTCCGGCCGCGCAATGCAGGGGTCTACCGCTGCGTAGGCCAGGGCCAGAGGGGCCCTCCTGTCATCCTGGAGGCCACTCTCCACCTGGCAGGTGGGTTCCTGGGTCTGGGGTGCCAAGGTGGGAGCCGCCTTCAACGTTGTGGGCATGTAGAGATTTAGGCTCCTGTTTCCACTCAGAGCAGCTTGGAGGGCAGAGGGAGGAAGAGGATGCTGGGGTTGGAAGAGGAAATGCTGAAGGTCACGGGGAGGGCTCGTGCTGGAAAGGGCAAGGCTTGCTGCGGGAGAACATCAGGTACCCTGGGCCCCACAATAACCAGGCTGTCTGCTCCCATCCCTGCAGAGATTGAAGATATGCCACCATTTGAGCCACGGGTGTTCACGGCTGGCAGCGAGGAGCGTGTGGCCTGCCCGCCCCCCCAGGGTCTGCCGGAGCCCAGTGTGTGGTGGGAGCACGCGGGAGCCCGTCTGCCTGCCCACGGCAGAGTCTACCAGCAGGGCCATGAGCTGGTGTTTGCCAGCACTGCTGAGAGCGATGCTGGTGTCTATACCTGCCATGCGGCCAATCTGGCTGGTGGGCGGAGACAGGATGTCAACGTCACCGTGGCCAGTGAGCACCTTTGCCCTGAAGGGCGAGGCGAGGAGGGGAGCCCAGGTCCCAGGAGGTCTTAGGCTCTGGGTGTGATGGATAGAGGCTTCCCTGGTGCTCACCTGAGGCCCCGCCTCAGCTCTGAGCCCTGCCGGCTTAGGAACCAGTCAGCCGCTGGGAGGTGATATTGGAGTGGACAGTGGCAAGCCAGGCACAGAGGTTGGAGTGCCAGAAAAGTGGTCCTCTGGCTGCAGAGGACAAAGCAACGGAGTGGGAGTCTTGAGACCCAGGTCCCACTCTGTCCCCAGTGCATGGAATGACCATGGGTAGAAAGTCACCTGCCTTGCCAGGGGTCAGTTTCCTCATCCATAAAATAGGGCTTAATAACTCACTACCTTCCCTACTAGATGGCCAGAAAGATCAGTGAAGTAGATAAAAAAGATTTTTCCTTTTCTTTTTTGGGAAGGTGATGTGTCGGAGTTATATGTAGTAATTATTTTATTTGTTGTTATACTTTCCAGATTTCTACAGTGAACATATGACTTGTGAAATAAATGATAAAGACCTATATACCCTTGCTACAGGCATAGAGATACACTTATTTACACCATGCCTGTGTCAAACGTTTGTGATAATTTAAAAGGATATCTGAGACAAAGTCATACACACACCCATACTATTTTGCAACCTGCTTCTTCCATTTACCTCTACATCTTTCCAAGTAGGTAAATTGCAAAAATTCAGAAAGATTTCAAACATGAAAAGAGCTTTGTACACTTGTAAATTGTGATGGTATTATTCCCATTAAGATACTAAAACCTAGGAGACATGCGCTTTCGTGCTCAGGTACCTGGTTCAGGTGGGAAGCTGCAGCACCCAGGTAACACGCGCTCAGGACACTTCCACAGCGACACGCAGACAAATGCAAGCAGCCACGATCAGCCTTTCTCCAGTCGGGGTCTGTTGTTCACCTGTTTTATTGGGGATGCTTTTAAAAATGCAGAATCTGGGACCACACTCCACATCTCCTGCCCCCATCCTCTCTGGGGGTGGGCCCAAAGAGTGTTTAACAAATGCTCCAAGTGAGGCATATGCGTGCTGGAGGTGGGAGTGCTGGCTTTGATCAGTCTTTTGACAGGTACCAACAGTGCCCTGTGCCTGCACTGCTCCCTGAGAAGAAGGCCTGTGGAGTTAGAGTACGTGACGCACGCAGGGCTGGACTGGTGCGAAGGGGTAGGGGGTACAGTCCGGAGGAGGGAGGACTCCATCCCTGCATTCCATCAACAGATTTATCGAGTGCCTTCTTTGTGCTAGGCACTGCTCCCAGTACTGGGAATGCAGCAATAAACAAAGCAGACAAAAATCCTTCCCCTTGTGGAGTTCGTAGTCTAATAGGAGCAACACAGCAAACAAGGAAAACAGTTGAATGAACAAATACATGATTTTAGGTGGCAGCAGAGCCATGAAGAAAAATAAAATAGGGTAAGTGGCAGAGAGACGGCATGAGGGCCAAGGGGAGTTTAGAGAAGATTTCTTTAGAAGGTGGTATTTGAGCTGATGCTTAAATTAAAGAGGGAACCACGTGGACGGGCCCTGAGCAAAAAATGGGCTTGTAAATTGAAGGGACAGCAGTAGCCTGTGTGGCTTGTGTTGAATAAGTGATGGTGAGTGTGGTTGAGGTTGTCTGAGAGGCAGAGATTAGATCATATGAAGCTTTGTAAGATCATGGTAAGGACTTTGGCTTGTAATACAAGTGTACCAGTTATCTACTGCTGTGTAACAAACCAGTCCAAAACTTGAAACAATAGCCACTGATTTGCTCATGATTGATTCTGTGGGTATGGTTCAGCTCCATGTGCTGTTGGCGGCAGCTGATACATCAGCTGGTGGCTGGCTGTTCCCTGATGTCCCCCCTCAGGTGCCTCGCTCAGTCTGGCAGTTGAGGGAGGATATCGACCAGGGTGCCTTGGTTCCCTTCCACACGGCCGCTCCAACAGACTAGCTCAGGCTTCTCACGTGGAGGCTGGGTTCCAAGAGTGCAAAAGTGGATGCTGCAAGCCTTCTCAAGGCATTAGCTTAGACATTGTCCACTATATTCCATTGGACAGGGCAAGTCACAGGCCACCCAGATTCCAGGCAGTAGAGAAATAGACCATGCCTCTTGATGGGAAAGTGGCAACGTCACATTACAAAGAGAAGCAAGAGATGGGAGGAGTGTTTAAAGCCATCTTTGCAAAGTCTGCCCCACCAAGTCAGAGGATGAGAAGTCCTTGCAGGGATTGAGTGTGAGAGTGACATTTTCAAAAGGTGACTCTGGCTATTCTGAGAAGACTAGACTGTTAGGGGCAAGAGTCTAAACAGGAAACCAGTTAATAGATGACTGTAATCATCTAGGGGAGGTGTTTAAGGGGCTTGAACAGAGGTGGTAGCGGTGGAGGTGGGAGGTGGTGAAATTTAGGATACATTTTAGAGCTGAGGTAGATGAGGTTTGTGTAGATTGAATGTGATGGCGGGGGAAGCCGTAGAGAAGTCAACTAAGTTTTTGGCTTATACAGTTGGCTGGATAGTGGTGCTATTTACTGAGATAGAGAAAACTGAGATGAGCAGGTTTGGGGAGAAATTGAGCATTCTCTTTTGCACGTATAAAGCCTGAAGTGCCTATTAGATATCCAGTTGGAAATGCTGGTACTATTTGCAGGTCTGAAGTTCACTGGGGGGAGGTCAGGAGCCAGGCTGTGTATTTGGGACTTATCCACTTGGATAGTACTGAAGGCCGTGGACTGGATGAGATCATTCAGGGGATGAGCATGGCTAAAACGGAACAGAGATTCAAGGACCGAGCCTTGGAACGTTATGGTGTAATAAAGAAAGCAAGGATTTTGGAGTCATGCAGACCAGAGTTTTCAATCCTCTCTCTATCATGGATTAATAAATCACCATTACTTCTTTGAACCTCTGTTGTCTTATCTATAAAATGGGTATAAAAATAAATACCTTGGGGGTATATTGTGATCATTAACTAGGATAATGTTCAAAAGGTGCTGGCACATGGGCCTTCACTAAGGGGTAATGGCTGCAGTTATCACCGGAGCAGACAAGGGTTTCTAAACTCAGGGCCGGGGTTGGCGGGGAGGGTATTAGAATTTCTTGGGATTGGATCTGTTGGTTTTGCAGTTGTGTTGGTCAACCTTCTGTTTCCTCCCTGTCCCTCTAAGCTGTGCCCACGTGGCTGGAGAAGCCCCAAGACAGCCAGCTGGAGGAGGGCAAGCCAGGCTATTTGCATTGCCTGACCCAGGCCACACCCAAACCCACAGTCTCCTGGTACAGAAACCAGATGCTCATCTCTGAGGTGAGAACGGGGATTACTGCTGGGGGGGGCGGGGACACAGAGTCCTCTGTGCTCACCTCCAAGGCCCGCTTCCCCCCAACCCCGAGGCTGCCCCCAGGGCGATGATGGTGGGGGGCAGGCCGAGACCCGCTCTCAGGCACATCTCCTGTGCTGCAGGACTCGCGGTTCGAGGTCTTCAAGAACGGGACCTTGCGCATCAACAGCGTGGAGGTGTACGACGGGACGTGGTACCGCTGCGTGAGCGGCACCCCCGCTGGCAGCATCGAGGCCCAGGCCCGCGTCCAAGTGCTGGGTGAGCTGGCGCCTGGCCTCCTGGGCAGGAGAGGACCAGGGAGGGAGCAGCAGGGTCCAGAATCTTCAGGCCTGCCGCCTCAATTCCTCCCCTTTTCCGCTACTGAAACAGAAAAGCTCAAGTTCACACCACCGCCCCGGCCGCAGCAGTGCATGGAGTTTGACAAGGAGGCCACGGTTCCCTGCTCAGCTACAGGCCGAGAGAAGCCCACTATTAAGTGGGTCCGGGCAGGTGGGTACTGTGTGAGCATGGGGTGGGGGGCAGCAGGCAGTCCACCGGTCAGATGTATGCCTGTCTGAGGACCAGCTGAGTGCCCGAAACTTTGGGATAGACAAGAAATGTAGGGGCCGATTTCTGGTCCAGTTAGAAAAAAAAAGCCAGACACAAAAGAGGTCAGGTTACAGCGTTAGACAACGTATAAGACGACTCAAGGCAACAAATGATTGGATTGGTCCAGACAGGGCCGTAAAGTCCTTTCCCGCTTTTCAAAATAGTCATCCTTTCCAACGTAAAAGTAATCCTTTAGAAAATTTTGGCAGAAAATAATGCATAATCCCACCATCAGTCATCTCTGGGTGTGTACCTTTTTCTGTGTACGTCTTTTTGTTTTTACATAGCAGTTTTACTGTACATATAATTTTCACTTATTATACTTCCATGAGTAAGTCATGCTTACTATAGAAATGGAAGATGCAGATAACTGTATGTAATTTTATCTATTTTTACTTAACATTATCAAGCATTTCCCCGTGGTTTTGTACATAAACATTGGTTTTGATGATTGCAATAATATTCCAATGATTGGATTCACTGTAATTTACTTAAATATCCCCTAAATGTTGGACATTTGGGTTGTTAACCACCCTCCCTTCCTCCCTCCCTTTCTCTGTCTCTCTCTCTCTGCCTCTCTCTCTCTCTCTCTCTCTGTCTTTTTATTGCTGCAGTAAACATCTTGAGGCAGAGTTTTTTCTGGACTTGGGTTTATTTCCTTTGGGAAAGATTCCCAGAAATGGAATAATTATGTATAAAAGGGTATGCACATTTTTACAACCCTTGATGCGAATGGCCAAATTGTTTTTTAAAAGGTTTTTACATTCCCATTAACAGTGAGAGAGAGTGGGGTTGTAGATTCTGAGCAGCAAGTGGGCTGTCTCTGCTCAGGTGTCTGGGGGAGCTGTCTGTGGGGGGTGGGGCTCAGAATGGGTGGGACGATGGCAAAGAGCAGGAATGGGTTCTAGGAGTGGAGAGTGGCAGGCAGTGAGGGTGAGAGCAAGGCAAATTCCAAGCCCAAGCAGAAGTCCAGTTTGGTGGAAGTGGAACGTTTTACAGGGCAGTAGAAGGACGTGAGACTGAAAAATCAGAAAAGGAGTAAGTAATAGGGACTCCCAATGCCTGGCTCAGGCGTTTGGATCTTGTCTGTGAATTGCCAGGAGCGGTGGCGTGTTTTTCAGTAGAGGTGAGTGACTGAGGGCATTGCTGGCCACCCATGGGACTCTGGTCCATCCCATCATTCCCCAATGTTGCCCCTGTAGATGGGAGCAGCCTTCCAGAGTGGGTGACAGACAACGCCGGGACCTTGCACTTCTCCAGGGTGACCCGCAATGATGCTGGCAACTACACTTGCATAGCCTCCAACGGGCTGCAGGGCCAGATCCGTGCCCACGTCCAGCTCACCGTGGCAGGTGCGACCGTGCAGGGTGCTGGGGCTGGGGCTGGCGGGCCCTGTGGGGCAGCTGCCTGCACCCCGCCAGCCCCTTTGCTCAGTGCTCCCTGCCCCTCACCGGGTTCTTCCCATCCAGTGTTCATCACCTTCAAGGTGGAGCCGGAGCGCACGACCGTGTACCAGGGCCACACGGCCCTGCTGCGGTGCGAGGCCCAGGGGGACCCCAAGCCACTCATTCAGTGGAAGGGCAAAGACCGTATCCTGGACCCCACCAAGCTGGGACCCAGGTAGGCTGTCTCCTTCCCATACCCACCCCGCCTCTCCTGCAGCCCAGTCTCCCTGGAGCTGGCCTGGTGGGCAACGCTGTGACTTCTCTCCTGGCAGGATGCACATCTTCCAGAACGGCTCCCTGGTGATCCACGATGTTGCCCCCGAGGACTCGGGCCGCTACACCTGCATCGCGGGCAACAGCTGCAACATCAAGCACACGGAGGCCCCCCTCTATGTCGTGGGTATGGGACCCGGAGGGGTGTCCTGCACAGGAAGTGGGGGCACCTCACTTCTTTCTCATCCTTGTACTCATTGGCCCCTGTACACAGAAGGCACGAAACCATTTTTGCGGTGGGCGCGGGCATTCAGCTGTGTCCCCTCCACCGGGCCACCTCACAGTCAGTCTCAGGTTCCTTGCCTGGACCTGGGCTCTCCCTTAAACATTCCATGGCTAGTGGGTGTGTGTCTGTTCCGGGGGAGTCAGGGGGATGGTGCCCTTGTCCTAAAATGCTTCCTCCCAGGTCTCCCTACAGGTCCCTGGGTGGGCGGGGAGGGGATCAGGCCAGGATGCAGCAGCACGAGTTTCCTTTACCCTGGAGGCCCAGAGAGGATGATGTGTCAGGTGAAACACCCTGACTAGGGTCAGGGACTTGGGGTTTGGGTCTGGCCTCTCTTGCTAACCATCTCTGTGCCCTTGCAGGTGTTATTTCCTCCCCAGGGGCTTTTTTCTCTGTAAGGTGGGAGTGGTTTATATGAGAGGTTTCAAACTTTTTTTGGTTTAGCAGCGGAACTGGTTTTCTAGACAAAGTTTTATGTGGAACTTTAAATGGGTAAGGTGAAGTGACAGCCTCCTTGGTTGAAGCCACTGGGTGTGTGTGAGAGTTGGGGGATCCTGCATGGCCTCCCCCTTGGGCCTCTCTTCCTCCTGGCACCTCTTTCTCCATGGGACCTGAGGCCACTGAAAGCCCCTAGACTAGAAGATCCCTTCTGCAAATACGTTTCTCTTTTTTTTAATTTTTTTTTTTTTTTTTTGGCCGTGCCGCACATGAAAGATCTTAGTTCCCTGACCAGGGATTGAACCCATGCCCCCTGCAGTGGAATTGCAGAGCCCTAACCACTGGACCGCCAGGGAAGTCCCTACCAATACATTTCTTGAAGAACCACTCTGTGCTGGGCGATGGCTGGGATTCTAAACCAAAAGTTCCCAGATGCAGCTCTTCAGAGCCTGACTCATGATGTCAAGTCACTAAGGAAGCTTGTTAACAAAGTGTGGGTTTGTGGTGGGGCCAACAGGTGTGCTTCTTACGTGTGTCCCCGGCCTCGTGTCCGGATGCAGAGCCAGCTTGGGAATCACTGGCCTCAACTCCTGCAGAGCTCCCTCTGGCCTTGGTGGGGCCCTGAGGACCTGGCCCTTGTTGACGCCACTGATGGTGGTGACCCTCCCTGGGTCGCTCTGGCTTGGTCAGGCTATCAAGTGTCTGTCTGGGAGGTTGTCGTATGTGTGCAGTAGGGAGCGGCCAGTAGAGAAGTAGTGCTGGGCTTGCTTCAGCAGTCCCTGCTCACACCTATCTGTATGTCTCTCAGACAAACCGGTGCTGGAGGAGTCGGAGGGCCTGGGCAGCCCTCCACCTTACAAGATGATCCAGACTATCGGGCTGTCGGTGGGTGCCGCCGTGGCCTACATCATTGCCGTGCTGGGCCTCATGTTCTACTGCAAGAAGCGCTGCAAGGCCAAGCGGCTTCAGAAGCAGCCGGAGGGCGAAGAGCCAGAGATGGAGTGCCTCAATGGTGAGGGGCCCTGGAGGAGGGAGGCCGAGGAAGAGGGAGGCGGTGCTGTGCGCGGGTGCTGAGCGCCCTCCCGTGGCCACGGAGGACAGCGCTGTGGCGCTGGAGGGAACAGCTGGAGCCAGAGCAGAGCCACACCGCCTGCCCCAATCCCAGCTGGAAGCCTGGAGTTGGCCGATTCCCTGGGCCTTGGCTTCTGTGCAACCTGGCTTACATCTTGCTCATTGGAGCCTCTTGGGCCAGCCTCCTACGTTTCCCTGCCTTCTCCCTGCAGTTCTAAACCACAGACATAATTTAAGTATATGTGTTCATGTTTCTTTGTACACCTTGTCTCCCCCTATTAGTCTTTGAATTTCCCCAGGGGCGATCTGTCTGCCTGTTTCCCTCCTCCTGCCATTCTCTCCTCCGACTGGGGGCCCCCTGCGGACATTGCTGAGTCTCCCCTCTCAGTTCAGGAGTTCAGGAGCAGGGCCTGGGTTTCCCTTGTTGTGATTTTCCCTTTGTGCCTGTAGGAGACCCTATGAAAGCAAAAACCCTTATGTCACCATGCTGTCCAGGGACCAGTGACTCAGATGAAACTTGTGCAGTTTGTTCCATTTCAGAAGTTGTAATCGGCTGTGTCAATAAGTGGTCATACCCTAAGGGATGCCTGTCTCCCTCGCCCCAGCCCCATCAGTTCATCGGTTGGATTGTGTGTGGATTTTGTGTGGACCCCAGGATTGGACCCCTTTGGTAGAAGTGGGAGATTGTGGGAAAGAACTGCTGTCCCCGTGGTGGCCAGAGTGTCAGGTCTTATCTTGACACCCTCCCTGCTCCTTCTTCCCAGGCGGGCCTCTGCAGAACGGACAGCCCTCAGCAGAGATCCAAGAGGAAGTGGCCTTGACCAGCTTGGGCTCCGGCTCCGCGGCCACCAACAAACGCCACAGCACAAGTGACAAGATGCACTTCCCTCGGGCCAGCCTGCAGCCCATCACCACACTGGGTGTGTTGCCTTGGCCATCATCACCCCTGCTTAACTACAGGCTCTGGTCTGTCTTGGGGCTGCGCTAGGGCTGGTGGCTCTGGAGCCCCTGAGGCCCAGAACATCAGAAATGGAGGGAGCTTTGGGGAGGCCCGGTCCAGTGTGTCCCCCGCCTGTTGTCCACACCCCACCTCCACAGATTTTGTCATTCCTGTGTATTATTCACTTGATATTTCCTTTAGATTGACTCTCCCTCACCTTTTAAAAAAAAAATCTAACTAAAGTTAGCTTTGTTTTAGGAAGAACTGTGAGAAGTTACGGATCTGTGCTAGTTAAATGTTTTCTGAGCATAGGTTAGAATGTAGAACTAAGATCTGTTTATGGTGAACGACCTAAAATTCTCATACAGACCACCCTCTAGAAAATACTATTAATCTGACCCCTTTATTTCACTGTTAGCGACTGCCAAGCCCAGGGCAGAAGGGGAAGTGGTTTGCTCAGGGTCACCCACACAGCTGGGGCCACCGCCCAGTCCAGGTGGGTGGAGCAGAGAGACTCCCTGCTGTGTGACACAGGCCAGGTGCCTCCCAAGTCAGGGGCTTTTCTCTGCTTGGGGGAAGGCTGCTGGCCGACTCAGACGTGTGCCCGCAGGGAAGAGCGAGTTTGGGGAGGTGTTCCTGGCAAAGGCGCAGGGCTTGGAGGAGGGGGTGCCAGAGACCCTGGTGCTTGTGAAGAGCCTGCAGAGCCGGGACGAGCAGCAGCAGCTGGACTTCCGGAGGGAGTTCGAGATGTTTGGGAAGCTGAACCACGCCAACGTGGTGCGGCTGTTGGGGCTGTGCCGGGAGGCCGAGCCCCACTACATGGTGCTGGAGTATGTGGACCTGGTATGCTGCTGGCCGGGGCCCTGCTTGTCTCGGGCTGGGCAGTGCTCTGACCTGGGGGGCGGGGGGCACCGTGGGAACCTGCTGTCACCACCTTGAGATGCTCAGCCTCCTGTCCCCCCAGCTCTCCGACACCCGCCTTTCGTTGACCCGCACCCCGTCTGCCAGCCCCAGGTCTGGGGGTGGGGCCCAGGTTCTTCCGGCTTCTCCCTCTGCCCACTGCCTGGTTGCCTTCCAGGTCCTCTTCTCTGACTCTCGTTTTCTTTGGTTTTTTTTTTTCCCTCCCCAGGGCTTGTCAGCCCTTGAGAATAAACACGTCAGAAACTGGCTTTCCTTCTTTCCCTGCAGCCCGTACCACTTGAGGGACAGTGTTAACCCCGCCACTAACCTTCTCTTTCCACCCTGCTTGTCATGCCCAGCTCCACCCCTTGCTCTTCATTCCCTGGCCCATCTAGGCCTAATCCCCTTGGTTCTCAAACTGCTGCTTGTCAAACTCCCCAGCTCGGGGGCAGGAAGGGGGCGGAGTGACCCTCGTCTTTCCGTTAGTGAGTGCTGATGAGCGCTTTGTGCATGTTTCTGCCGCTGGTGTCCCCTCTTTGTTATGTCTGGAGGGCACGGCCTTCCTGTCTGGGGTCCGTGAAGACCCTGTGAAGACAGAGGGTTGGGGGCTGTGGGGTTTTCCTCTCTTGGCTCCCTCAGGGCAGGGGCTTCCTCACCTGCCCATCTAGGGCCTCCCCTGAGGGTCGCAATGACCGTCCTCCTCCCTTTCCGACTGAGAGCTTCTAGGAGGCACTTCCTATAGTTTTTAATTCCCACTGGACTCTCCCCATTGGAGGGGGTCTGGGGTGGGGATTGGGCATTCAGGTCGGGGCTCCTCACCCCGCCCCCCCATCCCCCCAGGGCGGGTACCTTGTGAGCACCTGCTGGGTTGGATGTTTTGGAGATACCGGCTGTACTCTGACTTGACAGAGACGCTTGGCTTTTCCTCAGGGAGACCTCAAACAGTTCCTGAGGATTTCCAAGAGCAAGGATGAAAAGTTGAAGTCGCAGCCCCTCAGCACGAAGCAGAAGGTGAGGACGGGGGGTGGGGTCGAGTCCCCCAAGGTGGGCCAGGGCCCGGGACAGTTACCTAACAGGAGTGCACTGATTGAATGCAGCCTGTGGGCCAGGCCCCGTGTAAGTACCTACCTCAGTGATCACGGTGATCCTCTGCGATACACGTCGCTATCCGAGTTGTGGGTGAAGACGCCAAGGTTTAGTTAGATTAAGTGACTTGTCCCAGTCATGGAGCCTGTGAGTGGCTTTGTGTGGCCACGTTGCCTTCGGGGAGAAGAGCTGCCCTTCACCTTGGCCGCTGGAGCAGGACGCCTGTCGCCTGCCTGGGACGCTGAGCTGGAGGAGCAGCAGGCAGCCTGGGCGTCTAGGGGCTTTCGGGGCTGGGCGTGGCCCTGAGCGTGTTTCTTCATCCTCCGCGTGTGAACTGGCCTCCTGACATGGTGCCCCTGCCTCCATCTCCGAGAATCCACAGGATTGTCTGCTATGGCTGTATATGGAAAGCCACAGGACAGGACGTGCTTCTCCAGCTGGGTGGGATGTCAGGACCCCAGAGCTAACAAATCAGGACACGTGTGGAGCCAGTGAATCTGGCATCATGGGCCCTTGGGGATGCAAAATTGAGACTGCCGCATGTCCTTGGGGCACTTAGGATCTAGTGGGAGAGCTTGGGTAAGTGAGTATGGCGTGTGCCTTACAGACTTCAGGTAAGACACAGAAAGCAAGTGAGAGACATAAAATAAGAGACGTTGAAGACGTCCATGTCCTTTAGGTGGACAGACAGTGTGGTTAACAAAGAAGGTCTCCTGGTAGAGAAAGCCATTCGAGTTCAAGTCTCAAGGACGAGAAGTAGGTGAATGGTGGGAAGAAGAGGAGTTTAGGTATGTTGCTTTGGCTGGGACAGGGGCGTAGGCAGGTGACAGGAAGTTATTTCCATCACGTGACCCAAGGGACTCTCTTTGGCTGAGAGTCGTCACCACTGTTGCTGAAGATCTCTCCACACTTTTTTGCCCAAGTGTCTTGAACTTGACGGGGAAAATTCAGTAAGTTGGGTTTCATACTCTTCAAGGACAATATTCTGCATTGGATGGTGGGGGGAAGGGCATTGCTTTAAAAAAAAATTGTAGATTTATGGATGGTACCTCAGACTTAGGGCGGAATCCGTGAGAGTGGGGTCTGAGGATCCGCATTCTTTAAACAAGCTCTCCAGCTGATTCTTAAGCTCATTAAGGTTCAAGGAGCCCAGGAGTAGGATAGTGGCTTTGTAATGGTTTTGGTTAAAGTCCCCTACAAGAAATGCATTTTAGGGCTTCCCTGGTGGCGCAGTGGTTAAGAATCCTCCTGCCAATGCAGGGGACATGGGTTTGTGCCCTGATCCGGGAAGATCCCACATGCCACAGAGCAACTAAGCCCGTGTACCACAACTACTGAGCCTGCGCTCTAGAGCCCGCGAGCCACAACTACTGAAGCCCGTGTGCCTAGAGCCCGTGCTCCGCGACAAGAGAAGCCACCACAATGAGAAGCCCGAGCACCGCAACCAAGAGTGGCCCCTGCTCACCGCAACTAGAGAAATCCCGCACGCAGTAACCAAGACTCCAACGCAGCCAAAAATAATAAATAAATAAAATAAATAAATTTATTTAAAAAATGCATTTCACATCATGGCCCAGCAAACACACACACACACACACACGCAACTAAAATTAATCTTTCACAACCCTATATTTGATGCACTTAATATTTCCTATCCTATCCTTTCGTTTTTTAACCCACTAAATTAGTTTTGAGACCCATATGAGTCTCGATCAGTAGTTTGAAAAACACTTCTTTTGGGGGATTCCATGAAAATGAAAATTCTTAGGAAAGCTATATTAAAATTTGTAGATGCTTTCTTGCGCTAATAATTTAGTGAGCTACTGTGCCACTTTATATTCCTAGGGTCCTGGGGGAATAGAAGGAGAAAACGTTCAGTTTTTAAAGGGAGGTGGAGTGGTAAGCAGGCTGCTCCCTGGCCAGCTAGAGCTGGAATGAGGGTGCCATGCCTGGACTGGGAGGAGCCTCGGGAGGATTCCAGGATAGCTGTGGGATCGTGATCGCAATCGAAGACACACGCCCTGGGCGCTGGCATAATTGTAGGTGGTGCTTGTTAGAGTAGCTGATAAGATGATGGAGATTTTGAAGTTTCAGCACTGTATCCTGTGATATCTCCATGGATCACCTGCAAGCTAATGATGGGACCAGGAGCAGGGGCAGCTTAGCACACCTGGTGGACAGCGCTTTGCTTTAAGCAGTCAGATGCCGGATGGGAAGCAGCAGCCTGTTTGGGAAGAGCAGGGAAGTGTCATGGTGGCTTAGCCAGAACTCGGGCGAGCCCCCAGGGTGTTAAAGTTGGAAAGGAGGGGTGGATCTGGTCTTTACCAAAGTGCAGGTGTTTATAACAGCATTTGAAAATTAATCCCCTTGCCATCTGATGGCGCCTTGCCCAGCAGTAAGGAAACACTTAACTGGCTTGGGTTAACAGAATTCCCTTTTACTGTCCTCGCTTAGCCAGTATTTCCAGAAGCACTGCTTCTCTGGAAAGATAGCAAGTTAGTCACTGGGCCAAGACCTCTGTCTTCTGTTCCCATGACTAGCAACAGATTGTTTAGCTTGTGAGCCAGAGCAGAGAGGGCAGGCTGAGGGGAAAGCCAAGTCTGATGAGGGCTTGTTACAAAAGCCTTTGTCTGCCCCTTACAGACAACCGGGCAAGGCTGGACAATGCCCTGGCGTTTTGAAGCCTGAAGTAGAGTGTGTCCATTTATAATGCCTTTTACCACCAGTGTCACTTGGGGCTTCCTGAGGATGGCAGCCTGGGAGCTCTTTTGGGAGCATGACCTCTCCTTTTCCTTGGAGATCCAGTACCCGGCTCTGCACCCAGGGACGGCTCAGTAATCCCGGTGGACCTGTTCTCATTGGCTCATGCATTTGGTTGGAAGCTCTCCGGAGATTTTGTGGCTTCACTTTTGATAAAGAAAATACACGAAGAAGATGAGATTTCCCCTAACTCTTTTTTTTTAATAATTTTATTTATTTATTTATTTACTTATTTATTTATTTATGGCTGTGTTGGGTCTTCGTTTCTGTGCGAGGGCTTTCTCCAGTTGCGGCAAGTGGGGGCCACTCTTCATCACGGTATGCGGGCCTCTCATCACGGCCTCTCCTGTTGCGGAGCACAGACTCCAGACGCGCAGGCTCAGTAATTGTGGCTCACGGGCCCAGTTGCTCCGCGGCATGTGGGATCTTCCCAGACCAGGGCTTGAACCCGTGTCCCCTGCATTAGCAGGCAGACTCTCAACCACTGCGCCACCAGGGAAGCCCTCTCCTAACTCTTGGTAGTGGCCTGTGTTCAGCCTGTCTGCACATGCAGTGTCAGTTGATATATTGGATATGTAATGGGTCCAGACTGGTCGTGGTTGGGATCAGTGCTGCCTAATAGAACTTCCCGAGGTGGTGGAAACATTCCATACCTGTGCTGTCCAGTGCAGTGGTCACCAGCCCCATGTGGCTACTGAGTACTTAGCATGTGGCTAGAGAGACGGAGAAGCTGAATTTTTTATTTTATTAAGTTTTAATTAACTTAAATAGCCACACGGGGCTAGGGGGCTACTGTTTTGGACAGCGCAGGTGTAAACCATTGTTTTTAAACTTTTTTTGACTGAGACACAGTAGCAAAAAAAAAAGAAAAGCACATTTTACATCACAATGCAACACAGACGTGCATATTTATTTATTTATTTTAAATATTCTAAAGTGTCACTTTTTAAAAATTAATTAATTTATTTTTGGCTGCGTTGGGTGTTTGTTGCTGCACGCTGGCTTTCTCTAGTTGTGACGAGTGGTGGCTGCTCTTCATTGCGGTGCACGGGCTTCTCATTGCGGTGGCTTCTCTAGTTGCAGAGCACAGGCTGTAGGTGCGCAGGCTCCAGTAGTTGTGGCACGTGGGCTCAGTAGTTGTGGCTCGCGGGCTCTAGAGCGCAGGCTCAGTAGTTGTGGCGCACGGACTTAGTTGCTCCTCGGCACGTGGGATCTTCCTGGAGCAGGGCTTGAACTGTTGTCCCCTGCATTAGCAGGTGGATTCTTAACCACTGCGCCACCAGGAAAGTCCCAGACATGTATATTTAAAAAATGAAAAAAGTTCCATGAATGATAGTTATCCTTACCACGTGTGATACACTCTGATATTTTCTATTCCTTTAAAAAAAGAAAATGCTGGTTAAGATTCACTAAATGGGTTTTATGCCATACTAGTAGGTTGTGACCACAATTAGCAAACCTCCAGTGGAGGCAGTGGGGCCTGCAGGGATCTCACTGGTCAGAGCACACAGACTGAGAAGATCTGTCTTTGAAGTGACCCCTCTCCCAGTGTTTGGACTCAGCTCCTCTCCTGGCCTTTCTGTGACCCTGGGAGCCAGGCTGGTGAAGCTGCTCGGAGCCAGCCAGCGATGCCGAAGGGCCAGTCCACAGCCAGCACCCCACCCCTGGGGTCACTGATGGCAGACAGCCCTTCCTGTGCCCCCATCCACAGTGAGGTGACCCAGGAAAGGCGGCTGCAGTGTTGAGGAAAGAGCCAGGCTTTGGCATTTGGCTGGGACTGTGGGCAAAGCTGAGGAGGAGCCCACCTCACAGAGAGCAAGCAGGGGAGCAGCTAGCCTGGCTCAGGGCCCGGGCACACAGTAGGTGCACAACAAGTGTTCCCACCCCCTTCTCTCTGACTGGGTGGTCTCCTTCTTGCCCTGGGTAATGTGGGAGCAGCCCTTCTACCACTCACATTCACCTTTGTTCCTTTTTGAACTTCAGGGACATAGAATCAGATAAACCATAATCTTGGTTAATCTGTGACATACTGTCATTGGTCCACACACAGGCTGCTTTTACTTAGTTATTGTTATTTTTTTAATGTGTTTATTGGCGTGTGTATGTATGTGTGTATGTTTGTTTCATTTTGATATTTCAAACTTAAAAGACTATAAGAATAGTTCAAGGAGCTCCTACAAACCCTTTATCCAGATTCAATTGTTTACATTTTGCCCCATTTGCTTTATTATTCTCTGTGTCTGTATATTATTATTTTTATGCACTTTTCTGAACCATTGGAGGTAAGTTAGAGGCCAACTTTTGACCTTTTGCAATCATATGTGTGGCAAATGATACCTTGTCGGGTCTTGATTAGTATTCTCCTGTGAATCACCCATGATACTGGTCATTGTCCACGTTTGTCTCTCCATGATTGCGTATGTGGTGGGTGGCTTCTCCCTTATGGATCCTGAAAAGTGAGTCTGTGTGCTGGAAGAAATACACAGCTGGCCAGGAACTTGTTAAAAATAACCTTCCATGCGGACCTCTTTGCATTTCTGTTTGTCTTGTTTTTATACACAAGGAAATGCTACATGTCCTGTGTCCCTTGGTGTTGCTCCCAAGGTTTGGATAAGGTGACAGAGGCATAGGGACCATTGGTTTTTACAAGCACTCTCCTGGTGCTCTGATTTTACCTCTGTCTGGCATGGCTCACCTTCCCCCAATTGGTGGCACCCTTCTGCAGGTACAATTCTGACCTCCCTTCTAGACTGCCCTCTCACCAGGAGCCCAGTCTTGCCATCCCTGTTATATTCTGTCAGCACCCAGTTGTATGTGGTGTATAGTAGATGCTTAATTGATATTCGTTCAGTGCATTGGTGTATATTTTTAAAATGTTAATATTTCTTAATTATAATTACATTTAATATGTTATATAATGTATTATATGTAATACATTCACATGGCTCAAACACTTTTAAAAGGTATCAGTGAAAAATCTCCCTAACTCTCTTACACTTTGGAAAATAGTTTTGCATTATTTTGTAATGCTAGAGCTACTCACAGTCCATGACCCCACACTGCTGGGTCTTAGTTGTGGCCGGTGGGCTCCTTAATTGTGGCTTGTGGGCTCCTTAGTTGCGGCTCGCCAGCTCCTTAGTTGCGGCACATGGGCTCCTTAGTTGTGGCATGCGAACTCTTAGTTGCGGCATGCATGTAGGATCTAGTTCCCTGACCAGGGATCGAACCCGGGCCCCCTGCATTGGGAGCTCAGAGTCTAACCACTGTGTCAGCAGGGAAGTACCCAGCACTGTTCTTTTTTCTTTTTTTTTTTTTTTTTAATTTTCTTTTTGGCTGCATTGGGTCTTCGTTGCTGCACGCAGGCTTTTCTCTGTTTGTGGCGAGCAGGGGCTACTCTTCGTTGCGGTGCATGGGCTTCTCATTGTGGTGGGTTCTCTTGTTGTGGAGCATGGGCTCTAGGCGTGCGGGCTTCAGTAGTTGTGGCACGTGGGCTCGGTAGTTGCCCAGCACTGTTCTTTTTTTTTTTAAAAATTAATAGCTACTTTATTTATTTATTTATTTTTAGCTGTGTTGGGTCTTCGTTTCGTGCGAGGGCTTTCTCTAGTTGCGGCAAGCGGGGGCCACTCTTCATCGCGGTGCGCGGGCCTCTCACTATCGCGGCCCCTCCCGTTGTGGGGGCACAGGCTCCAGACGCGCAGGCTCAGCAGTTGTGGCTCACGGGCCCAGTTGCTCCGCGGCATGTGGGATCTTCCCAGCCCAGGGCTCGAACCCGCGTCCCCTGCATTAGCAGGCAGATTCTCAACCACTGCGCCACCAGGGAAGCCCCCACACTGTTCTTAATAGCGAAAATCTGGCGGGGGGTGGGGGAAACAAATTTCCACCGACATTAGAAGGAATAAATTATGATGTGTTTATGATGAAAAAGAACTCAGTACAATGATATCCCATAAAAAGGATGAACCTTGCAATGTTAAGTGAAAGAATCAAGGCACAAAGGAATATACATATTTGTATGCTTGCAGCCTTATCTGGTTCTAAAACAGGCAAAATGGAATTGTATTGTTTGTTTAGGAACATATGCATAAGCAGTAAAACTGTAAAGAACAGACAAGACATTATTTTCATAGAAGTCAGGATAGTGATTACCTCTTGAGGAGAGAGGAGAATTTGTGATGGGGAAGGAGCCAGTGGGGGGCTTCTGGGGGCCTATCATTGGTTTGTTTTTTTTAACTTGGTGACTGTTACCTGGGTGTGGGTGTTATAGTTATTCGTGAAAGTAGACATATATTTTATGAGCTTTTCTATATGTAGTTCACACCAAAAATATAAACCAAAAGTTTCCCTACCTTTTCTCTCTGGCCTCCAGCTACCCTTCTCAGAGGCAACCAGTGTGTGTGTGTGTGTGTGTATCTATCTACTTTCGCTCACACATATATTTTATATATAGATATATATGATTGTTTATTTTGTTTTTTATGAAATGCAACTAGTAGAAAATATGTAACTTCGAAGTAAAAAAAAAAAAAAAGAGGAGCAACCCCTAAAGATGTGAGCTATACTTACTGCCCAGTTATTTTTCACTCAGCAGGTGGTCACTATGTGTTCTCCCCACCCCACCTGCCACTCACTTAATCTAGCACCTGCTGTGCATGGGAGTGGGGCCGAAAACTTTATTTCATTCAATTCAGTTCTCCAACAACCCAGGAGGGCAGGTCCTGTTATTCCCATTTTACAGAGAAGGGAACAGGCTATTGTGCCTTTGTTTTGGGGCTTCCTTCAGCATCACATTAATGGTGCTGAGACCCCACCAAGAGCTGTGTCAAGGGCGGTCCGCTGATACCCCAGTCCTGATCTGCTCTGACAGCCCCCTTTCTCGTTCCAGGTGGCTCTGTGTACCCAAGTGGCCCTGGGAATGGAGCACCTGTCCAACAACCGCTTTGTGCACAAGGACCTGGCCGCTCGAAACTGCCTGGTCAGCGCTCAGAGACAGGTGAAGGTGTCGGCCCTGGGGCTCAGCAAGGACGTGTACAACAGGTAGGGGGCACAGGTGGGGTGGGCGAGGGGCAGAGGGCAGACACAGATGGTGGGGGATGGGAAAGGGCTTAGTCCAAAGCTGGAGGCCCCGGGAGGGGCAGAACCTTCCCACCCTCTCCCAAGGGTGCAGTAGGCATCCCAGCCAGTGGACCACAGCTCCCTGATCTTACACATTTTCTCTAGTGATAAAAAAAAATTATAAACCTTTTTCAAAAGTAACTAGTCACACTTTATATAGTTTTATATAGAATTTAACTATTCATATGGTTCCCTCTGTAACTTCCTGAATTCAGTAATTATTATTTTTAAGGCTAAGACTTAAAGCTTAGCACCCATAGCCAGAGATCGCGCTGGAATATACATTACCTAGTGCCTCCGGGAACTTCCCCTCGAGTCATCCCAGTTCTGACTCACCCTGGTTTGTCTGACTGTTGCTTTATTCATGATTGGTTTCTCACTAGTAAAGCCCTTTAAGATTTCTTTCCATTTAACGTGTTCATTTTTCACACTTTTAAACTAGTATAGAAAGTATGTATGATTATTAGCTTTTAAATATTGACATTAGGCAAAGTCTGATTCTTAAGGGAATTTTTTAACTGTCAGACCCCACGTGGATGCCTCCAGATTTCATCCAGTATACAACCCGCCCCCACCCAACCCCTTGCTAAGCAAAAATGTTTCCAATTTCCCGGAATGCCTTGATACAGAAAATCTGGGCTGTAGCTTGGGCATGAGACCCAGACCTGGGGTGAGGTTGGGATCCCAGGCTGTGCCCCTCATCCCCCCACCCCCATGCCTGTGTGTCCTCTTGTCCCGCAGTGAGTACTACCACTTCCGCCAGGCCTGGGTGCCGCTGCGCTGGATGTCCCCTGAGGCCATCCTAGAGGGTGATTTCTCCACCAAGTCTGATGTCTGGGCCTTCGGCGTGCTGATGTGGGAAGTGTTCACCCACGGGGAAATGCCCCATGGTGGGCAGGCAGATGATGAAGTGCTGGCAGGTAGGCAGCTCTATTTCCGAGAGACAATTCCAGATGTTCTCTAGGTGGAGAGCTTGCTCAGGGTCCCGGGGCCAGTTCAGCTCCCCCACCCCTCTCAGGGCTGGTATCAGCACGTACATGGATACGGCCACTCCACTTGTTAGATTACCGAAATACCTTCATACTGGTTGGTAAATAGTCCTTGTTCCCAGCGTTCACTCTAGCTACTCTGGTGCCTGCCTATTGATCCCACTTCAGCCCCTGTTCATTGGCTGCTTCTTGTGCTGCTTGGACCCTGCCCCCTCCAGCCAGAGAGAGCTGGGACCAGGGGAGTCCTCCCCTTTGCTTGCAAGATGCTTTCTATAAGCTCCTTGAATCCTTGCTCACCCACACTGGCCAGCGTCCCTCAGAGTCTCCCCCACGTGGTTGCCTGTGGGAACTGCAGGCTCCACAGAGTATTGGACAGGCGGTTAAATATTTTGACTAACCCTCTTCACACCGTCTTTCTGCAGACTTGCAGGCTGGGAAGGCCAGACTCCCGCAGCCTGAGGGCTGCCCT
Organism: Eschrichtius robustus; assembly: GCF_028021215.1. Taxonomy (NCBI): domain Eukaryota; kingdom Metazoa; phylum Chordata; class Mammalia; order Artiodactyla; family Eschrichtiidae; genus Eschrichtius; species Eschrichtius robustus. The sequence continues at coordinate 76,145,945 of NC_090835.1, forward strand.
TCCAAGCTCTACCGGCTGATGCAGCGCTGCTGGGCCCTCAGCCCCAAGGACCGGCCCTCCTTCAGCGAGATCGCCAACACCCTGGGAGACAGCCCCGCGGATAACAAGCCGTGAGGAGGGAGCCCAGGCAGGCTGTGCCTCAGGATGGCGTGGGCAGGGGAGGACCTCCTGAGGGGTGCCCACAGCATGATGGGCAAGATCCTGGTCCTCTTGGGCCCTAGGGGCCCCACCCGGGCACCACAGGCACTGCTGAGGTCAGGCAGGGCCTGGGCTTTCTTCCTCTTCCTCACCCTCAGCCCTTGGGGAGGCTGATTTGGACCCAGACTGGGTGACTGGGGCTTTGGGCTGGGCAGCTTTCTCTGCCACCCCTTCCCCCATCAGGGACAGTGTGGGTGCCTCAGGTAACCCCAATTTCTGGCCTGGGTCTCCTCCCCTCCACCAGGTCCAGTTCTGCCACTCACCTGCCAACTTCCTTGGGGGAGGGCTAGGCTGGAGGTGAGCTGGCTTCAAGGGGAGTTCCTTAATATACTCAAGTCCTGGATTGTTCTGGCCCCTGGGGACCACTTTGGGGTCTGCACTAGGATCATGGAGGACCCAGCCAGCGAGTCCCCCCCTCCCTCCATGGACATGTGCACGCTGACCCAGACCTGCGCCTCCTCCCCACCCTTCTCTCCTTTTCTCATCCTAAGTGCCTGGCAGATGAAGGAGTTTTCAGGAGCTTTTGACACTATATAACCCGCCCTTTTTGTATGCACCGTGGGCGGCTTTTGTATGTAATTGCAGCGTGGGGTGGGAGGGCATGGGACGCAGGGGTGGGTCCTGGAGGAGATGGGACAGTGGGCCACCCCTGCCTCACACCTTTATTGTTGTTGTTGTTGTTTGTTTGTTTGTTTTGGTTTTTTTTTTACACTCGCTGCTCTCAATAAAGAAGCGTTTTTTACAACCTGCTTCTGATGCTCATTCCCTACTTTTTGCCCATAAATGATGTGCCTTCTTCCCTCGCTTATCAGAAGGGGCCATGTGCCTTCCCGGAGTCTTGGGGGGTGCTTCGGCAGGGATAACTGGCAGACACTGGTCCTTCTCTCTGGTTTGTGGAGCAGTTGAATACTTTTTTTTTTTTGGCCACACTGCGTGGCTTGCAGGGTCTTAGTTCCCCAACCAGGGATTGAATCCGGGCCACAGCAGTGAAAACATGGAGTCCTAACCACTGGACTGCCAGGGAGTTTCCTCCTGGGGCTGTTGAGAATGTGGGCTCAGAGGAGGTGAGGCCACCTCTTGTTCATGTGACCCTGTGTTGCTCTTTGAGGCCAACTAATTATTCTCTGCTGGCTGGCCTGGTACTCATGCTCAGGTATTGAGCATAGGAGTGTGAGGAGGGAACTAGTTAGAGTGGGATTGGAGAAGGAGTTAGTGACAGATTCAGGTCTCTGAATCCCTTTAAGACTCTAGGAAGGTGATGGAGGAGATAGGACTGAGCAGAGATGCGCTTAATGCCTCACTGCTCCAGGGCTTTCAGCCCTCAGCTGGTTTGATTCCTGCCTCTTCATTACCTAGACCTTGTGTCATCAGTTACACTCTACCATATCGTAACTTCAGCATGGTCCCCCATCCTAAAGAGATAAGTCCTGACCCCTGGAATTGCTCTAGTTCCTTCTGTTCCTCACCAAATTTCTCAGTAATGAAAAGAACAGCTAATATTTATTAAATACTTGCTCTGTACCAGTCACTTTGCTAAGCACTTAACATGCATTATCTTACTGAACTTCTGTGACCACTCTGTTAGCCAGATATTATTGTTCCCATTTCACAGATTAGGGAACCAAGGCTCAGGGAGGTCAGGTAGTTTCCCTAAGGTTGCACAAATGGTAAGTGAGCCACTGTTGTAGATATACAGTGTGGTACATCCCTCAGGTGTGTTGGAGTGTAAAAAAACAAAAACAAAAACAAAAAAAAACCATAAGAACAATTTCTCTAGAGCAGTGCTTTTCAAATTGTGGGTTGTAACCATCATTTTAAAAATATGAAACAATAAAAAACTATCTGAGTACATTGTATACCTTATGGGTAAGTATTGTTTTACAAAATTTTGTTTATTATATTTGATATGTGTTTGGGTATGTTAGCTTATGTCAGCTATGGAGGTGGTGCTGCGGCATAAAAACCCCAAATCTCACAACAACAATTTATTTTTTTCACAGATCTACAAGTTGGTGAGGTTTGGCTGATCTTGGCTGGACTTAACTGAGTTCAGGCAGGCTTGGCACCAGGTGGTAGGTCTGGTTTGGGTCTACTCTGCTGGCCCCCAGAGCATGCTCTCATGCAGTAGCAGGAGCACAAGAAGTCCCGCCAGATCATGCCAGCACATTTAAAAGCGTCGGTCTGTTAACATTTTATCAGCCAAAGCAAGTCACATGTCAAAACCCAACATCAGCACTAGTAGGATGTGACTGCAAAGGATGTGGATATCTTATTCCAACACAGGGTGTGAAAATGGGGTACACTAATTGAATTCACTCCATGTTGTGATGTAAAAATTATTTCCTCCTGTGGGATGCACTCAGAAGTACTGGGAAGGCAGTACTGTAGAAGGTCATTTATCACTAAGCCTCTTCTTAGAGGCGTCAAGGAAGATGCCTGGTCTTCCTTGACCGCTCTGCAGTGGCTAACACTGCTGGCCACATCTGCCTTTTCAAATTCTCCTCTCTTGCCTTTGGTGATGGTACGCCGTATCCACCTTCTCTGACCAGGCCTTCTCCAGCCCTGGTTGTGGCTTCCTTCTTCTGCCTGCTCCAGAGATGGCTGTTCTCCTGGCTTCTGTCCTTGACCTTCCTCTCTCTACATTCTCACCCTCAGGAATCTCATCTTACCTCATGTGACTTTAACTGGCCCTTCAGTGTGGACAGTTCCCAAAGCATTAGCTCCAGTTCCAGCCTCTACCTCAAGCTTCAGACTCACACTCCCGTTTTTCTACAGGACATTTCTCTCTACCTGTTTCCCTGGGCCCAAACTGAACTTACCTCTCTCCCAAACCTGTTCTTTAAGCCAAGTTCCCTGTTTCCATTATTGGTGGAGAATAGTCACCCTTACTTAGAATCTCAACCCGTCATGAGCCCTCTTCTCTGTGCACCCCCTTCCCATGCAGGCCATCACCAAGATCCATTTATTCTACCTCTGCCCTGTTTCTATCTTTGCTTAATTTTAAGGGAAAATTTTTTGCATAAAAGTAATACTGATCATGGAAGAAGTCAAGTGGTACAGACTTGCATAAAGCAAAAAATACATTCCTCTAGAAGGAACACACCCAAGCTCATTCTACAAGGCCACCATCACCCTGATACCAAAACCAGACAAAGACATCTCAAAAAAAGAAAATTACAGGCCAACATCACTGATGAACATAGACACAAAAATCCTCAACAAAATACTAGCAAACAGAATCCAGCAGCACATTAAAAGGATCATATACCATGATCAAGTGGGATTTCTCCAAGGGATGCAAAGATTCTTCAATATATGCAAATCAATCAATGTGATACACCATATTAACAACTGAAGAATAAAAACCATATGATCATCTCAATAGATGCAGAAAAAGCTTTTGACAAAATTTAACACCGATTTATGATTAAAAACTCTCCAGATAGTGGATACAGAGGGAACCTACCTCAACATAATAAAGGCCATATATGACAAACCCACAGCAAACATCATTCTCAAAGGTGAAAAACTGAAAGCATTTCTTCTAAGATCAGGAACAAGACAAGAATGTCCACTCTCACCACTATTATTCAACATAGTTTTGGAAGTCCTAGCCATGGCAGAGAAGAAAAAGAAATAAAAGGAATCCAAAAAATGAACTTATTTGCAAAGCAGAAATAGAGACACAGATGTAGAGAACAAACTCATGGATACTAAGGGTGGAAGAGGGGGGTGGGATGAATTTGGAGATTGGGATTGACATATATACACTACTATGTATAAAAAGATAACTAATGAGAACCTACTGTATAGCACAGGGAACTCTACTCAATGCTCTCTGGTAACCTAAATGGGAAAGAACTCTTAAAAAAGAAGGGATATATTTTTACGTATAACTGATTCACATTACTGTACAGCAGAAACTAACACGACATCGTAAAGCACCTATACGCCAGTAAAAATTAAAAAAATAAACAAAACACATTCCTCTCGTCTGATGGAAAGCACGATGAGTGTTTGCAGCGTGGCTTTTCCTGACATTTCCTGGGCACACTGACTCATGACCTTTCCATCCCCTCTAATGCTGCCATCACCATTGAGACCTCTTTTCTTCTATGTGAAGTTAAGAATCCCTGTGTAGAATTCTGCTCAATCTTATGTGGCAGCCTGGATGGGAGGGGAGTCTGGGGGAGAATGGATATGTGTATATGTATGGCTGGGTCGCTTTGCTGTGCACCTGAAACTATCACAACGTTGTTAATTGGTTATTTCCCAATGAAGACAGTTTTAGAGTGTTACTATTTTTTTTTTTTTTTTGGTGATAGCAATTCTTTTAAAAGCAATCTTGGACTTCCCTGGTGGCGCAGTGGTTAAGAATCCGCCTGCCAATGCAGGGGACACGGGTTCGAGCCCTGGTCCGGGAAGATCCCACATGCCGCTGAGCAACTAAGCCCGTGCACCACAGCTACTGAGCCTGCACTCTAGAGCCCGAGAACCACAACTACTGAAGCCCATGTGCCACAACTACTGAAGCCCACACGCCTAGAGCCCGTGCTCCACAACAAGAGAAGCCACCGCAATGAGAAGCCTGCGCACCGCAACGAAGAGTAGCCCCTGCTCGCTGCAACTAGAGAAAGCCTGCACGCAGCAACAAAGACCCAACACAGACAAAAAATAAATAAATTAATTTTTTTAAAAAGTAATAAATTTTTGTTCCGATTTTATTTGGGTGATAAAAATCAGGAGAAAGAAAGTTCAGGGTGGGAATGGTGTAGAATGAGGGGATCTGGCTGAAATCCTGATGCCCTTCTGGAGGTCCTTCATGGTCTGGATGGACAGGGGGCTACTGCGATTGAGGCCTTATCGGAGAAGCACCAAACTCACATTCCAGGGAGGCCAGGCAGGGGACTTATCTGAGTTCAGTGGGCTGTGCAGAGTCTATAGTGAACCCGGGAGCAGATGCCTCTTCTCTGGCCACCATTCAACTCTGCTCCAGAGTATTGTGCTCCTGCAGGCACGTAAGCCCGGGGTTGCTAAAAATTCCAATTTTTTGAGAGAGGCCAGATAATCAGATTTCTATGTAAAATCTCCTGATTTTAAAATATTCTATGGTCCAAAGAAGACACACCTATGAGCCAGTTTTTGATTGTAACTTTATCCACATCAGCAGTTTTGTTTCCTGAACCTGCAGTAATGTGGTGTGGGTGGAGTGGTGCCCCCCTTCCCCCGCTGGTGATAAAGGGCTGTGAAGGAGCTGTGGCACTAAGCTGCTGTGCAATTGCCCTGGGGTTCGGTGAAATGGGAGAGGTGGCAGCCTCTGGGAAGTGAAGCTGAGTACTCTTGTCATCCTGGACCCCCTTCCCTGTGGACGTGGCAGACGGCTGTGTTCTCTGCTGAGTGGGGTGCCACCGCTTAGGGCTGCCCACCCTGCGTGTCTGAAGTAGGTTTTTCAAATGTAAAAGTCTTTAGAAGCCAGGCAAGAATGAACCCCAACGGCTGTGATTTTAAGACTGTGCGGCTTAGACAAATCCCAAGCAAACATTTGTGGCCCCTGAAGCCCGTCTGGAACCTATTTATCTATTTGACCTGTTCTTCCTCTTGAGCTAACACATTCCATATGTTTAACTACCTGTTGTGCAGAGTAAATTAGGAAAAGAGAAAAAAAAAAAAAACTCTTTAAAAAACTATTGGGAAAGGGGGGGAGAGGAGGGCTCTTAATTCCTGTATTTAGGGGTTTGATGAACAAGCCATGTTTTTAGTATGTATGTGTATATGTATGTATATATACACACATGATATCTCACAAATCACTTGAACATACTTTATTTCAGTATTTTCTTTGGAAAAGAAAGTCTTTGGATTGCGATTCACAGTAAGAAATGCAGTTGACGTTGTCATCCAGTACACACACATTGAATCATATGAAACTGACAGTATCCTACCCTCTTGACCTATAAAATGGCAATTTCATATGGTTCAAACTAAAAATAATACAAAGAAAAGTTTTATGCAACAATATTTACTCTTGTCTCTTTTTTTTGTGAGACCCATTACTTTATTAATTTAAATGCTGGTTGCAGTATACTAAATTGATTTCACTATCACTACCACTTTATTCACAACTGACTGCTTTATTTAATCTCCATAACAATTTTTAAGGCAGGAATCATCATCCTATGCCATCCCCTTAAACACAAGAGGCTGTTTATCCTAGGGACAAGGTGATTACCTCCCTAACCACTTACTTAGACCACCACTGCACTTTTTTTTTTGTTGTTTTTTTTTTATTTATTTTTGGCTGTGTTGGGTCTTCGTTTCTGTGCGAGGGCTTTCTCTAGTTGCGGCGAGCGGGGGCCACTCTTCATCGCGGTGCGCGGGCCTTTCGCTGTCGCGGCCCCTCTTGTTGCGGAGCACAGGCTCCAGACGCGCAAGCTCAGTAGTTGTGGCTCACGGGCCCAGTTGCTCTGCGGCATGTGGGATCTTCCCAGACAAGGGCTCGAACCCGTGTCCCCTGCATTGGCAGGCAGACTCTTAACCACTGCGCCACCAGGGAAGCCCACTGCACTTTAATCTATATCTCATCTAATCTTTTTAAGGACCTCATACCAACAATGAGTAATGTGGAGTTTGGAGAGGTCAAAAACTTGTTTCCAGGCACAGGGCTAGGAAGAGGCAGCTTCCAGATTTTAATAATTTCTGTAATAGTAAAGCTCAAGCTATTTTCACTGCCTTGGAGCTAAGAACCAGACCCAGACCCTGAACCTGGGTTTTGCAGCACTCCACTCTTTTTTTTTTTCCTCCTATGGACTTTTCTTGGCTTTCAAGAGAAGGGCGTGTGTGTGTGTGTGTGTGTGTGTGTGTGTGTGTGTGTGTGTGTGAGAGAGAGAGAGAGAGAGAGAGTATGTGTGTGACGCATGCACTTGCTTGCTTGCTTAAACTTTCTGTCCGGCTACACTTTTTCCCAGGCCTTTGCACTGGTTGAGGGGTGGGCTTTATCCCCACGACCACCCCCTCCCCCAGCCCAGGCCGCAGCTGGAAGTCTTTACAGATCATCGTCTCTCCTCCCTGCCCCCATTGGGGACCGGGAGGCCGACTGTCTCCCCCGGTCTTTTCCAGATGTACGTCTGCCAAAGATCCCCGCCCCCCCCCCCAAAACCAGCATAGAGAATGATGAATGAGGACCGGGGAGCCGGCCTGGTGGGAAAGTGTCGTCGCCTTGAAAAGAGAGGGAAAGGGAAAGGAAGTGGTGGGGGGGAGGGGAAGCGGTGGAGCCGAGAGGCCGCAGGGCGAAGAGTGTAGACAGCGGGGACACAAGCCCCCTTTGCTCCGCCAGTAACGTTGACTCCCTCGGGAAGGCGTGGGGAAATGCTCTAATCCCTGCAGTCCCTGGGAATTTGGGCTGCACATCATTTACTGCAATCCGCACAATCCACTCAGGGACTATCCCAGTGTTAGCTTCCAGCCCTTCCAGCACCGGGTTCCCAGTACCGCTCCCTCTCCTCCGCAAGACTGTGCTCCAGTGCTCTTCCAGACTTCCTCTACCGCAGGTTCCTCCCAATTCTCTCTACCATTCTCTGGTCAGGGGGGCGGAGTCGTACCTCCTCTCCTGTTCCTTTAAGAGGCGTCGGCTCCTCCCCTTTCGGAGTTGCCGTCTGACGCGCGATGACAGCAGCGAGTTCGGTATGTCTATGCAAATAAGCGCCCCCTGTGGGCCAATGGGGAGCGGAGGTGCTGGAACCGCGGACCAATGGGGCGGGGGTGCAGGGGCTCACCATATAAGGAGCGGCCTCGCCATAAAAGGAAACATTGTATCTCTTTATATGGGGGGAAGGGTCGGGGGATCCCTTGCCACCAGCGCGTGGTCCCGGCCCCCTCCACCCGCCGTCTCGGCCGCGGCCAGCAGCCCCTGCCCCCCGGGGGACACTGACGGCCGCCGGGCGCGCCGCCCTAGCGTACGGACAGGGGGCGCTCCGCGCGGCCTGGGGCAACCCGGGCCACAGGGGCAGGAAAGTGAGGGCCCAGGTCGGCCCGGGCGTGCAGGGGCCCCGGGTTCGCAGCGGCAGCGGCGGCAGCGATAGCGGCACTAAACAGCAGCAGGAGCGCCGGGTTGAGCCGGGAAGCCGATGGCGGCGGCGGCGGCTCCGATTCCTCGCTGACTGCCCGTCCGCCCTCCTACTTTGAGCGCCATGTTACCGAGCCAAGCTGGGGCCGCGGCGGCGCTGGGCCGGGGCTCGGCCCTGGGGGGCAGCCTGAACCGGACCCCGACGGGGCGGCCAGGCGGTGGAGGCGGCGGCGGGACTCGCGGGGCTAACGGGGGCCGGGTCCCCGGGAACGGCGCGGGGCTCGGCCCGGGCCGCCTTGAGCGGGAGGCTGCAGCAGCAGCGACAACCACCCCGGCGCCCACCGCGGGGGCCCTCTACAGCGGCAGCGAGGGTGACTCGGAGTCTGGCGAGGAGGAGGAGCTGGGCGCGGAGCGGCGCGGCCTGAAGCGGAGCCTGAGCGAGATGGAGCTCGGCGTGGTGGTCGGTGGGCCCGAGGCGGCCGCGGCGGCCACCGGGGGCTACGGGCCGGTGAGCGGCGCAGTGAGCGGGGCCAAGCCGGGTAAGAAGACTCGGGGCCGTGTGAAGATCAAGATGGAGTTCATCGACAACAAGCTGCGGCGCTACACGACCTTCAGCAAGAGGAAGACGGGCATCATGAAGAAGGTACCGGGCCGGGAGGCTGGCCGGCCACGGGAGACCGGGAGGGTGGGGACGCGCAAGGGGAGCCCGGGAAGGAGGCAGAGCCGAGGCGGAGGTGAGAGGCGGCAAGTCCGCAGGAGGTGTGTGGGAGGGGATGGCTGTTGCCCCAGTAGGGTGAAAGGGGAGGGGCCGCCAGGGAAATGTGGGGAGAGGGGAGATGCCGGGAATGTCCGGAAAAGAGAGGAAAGGCGCCGAGGTGGGAGTGACGGGCGCCACAGAGGACCGGGGCCCTCGTAGAGCGGAGGAGTGAGGAGTGGTAATGGGAGACTGCGGGGCTGCCCGGGAGGTGGTTAACGAGACCCGGGGGTCAGTAGGTCCAGTGCGCTCTGGTGTTGGGGGGGAAGGCGCCGGAAAAGCAGGGAGAAGAGAAGGTATGGAGGTGAGGAGGTTGGAGCTGCATAACAACAATGAGCGAACATGTGTGGGAGGAAGGTGGGCATCACTAGAGTAGTGCTGGCTGGAAGGATGGGCAGGGCTGATGACCGAATGGGGCTCAAGAGCCCCAGGTAAGGGAGCAGGGCAGGAGAACTGATGCTGCCCTGAGCATCAGAAACCAAGTCCTGAGATGGCCATGTGTCTTCCGTGCATCCACTGGAAGCCAGCACACTCCCTGCAGGACAGGCTTCAGAATCATTTGCCCCTGGAACAAGTGGGATTTCCAGCCCTAGGGAAAAATCTGTGCACGGAGTTTGGGGAGGTTTGCAGAGGTACCTAGAAATGCCTCCTCTTCTAGCTGATTATCCAGTGAAAAGGATGAGGAAAGGAGTTGTCTTGGGGTATAGAAGATATGGGAAGGGATGAAAGCAGAGGAACTGGGAAACAAGAAGCTAGAACTCTGGGAACATTGGCTGGTGTTTATATTTATCCCATATAGAAACCAAGGCTGCTTCCAGTGGGTGGTGGAACTTTGTTGGGAGTGAGGATGCTACCTATGGGGCCATCCTTGAAGGTCTGTGAAGGTCCCCTTCCTGGGTTTATGGCAGGGTAGTAGCCGCTAATCTAGCTGCCATCTCCCCTCACTCCAGACACTGTTGAATCAAGACAAGGAAAGAGAAAAGGGGGAGCAGAGTATTATAGAGCAGGACAAAATGGCAACAGGTTAGTGCCTGTGCAGTTTCTGGGAAGAAACATGGGACATTTTAGAGCTTAGGTGGCCCCTTATCCCTAATATCTATGTGACTTCCAGTGTAGTAGCGACTTCATCCTGGTCCCAGTGACGGTGAGGAGGTAGTGGGAGCCATCTCTTCGTGAGGCTCTGGGCACCAAGCTGTAGTGAGGAGCAGCTACCTGGGCCCCTCCGTGTCTGCTGAGGTGTTATATGTTCTGTCACCGGGAGCTGTGGCTATTTGCTTGGGGTATCTGCAGGTCAGTGAGGCTGTTCCTCAAAAGAGAAGCATGGGGTTTTTCTACTCTTCAGCTCACCTTCAGATATCCTTCAGATAAGACCCCTATAGAGTCACTGGAGAGGAAGGTAATTATGGGAGTGGGGGCTTGAGATCACTGTGTACTTCCCTCTCTTTCCCACTGCCCAAGGAAGGTAGAGATTAAAAGTTTTGCTGACCTACCCATCTCCCCCCCTACCCCCAGGCCTATGAGCTGTCCACGCTGACAGGGACACAGGTGCTGTTGCTGGTGGCCAGTGAGACAGGCCATGTGTATACCTTTGCCACCCGCAAACTGCAGCCCATGATCACCAGTGAGACTGGCAAGGCACTGATTCAGACCTGCCTCAACTCGCCAGACTCTCCACCCCGCTCAGACCCCACCACAGACCAGAGAATGAGTGCCACGGGCTTTGAAGAAACAGATCTCACCTACCAGGTGTCGGAGTCCGACAGCAGTGGGGAGACCAAGGTGTGTTTGGGTCCCCTGTCTGAGGGGAAGGAAGGGGAGGGACTTGACCGGCAGAGAGGGGAAGGGGTCTCTCACCCTCGCCCAGGACAGGTGGGTAGGTGCCTACTGATGTGGAGTGGAGCCGGGTTAGTGCCCCGCATCTTAGGGTACAGGTGTCCATCCTCTCTATCCTGACAGGAGGCCGGCCCCCTAGATAAGCGGGCGGCCTCCGTGCCCATATAAGGCCGGCTCCGGCTCCACGCCGGCCTCCCGCCTGCAGCCCGCCCGCCTGGCAGGGCCCTTGCATTCCTCCCGCCAGCTGTCTCCCTGCTGGGGGCGGGGGCGTCGCTTAGCCCTGCCCTCCTGGCCGGCTGGGTGGCCGGGGAGTAGAAAGGGAGTGCTCATGGGTTCCAGGGTCCTGGGAAGCCAGCACTGTCAGCAGGCAGGCTAGCTGACTAGGCGGGAGACTACCTTACTAGCCAGCCGCCTGCCTCTTCAGGATGTCCGGGTCTGCACACGTTAGGGAGTGTATTCGCCCGGCTGCTAGGGATGCCGGCCGTGGTTACGCCTCCCCCTTCCTTTTCCCGGTAAGGAGAGGGGGTGGAGCTTCCTCCCTTGCTGCTCTGGGGAGCGCCACCTTCCGGGTGGCCCTTCACTAACTGGCCAATCGGAGGAAGCGGCACTGTTTGCCTTAGCAACGCCTCCGCCAATCAGGGGCTTCGAGCTCCACTGCTTAGCAAACATCCCGCGCTGACCCACCTCCAGTATCGGAGCCCCCTCAGTTCTCTGGGCTTGGTTCTCAGCTCCTGGCTTCCTCCTTCCTCTTCGAAGAACAAAGCCTCCCTGAGGGGAGAGTCAGTGCTCTAGGCTCCCCACTCTTTTAGCAGTAGGGCTAATTTATTCCCATGAAATTTTGCTGAATGAATAAATTCTTTTGGTGCTTCATTGCCAAACCCCCAAGATCGCTCTCAAACCCTAAATTCCCTGAAAAACTGTCGGTCCCTATCTCAGAAGCCTGGCAATTCAGAGCTGGAAGGACCCTTTTAAGGATGACATAGTAGCCCAGCCCCCTCATGTTTACAGAAGAAGAAAACTGAGGCTCAGAAAGAAGAGGTTTTCCAAGGGTCACACAGATTATCATTGCCAGAGCTGGGAACAGACCTCAGGTGACGTTATCATCGTCATCATTATAACAGCAGCAAATACTTACTGCTTTTTTTATGAGCCAGGCACTATTCTAAGTGTTTTACATATGTTAACCTGTTTAATCTTCACAACACCTATGGGGTAGGTATTATCCTTCTTTTACAGACAGAAGACTAAAGAAAAAAGCTCAGCAGCTCAATAACTTGTCTAAGAGTCAGGCTGCAGGTAAATGGTGGACTTGGGATTTGAACGCAAGCACACTGGTTCCATTCTGGGCTGTCAATCCACAGTTTCTTGAAGGGGCAGGGTCTGGTAGAGGCTCACCACTCCATCTTTACTCTGGGTGTAGGATACACTGAAACCGGCCTTTACTGTCACCAACCTGCCGGGTACCACCTCCACCATCCAGACAGCACCCAGCACCTCTACCACCATGCAAGTCAGCAGCGGCCCCTCCTTTCCCATCACCAACTACCTGGCACCAGTGTCTGCTAGCGTCAGCCCCAGCGCTGTCAGCAGTGCCAACGGGACTGTGCTGAAGAGTACAGGCAGTGGCCCTGTTTCCTCCGGGGGCCTCATGCAGCTGCCTACCAGCTTCACCCTGATGCCTGGTGAGTCACAAGGGGCAAACTGAGCATGCTAAGAGTGGGTTTAGGGCTGGCACAAGGAGAATGACTTTCCTCACTCAGAAAGAGGGTGAACAGGGGCCAGAGCCTGAGAGAAGCCTCTATGTCCCATTGGTAGGCACTGGGTCCCTCCCCACTGGGACTTGAACTATCCTTGTCAGTAAGTTTCAACCGTATGCTCTGGCCTTGTCTAGCAAACCCAGCCCTGTGCCTCCTTTGCCACAAGGACAGCAGACATTCTACCACTTCCCTACCTTGACTGGAAGGCAGATCATGTCCTTGATGGGTCAGTGCCTGCTCCTGTGTCAACCGAAGAGGGTAGAGTCAGGGCCTAGGGCAGGAGGAGGAGGGAAGGGCAAGAGCAGAGCGTGGAAGCCCCTGGAGACAAGATTCTGGTCATGAAGGGCCTCTTTGGCTCCCAGGAAAGATGGTGATGGGAGTCGGGGATAGGATGCCAGACCTTGGGCCTGGGGGTGTTTGAGGGTGCTTGGTGCAGGTGGTGGCTGGGTAGGACAGAGCACGAGTAAGTCTCTGTGTCTCATAGGTGGGGCAGTGGCCCAGCAGGTCCCAGTGCAGGCCATTCAGGTGCACCAGGCCCCACAGCAAGCGTCTCCCTCTCGCGACAGCAGCACAGACCTCACGCAGACCTCCTCCAGCGGGACAGGTATAGCTCGAAGCTCTGTCACCTCCCTGCTCTGCCTCCTTCATGAGGCCTAGCAGCAGGTGCCCAGCAGTATCCATCCCGTAACTAAGGTCAGAGAATTTCTTAATGTGGAGACTGAGGCTTTTGGGTTAACCCTTACCCTAATACTTATGAGAAAGTCAGGTGAGGATGGTTGGGTTTTGACTCCTGCCCTGCAGCAGGGCTGTGGATTTCAGGAAGAAATTAGGGACCATTGAAGCTACACTCCTTACTTAGGCGAGAAGCCTGAGGCCCAGAAAGGAGAAGTTACTTGCCCAAAGACACACGTTTGCTCAGTTACCAGGAAGGACTTACATAGAGTAGTTGTCTCCTCGTGGGAGGGTGTCCTAGCTTTTGAGTAACCATAATTCCCCTCTGTGTCTCTAGTCATTTCAGAAATGATGAGACACTTTCAAAATAGAAGTACTTTTAAGTACTTTAAGTTATTTGCAACCTTGTTACACGAAGTTTGGTCTGTGGAAGGAGGACCAGTATCACAGCATCACCTGGGAGCTTGATAGAAATGCAGACTCTTAAGCCTCACCCCAAACCTACTGAATCAGAATCCACATTTTTAACAAGTTCCCCTGGTGACTGTATGCACATTAACATTGGAGAAGTGCTTATTTAAAAGCTGAATCTGTTAGCCACATGTTGAGGAAGAGAGAAGAGGAGTGAGAACAAGTAAAAAATGGGATGAGGGAGCTCTCTAAAAGAGTATCTGAGTTTGCTTGGGTTGGGTCAGTCATTGTAATCTTTGTTTTTCCCAGGGCCTTGGGGTCTTGGAACAGAGCAGATAGATAATGGAATAGAACGATGTGATAGGATACACTTAAAGGTTGGTGTGGTTGTGTTCAAGAAAAAATATGGATATTCTTAGTTGATGACAGGCAACCAAGGAATAAGTTTTATCTAGCTTTTGACCTGGGAAATGGCAAGAGGGCTCTGGAGGCCTGTAGTTCCTAGGGGTGGGATGGGGGATGTCAATATGGACCAGTGCCGACCTCCCTGACGTGTGTCTGTGTTTGCCAGTGACGTTGCCCGCCACCATCATGACGTCATCTGTGCCCACAACTGTGGGAGGCCACATGATGTACCCCAGCCCCCATGCGGTGATGTATGCACCCACCTCGGGCCTGGCTGATGGCAGCCTCACCGTGCTCAATGCCTTCTCCCAGGCACCATCCACCATGCAGGTGTCCCACAGCCAGGTCCAGGAGCAAGGTGAGTTTGGGGGGGGGCAGGGCTGCCGAAAGGAGGGCCATTTCCTCCCTTACACACACACACACACACACACACACACACACATTCAAATGCCTCCCCCAACTCAGATACACACACTCACATACCTAAACCAGGTGCTCACACATATACCTACACATTTACACACACATACAGATGCTTGCACACACACTCCAGCATCCAGGCTGTCCACTTGGACACTCATGCACACTTGAACACCCACACCCACATACGTACTTAGACACATTTGGACACTTACCTTTGGGCACTTACATCTGAGACTCACCCAGTCACTTGTGCATTTATCACCACACCTCCAAGATCTGGAAGTTTCTCTTGAGCTAGTGATTTGAGTTTCTCCTGTGGTTTTTGAATGCAGGTGGCGTCCCCCAGGTGTTCCTGACAGCGCCATCTGGGACAGTGCAGATCCCTGTTTCTGCAGTTCAGCTTCACCAGGTAGGTGGGGGCACCTTTCACCCTAGTCAGCCAGCCCCTTCTTTATCTTGACCTCAGGGATTCCATTACTGGGTGGTCCAAGCCAAGATCCTTAGCCGAGAGGCCTATCCATTTTCCTGGTCAGGCCTGTGTGGTGGGCAGGCAGGCAGGTGAGCAGGGGGCAGCCTGAGCTGGCTGGTCAGTTCCAGCCCCCTACCTCCTGCTTACCCATCCCCTTCCCTCCAGATGGCTGTGATAGGGCAGCAGGCCGGGAGCAGCAGCAACCTCACCGAATTACAGGTGGTGAACCTGGATGCCGCCCACAGCACCAAGAGTGACTGATCCGCCCTGCCGCCCTGGACAGATGGCCCAAGGGACGGCACCACTTATTTATTGTTGCCTTTTCACGTTTTCTTTACACACATGTTGACGGGCCGCAGGAGGGAGGCGGGGAGGAGCAGTGGGCAGCCACGGGACTGAGCCCTCTCACTCCAGCCAAAGAAATGGGCCAGCCTGCCCTCCACCCCACCCTCCCTCACCCTCCCCTCCTTCTAGCTCCACCTCCCATCTCTGTTGATGGTGGGGCTGTCCTGCCTCCTCAGACTCCCGTTGCCAGCTTGGCTCCGTGTTTGCCATGAGTATTAGCTTACCCAATGGGACCGTGCTCCCCCTCCCACACACAGGTCTCTGTGGGACGAGGCACTGTGTCCCCCTGAGGAAGCAGTCGGGGTCCTCTCCCCAGCCTCCTTGCTGACTCCACGTCAGCTCTGCGTCTGCCACAGGCTGGGTCAAAAGAGCCCTAACCCTGCCCCTCAGGGAGCCAGCTGGGGAGATGGGGCTTCTTCCCTCAAGACTTGCCCGTGCCCATGGCCCCTGCAGCTCCTGAGTAGTGGGGCCTGTGCACAGAGCAGATTCCTGGGGTGACCTGCCCTGCCCTGTCGCTCCCCTCGGAACTCCGGGGGCTACTGGGTTGGAGGGAACCACCGGTGTTCCCTCTCCCCCTGTCTTCCCCCCCTCCTCCCAGCTGCTTTACTTAAAGTTGATTCTGAACTTTTTATTTGAGGAGACGAAGTGAAAACAAATCTATAAATATATATTTTTAAAATATTTAACTTTTTTTTATGGCGTTTTTCTCGTCCCCCTCCCTGCCCAAGCTCCCCTTCCCTGGGGAGCCCTGGGGCTCCCTGGAGCTGGCTGGGCTTCTGGGGACAGAGCCGCCCCATGAGCTTGGGGCCCGCCAGTGTGTGGGGGAGATTCTGGGATCGCCCGGTCCTGGGTTGTTTCCAGGAGAAAACCGGGGGAGGGGCCCTCAGGCCATGCCCCAACGGGGTGGGGAGGGTGACCCACAGCTCTGGGCCTCTTTTTGTCCTTCAGGGCTGTTGCTAGGGAGAGGGAAAAGGGAGACCAAATGTGGGGATGGGGGTGGGAGGGTGTCAGAGGCAACCGACTTCATTTGTGCCACACGCATGGGCATTGCAGCCTTGTGCGCCCCCAGGCCTGCAGCTGCCTGGGGCCCAAGTTGCAGTGAGCAGGGTGGGGTCTGGGAGGGGGCGGAAGGCAGGAATGGGGGGGCAGAAGAAATGGGAGCAGCTCTTGGGCTGAGTGTGGGGATAGGGGAGCCAGAAATGGCAGCTCTCCCAGGGAGTGAGCAGCTACTGTAACTTTTTAAAATTAAGACAAAAAGCCTTGAAGAAAATGACTTTATTTTTCTAAGTGTAACCTCAGTATTTATGTAATTTGTACAGGGGCCGTGCCCCACCCCTTCTACCCGCTTTGGGGTAGACCTTGAGGGTGGGCCAACATAGGGGGAGGGTCTTTTACCCTGTGTCACAGCCTACCTTTACCACCTGTATCCAGAGAGGGAGCTTTTTCAGAACAGGGCAGCGGTGGAGTGGAGTTTTATTAACCCCTTAGGACTGCCTTCAGTAGGAACAAGCCTGCTTCTGTGATTAGGTGAAGGGGTGGGGGAAATTTTTACGCACAGCCTAGTTATCAAGGGGATGATTTGCCGACATGTTTGAGAACCTCCGAACCTCTAACCCCCCGTTGCTGTCTTGCCCCAGTTTGGGGTGCCAAGATGGAAGTCATCTTTCTGGCTTTCTCCTGGAGATAGCTGGGGGCTTATGGGTGGCTTACAAGATTGGGGCATGGCAAATCAGGGGCTAGAGAGTGGGGGAGCTTGGGACTCAGGTCTGTAACTGCCCAGCCCCTTTTCTCTGCTCTTGTTTTCACTCCACCATCACTTACTCACTCCCCCCTCCCACCCAGGGGAGGAGACCTTGATGAATTCCTCCTCTCCTTCCCACAAAAGACAGACCCAGTGAGTGAATCAGGCAAAGTGCTTATAATGTGTGTTGTGTGAGCGTGGCCTTGGGAGAACATGTGTGTGTCAGGGACGAGGTGGCATTTATATGTGCAGCGACCCTTGGTGTTTCCCTTCCTTGATGGCTCTGGGGTGTGTGTGTGTGCCTGAGTGAATGTGTGTGTGTGAATGTGGGGTGTGTATGTTAGTGGTTTCTACTTCCCTGGGATGCTGACCCAGGAATAGTGGACATGGTCACAGTCCTATGTACAGAGCTTTCTTTTGTATTAAGAAAAAATACTCTTTCAATAAATGTATCATTTTTGTGCACAGACTGTGGGGTCTTTGCCTTTGTTTTCCCATATTGGAGGGAGGGAGGTGTGAACGTGAGTCAAACCCCAAAAGTTGCTGCTCTGAGAAGCAAGCCTGGCTGTTTGATGAAATGCTAAGGAGTGCTTTGGGCTGTTGAAATTCTAGGATTATACCTGAGGAACATTTCCGGCGGGGCTCGGGCCTTTATCTTTGGCCCCAGCTGTGCTAGGTGCTTAGGTCAACACAGAGAGGAGCAATTTTAATTAATAGGAAAATTGACGCAACCAATCCAAAGCATCGGGTTTGGGAAACTCAGGGCCACGTGACCTAGTGCAAAATAAGAGGAAAGCCCTAGGGTGGGAGTGGGGGTTTCGGTGGGGGATGAGGAAGGCAGACCTAGTGAAGAGGAGGGAGGGCTTCAAAGTTGATATTGGATGGAAAGGGCTGCCTACGGCTGCTGAGAAAGGAGCAACGTGACCACGACCCTGGGCTCCGCGGGCAGCGCCCCACTCACCCTTCCCGGGGCAGCTCGCCCCCAGCGCAGCAGTCCTCGGGTACTACGCATGCTCCGTTTACGCGCGGCACTGCTGCCGCGCTCGGCTGTGGGCCGCGGTGGGACCCGTAGCCGCCCGGCCGTGCGTGCACTCGCGACGTGACCCGGAAGGGAGCTGCTGAGGAGGCGGGGCCAGGACGGCGGGGCCAGGACGGCGGGACCAGGACGGCGGGACCAGCGCTGTGTCCCAGCGAGGGCCGAGCCGGGCGGTGGGAGGTGAGAGGAGGGTTCTGCGCCGATCCGGTCCCTGCCTCGTTCCCTCCCCGGTCCCTGCCTCGTTCCCTCCCCGGTCCCTGCCTCGTTCCCTCCCCGGTTCCTGCCTCGTTCCCTCCCCGGTCCCTTGCCCACTCTCCGTGGGGCTGACGACAGGAGCCAGGTCTTGCTGAGATTCTCGGACCAGTCAGCCTCCTCCGACCGCGCCTCTCCATCCTCACCCCGCCCCCCAAGCCTGTTCCTGTGGCGATGCGGGCCTCCTCCACGGCCCCTGCTGGCCTGCAAGCTCGGGCCTGATCTTGCCACCTACGCCTACCTGCTGTCTCATCCCCGCATCCAGACCTCGCCTCCACACCTCAGTTTATTGCTCCTGTTCTAGGCCCTCCCTCTCCCCCCATTTAGGCCTTTCCGATGGTGTTACTTCACCCTGCTCATCAGTTGTCCATCGCACATCTCTGGTTACCTCCCTGTCCTGCCCCCCATGCTAACTGGACCCCTACCCCCATCGAGGTCCACATCCCATGTTTCCCCTCCTCTTCACGCGTTTCTTCTATTCTCATCTTCTATCCTTGTACCCCAACATGATCCCTGCCCTGATCACCAGTTCTTCATCTTGGTGTATCGTCCGTTCTTATCCTCATCATTCCCTGTTGCCCCCACACTGCTTCATAGTGTTCCTTGATCACTAGTATAGTCATCACTCCACACGTGTTTATAATCTTTTCTGACTTAATAGCGTTCCGTTTATCTGGGGACTGATCCTACCTTCTTCTCTAAGAATAATAATATTAGATTCTGTTTACTAAGCGCTCACTGTATGTTAGAGGCTGTTATAAATGCTTTATATATGTGATCTTACTTTTTACAACAACTTCGTGAGTTGGGTATGAATATTATTACCATCTTGCAGAGTAGGAAACTGAGGCTTAGAAGTTAAGTAACTTGTCCAAAAGCATGCACACAGTAAGTGAAAGAGCCAGAATTCAGAGTCCCATTTATCTGACTCTGAATCTGTACTATTGATATATTGCCTCTCTAGAATTTCTACTGTCTCCTGACCTCATTCCCTAGCCTTCAACTCCATGATTACTACCTCTGTCTATAACTACCTGACTTACAGCCTCACCGTACCTACTGCATAAGTGCAGGGTGGGACCTGGTGTTTTTCTCGCATGATTTTACTTGGCCCCCTAGTCCCCTCCTCCTTTCACAATATTCTCATACCCTTTTCCCATCCAGCCATCTGCACGTGGGGGCCTCCTTTCGTCTCTGTTCTCTGTATCTGCCGTGGCCCACCCTTTTATATCCACAGTCCAGTTTTACCCTGTCATTTATACTCCTTGTCCTACCACTTCCCCATCCTGCCTTTCCTGGCTTGTTCTGGCCCCACCATCTCACAGGCTGCTGTCCTACCTGCTCACCCATGTCATCCTTCTAAGTCCTGATCTGTACCCCTCAGCCACCCTACTGTTCTGCCCAAATTGTCCTGATTAACTGTCAACTCTTTTTGTTACCTTGCGTTTTATTCTTCTCATCCTCTTTTGTAATTTCTTCTATTTCTTAAATCTTTTCATTTCCTTCTATTGCCGTTTTTCACTCCATTCTCCTTCTCTTATAAATCCCAAAGTATGTTCAAGTTAGTCATTCCATCCTATTCTTGGCCTTTTCTCTTTGGCTTCTAAATT
Organism: Eschrichtius robustus; assembly: GCF_028021215.1. Lineage (NCBI taxonomy): Eukaryota > Metazoa > Chordata > Mammalia > Artiodactyla > Eschrichtiidae > Eschrichtius > Eschrichtius robustus. Next base: position 76,165,913 of record NC_090835.1, read on the forward strand.
CCATGCAACCTACCAATCACCACCCACCCTGTCTACGCCTCAAGATTCCACCCCCTTTATGTAGCCTTTTCCCTTTCCAACACAGCCTCTGTCTTTCTCCTTGTGTGTCCCAGGAAGTCAGGATGGTGGGGGAGCGGCGCCCTGGGGAACTCATGGTGCCCTTGGGGCCCCGGCTGCAAGCATATCCTGAAGAACTTCTCCGACAGCGGCCTGGGCATGATGGGCGTCCTGAATACCTGATCCGATGGAGTGTCCTGAAGTGTGGGGAAGTGGGCAGAGTGGGTGTGGAAGAGGGCAAGGCAGAGCACATCCTCATGTGGCTGTCAGCCCCCGAGGTCTACGCCAACTGCCCCATGTTGTTAGGTGAGCGGGCATTATCTAAGGGACCTCAGCATGAAACAGCTGGGGGTTCCGGAAGCTTTCCCCGAGATCCAGGAGGCCTGGATGATGTGGCAATGGGAGAGATGGAGGCTGATGTGCGGGCGCTGGTGCGCAGGGCTGCCAGGCAGCTGGCAGAAGGTGCGACCTCGAGCCTCACAGCCGCTGTGCTCCACACCATCCACGTGCTCAGCGCCTACGCCAGCATCGGGCCCCTCACTGGTGTCTTCAGAGAGACAGGCGCCCTAGACCTGCTCATGCACATGTTGTGCAACCCTGAGCCTCAGATCCGTCGGAGTGCGGGCAAGATGCTGCAGGCCCTGGCAGCCCATGATGCTGGTAAGAGACAGCCAGGGGAAGAAGGTAAACACTGGGGAGAATGAGGCTACAGGAGTAAGAACAGGAAGAGGAGGGATTTCCCATCTCTGTAAGAATACCTAGTATTTGGTGGACATCAGTTTCATTGCCAAGGGAAAAATATAAAATAAGCTATCACAGGTGCATAAACAGGGTAAAGTGATAGCACCTGCATAAACAGGATAAAGTGATAGCACCTGGTTTATCTGTCCATTCTCAGTGCAGTGGCAGAGAAGAGAAGGGAATAAGTTTATATTTTTAAACTGGTTTGAGATTTGTTAGTTGGTTATGAAATCAGTTTGGTGGGTTATAACCAACATTTTTTAAAATGTAAAATATCAGCACATGGCACTTAGTAATGTAAGTTTTGTAACCTGAAATACATGTTTCAGTTCCATATGTGTACACTTGTATTAGGTTACCATGTAAAATGTATGTGTTCCTGTGAGTCTCAGTCACAGAGAAGTTTGAAAGCCTCTGGGGGTAGGGGATAGAGAGTCTGGCGGAAGGCAGCGGGTAAGTAGTGGGGATTGAGGAGAAGATACAGATTGGGTGTGGATTACAGGGAGTCGGGCTCATGTCCTTCTGTCACTGAGCCAGCAAGATGGCATCGAGCAGCACATGGATTTTGACAGCCGCTATACTTTGCTGGAGCTGTTTGCAGAGACCACGTCTTCTGAGGAGCACTGCATGGCCTTTGAGGGCATTCATCTGCCTCAGGTACCCTGGCAGCTGTGGGGGAAATGCTGTGTACAAGGCCTAGGGCATCATTTCTGAAAATGTGGTTCAGGACTGCGTCAGCCTGGGGAGCTTATTAAAATGAAGGTTCGTGCTACCCTCCCCACTCAGAATCTCTGAGATGAGAATCAGGAATCTCTGTTTTAGGGCACTCCTTGTGTGTTTCTTCTATAAATCACAGTTTGAGAACTACAGGTATGGGGATGAGGCCTTTATCTTTTTCTGGAGAGGGTGTTATTGAGGGGAAAGGAGAGGGGCTAAAGCTGGGAGAAGGGGAGCCTACCCCATGGACTGTGTCTTCCAGATCCCAGGAAAGCTGCTCTTCTCCCTGGTGAAACGCTACCTATGTGTCACTTCCCTGCTGGATCAGCTGAATAACAGTCCAGAGCCAGGGGCTGGAGACCGAGGCTCCCAATCCTCAAGGGAGGATTTTGGCCGGGAGAAAAGCCGGGGGCAGCGGGAGCTGGAGTTCAGTATGGCTGTGGGCAACCTCATCTCAGAGCTCGTGCGGAGCATGGGCTGGGCCCGGAACCTCAGTGAACAGGCCGCATCGCCACCCCGGGCAACCCGGTCCATCTTTCAGCCCGGCATTTCAGGCCCCAGCCTTTTACTCCCCACCAACGTTGCCGCCCCCAGGAGGCAAGGGCGGGCCTTCCGCCAGCGCGCTGAATTCTCTAGCCGTAGTGGCTACGGTGAGTACGTGCAGCAGACCCTGCAGCCGGGCATGCGAGTGCGGATGCTGGACGATTACGAGGAGATCAGTGCCGGGGATGAGGGCGAGTTCCGGCAGAGCAACAATGGCGTGCCCCCTGTGCAGGTGAGCAAGAGTGCGGTGGCGGGCCACCACTGGGGGGTCTGTCTTGGGTGAGGCATAGGTGGGGCATCCACATAGGGGGCTTCTGCAGGCCACCCAAGGAGAAAACCCCAAGAAAATTGGAATGGTTTAGAGGGGGTCAGTGATGGATAGGGGGGCTGTTTGTAGGGCTGAGAAAATCTGGCAGGAGTGGGTGGGCTGTGAGGTCAAGGAAACAGTTCTTCCTTCCCACCCAGGAAGCAGAACTGATATGTTCAGACACCCTGACCCCCACCAGTGGAGCTGGCTAGGAGGGAGTGTGGGCGCGGAGGCCATCCGGATTAGGAAGAGATGAGAGGCAGGGCCTACCTTGGTAGGGGAAGGGAGGCTTTTGCTGTATGGAGGTTTCCCAAGCCTAGCCACGTGTGCCCCTGAGGACTGTGTGCCCCAGGTCTGGGTCCAGCCGTGTCCTCTCCAGCCTGCACAGCTCAGGGTTCACAGGGCTGAGCCTTCTGTCTTCTTCTTCTCTCTTTCTTCCTCCCTCCATACTAGGTCTTTTGGCAGTCGACAGGCCGTACCTATTGGGTGCACTGGCACATGCTGGAGATCCTGGGCCCCGAGGAAACTGCTGAAGATCTGGCTTCAGCAGCTGTGGAGAAGGGGTCGGGGGCCACTGTGTTGGGCACAGGTGAGCCATGGAGGGGACATGGACGTCGTGTCTCTGAACAGAGGAGGAGTGGCTGGAATGAAGCCCTTCCTGACCAGGAACTGCCCCAGAGATTCAGAAATTCAATCTGTTTCTGGCGGAGCTGAGGCCCCTCATGCCTGTCTCCTCAGCACTTCCCTCCTGGGACTGGAAGCCGGTGGATGGGCTCTACTCTTTGCCGTACCTCCAGCCCGAGCCTCAGAAGAACGAGGAACTGGGATACCTGACCCAGGCTGAGTGGTGGGAGCTCCTCTTCTTCATCAAGAAGTTGGATGTATGTGAGCAGCAGCCAATTTTCCAGAATCTTCGGGAGAACCTGGATGAGGTATTACAGGCCTGCGATACCTGGGGGGGTTTGGAATGGCATTGGAGGCGGGATCCTCTAAGGTAGTTCGCCATATGGAACTGCCTAGGGGAAGGCTGAAGCAAGAGGTTAGAGAGCCCGAGGGGTCCTGCTGGGGGAGGAGGCAAATGCCGGGAGGGTCTAGTATGTAGCAGGTGTGCAAGGCACGGTGGGAGGTGGCCGCCCTTCTGTTCCTGTCCCCAGGGCCTTTGTGTCTGCTCCTTCCTAAAAAATACATACCATTCTGTTGCCAGACCCTGGGTGAGAAGGCCCTAGGTGAAATCTCCGTGCCCGTAGCGATGGCTGAGGGTCTACTGCAGGTTCTCAGTAATCGGTTTGAGGGCAGCGCCCTCAGCGACCTGCTCAACTCCCAGATCTACACCAAGTACGGGCTGCCACCCAAGGCACTGAGCAGCTCGTCTTCTTCGCGAAGTCACTCCAGTTCCCCAGATCTGGAAGAGGAGTCCAAGTCAGAGGCCAACTTCTCAGAGGAAGAGGCTGAGTCCCCCAAAGCAAAGCCCCTTAAGTTAGAGGCAGAGCCTGCCAGGGGAAAAACTGAGCCCCCCATGGCACAGAGTGATTCGCAGCTGTTTAACCAGCTTCTGGTAACTGAGGGGATGGCTCTGCCCGCCGAGATGAAGGAGGCAGCCAGTGGTGAGTCAGGTGCTGGGAGGGGAGGGCAAAGAGGTTGGAGCAAGGCCCGGGTGGTCCCCAGAGAATTGGGTAGTCAGGGCAGAGGGCAAGCCGTGGAGGGAGGTCACTTTTGTATGGGAAAATGCTTTGGAAGCGTGCATCCATTTTCCTTCCTTCGACCTTGATTATCTGTAATTGATCACTGCTCCCTTTCTTCAGTATCCCTGGAAAAGGAGGGTCTGTATTCCAGAGTATTATCATCTTCATTGCTTGACTATTAAATCCCTCACACAGAATTGGGAAAGTTCTAGGTGCAAGCTACAATAGTGAACAGTGTGTTAAAATGTCAGTAGGATAACTGGACTTGACCTTTTAAGACTTCCAGCGTGAAGTTGCCACAGTTTTTTTAAGGCACTGCCTTTCCCTCACCGCTTTCAGAAATGGCTAGAGCCTTGCGGGGTCCTGGGCCACGCAGTTCCCTGGATCAGCATGTGGCAGCGGTCGTGGCCACTGTGCAGATATCCAGCTTGGACACAAATCTGCAGCTTTCGGGACTCTATGCCCTCTCTCAGGCTGTGGAGGAAGTCACTGAACGGGACCACCCTCTGGTCAGTCCCGACAGATCCCTAAGGTTAGAACCATGGAGAGGTGGAGGAGGTTATGGTTTAAGCTGTCAGTGGGGGAGGATGGTGGGGGAGGGAAGGAGCTATGAGATCAAGAGTTAGAAAGGCTGGGAGGAAAGAAGGGTCAGCCTGAGGGGTAGCTGAGCAGGAGGGTGGAATATTAACGATGGTTAATACTCTTGGAGCATTTGTTCTGTGCCAGGCCTTGTGCTTAAAATTTTATAAGCATTCTCTCATTAAATCCTCCTATCTCCAGAGGAGAACTTGATGCTGTTCTTATCCATTGTGTGGGTCAGGAACTGAGGCTTAGAGAATTTAAGTAACTTGCCCAGTTTGACAGATAACAGAGTCAGGATTCAAATCTAGGTCCTTTTGGCTTTTGAGCTTGAGTTTTCTTTTCTTTTTTCTCCCCTCTTTTTCCTCCCTCCCTACTTTCTATCTATTAAAAAAATTTTAAATACTTCTTAGTTATACAAATAATACACAACTGCATTCTTATTTTAAAAGATCTGAAGAGTATGAAAGAACAGAGAATGAAAAGCCAAGGTCCGTTTTTACCGCTGTTGTCATGTCCCAGCACATATCCTTCAGACCTTATAGAGATTGATATTGGTTAGTGTGTTTTCTGAGTTTGTGTTTTCGTATATGTGATCACACTCTGCCTGTTTCTGCAGCTTTCCCCCTGCACGCAGTATGTCTACACTCAGTATGTCAGTCCGCATGGCGCTGCCTCATTCTTCAATACTGCCTCGGACCCTGCAGTAGGATTATATCCAAGTTCAAATATAGCGTTCTTTTTTAAAATTTTATTTTACTGAAGTATAGTTGATTTACAATGTTGTGTTAATTTCTGCTGTACAGCAAAATGATTCAGTTATGCATATATATATATATTCTTTTTCATATTCTTTTCTATTATGGTTTATTACAGGATATTGAATATAGTTTCCTGTGCTATACAGTAGGACCTTGTTGTTTATCCATTCTATATATAATGGTTTGCCTCTGTTAATCCCAAACTCCCAATCCTTCCCTCCCCCATTCTCCTCCTCCACTTGGCAACCACAAGTCTGTTCTCTCAAATAGTGTTCTAATCGATCTGTTTTTCCTCACATCTGCCAGCACTGGATGTTAATCATTTTTAAAATCTATCAGGTTGGGGAAATTTGAAGTGATTGGTATCTCCTTGTTTTAATTTCTTAGTTCTAGAGAAGTTAGGCATATTTGCATGCATTGTATTTCTTCTGCTATAAATATTCTTATCCTTTGCCCACTTCCTTATTGGGTCTTAGTCTTTTTTTTTTTTAATGTATTTTTCTTAATTAGTTAATTTATTTTTGGCTGCGTTATGTCTTCGTTGCTGCTTGTGGGCTTTCTCTAGTTGCGGTGCACGAGCTTCTCATTGCCGTGGCTTCTCTTGGTGCAGAGCACGGGCTCTAGGCGCACAGGCCTCAGTAGTTGTGGCGCGCAGGCTCAGTAGTTGTGGTGCACGGGCTTAGTTGCTCCATGGTATTTGGGACCTTCCCGGACCAGGGATCGAACCTGTGTCCCCTGCATTGGCAGGTGGATTCTTAAACACTGCGCCACCTGGGAAGTCCCTGGTCTTAGCCTTTTTTTTAATTTACAGACATTCTGGATATTAATCCATTACTTCCGTTTCAAATATTTTGCTTGTCTTTTTCTGTCAAAATCATATTAGCTTAATTTTCTGAATATAAAATAATACATGCTTACTGTAAGAAAAATAGAAAGTTGTGAGGATAACAATCATCTGAAAACCCTTTATGCAGAGGTAGTCACTTAACATTTTAGTAAACATCCTTACTTATATTTATTTATTCATATTCATATGCATTCATATGTATGTTAACTTGTTTATAGTAAATCACGGCTACAGAGAGGGATATATATTTAAAGCACATTCGATTCACGTTGTAGTCATCATAAAGCTCATGAGAGAAGACAGAAAGCGTCTCTACATGGGGAGGGGCTGTTAGCACTCTGACCGCTGGTCCCCATCGGCACCTGGTCGAGTTAGGGCTCTATGGACCCCAGGACCTCTGGACCTCGAGACCCCAGTACAATGACAACAGAAAAGACAGAGATAAACACAGAACTTTCTCAGTGCTTTTATTTGCCTTATTTCCCAGAATTTCTCTTTTTGTCCTCCTTTCCTTCCTATTTCCCAGGCCACCCCCTCAATATGCATCTCTGTCACTGTGGAGAAAAATGTCAGTCCCAGCTTTTTTCCTCTTGTGATGCTCACTGTGATCTAGGAACTCTGGAGACACTTCTTCCTTCCCTTCAGATCAGCATTTTCACTGGACCCTTTCCCTAGCTTATGTGGCTGGGCGCTTAATTTTGTGGATAGTATCTTTCATTATGCTGAAGTTTCAGATTTTCATGTTGCTATATTTTCAACTTTTTAAAAATGGCTTCTGGGTTTTAAGAGGGTCTATTCCATTCTAAGATTATAAAAATATTTCCTTATACTTTCTAAAAATATTTATGATTTTACTTTCATGTTTATTTTAAAATCTGTTCGCGGTTTATTTTTGCAAATGGAGTGAAGCAGAGCTCCAGCCTTCGTTTTTTCGGATAGATAGCCACATGTCTCTGCCTCACGTTTTGTATGGTCCTTCCTGTCCTCACTGTCTGAGATGCTACCCTTATCTCTCTTCTCATCTATTCATCTGTTTGGCTACCCTGTATTGTTTCCAGAGTTTTAATTATTGTAAGTTTATATTTTGATAAGTAGTAAGCAAGTCTACACTTATTTCTTTCCAAACATTTCTTGACAATTCTTGCATATTTTCTCTTCCTGTACCTAAACCTGCCTGTCATTTTTTTTTTTTTTAAACCTTTTGGGCATTTTGATTAGCATTATACTAAATTTATAGATTTATTTGAAAAGATGAACCAGAGTTCATAACCTTTTTGCAGTACTCCCTACTTGATGAGGTGAAGAGCCTGAGACAGACTGCAGAGGAGAGGGCAGCAGGACTGGGACTGAGGCAGGGAGAGTAGGATGGAGGCGGGTGGGGGGTGATGGACTGGATCTTGGTGGACAGGGTTGGGCGGGCAGCCAGACATGACTCTTGGGATGGGGAACCCTGATGTCTCTTCTGTCTCAGAGAGAAGCTAGTGAAGACGCTGGTGGAGCTGCTGACCAACCAGGTGGGAGAGAAGATGGTGGTGGTGCTGGCCCTGCGCCTCCTCTACCTGCTCATGACCAAGCACGAGTGGCGCCCACTCTTCGCCAGGGAGGGTGGCATCTACGCTGTGCTGGTTTGCATGCAAGAATATAAGACTTCTGTCTTGGTGCAGCAGGCAGGGCTGGCGGTGAGTGGACCGGGCCTGCAGGTAGAGAGTGATGGGCAGGGTGGCCAGGTTGGGGGCGTGGCTGATCTCAAGGAGGTTCTCTGGTGATTCGGACAAGGGGGAGACGTTGGGATGGAAAGATGCAGGTGGATGGAAGAGATCCAGCTGGACAGTCTTGGTGATTGAATGCGTATTTGGAGGAAGGGAGAAGAATGTTTTTGAGAATGACTCCCAGGTTGAAAATTGAGCCGCAGGGGTGGATGAGGTGGTCATTTGCCAAGGGGGAGAATGTTGGAAGAGGAAGAGGTGTGGAGAGAAGGTCAGGTTGAATTTCTAGGTATGCTGACTTTCCCATGGCTTTTTAGTTACAACTAGGTGTCTGATTAAAGACTAAATTTCTAGATGTGACAGGGTATTTTTTAACCCTTTTGTCTGAGCGGTACCGGTACACAGAAAATACCTCCTCACCAGACGTGGGTAAAGCCCAGCCAGCATTGCCATTGCCTTGCCCCTACCGGGCCCAGAGAATGGTGAGAGGAAGCCCTCGTTCAGGGAGGAAGAATTGGCTTCCTGAGTTCTCCAGACAGAAGGGCTGGCTGGTAGGGAGGTATGGGCAGGGGACAGGTAGGCCTCGTCCAGAGTCCATTCTGAGAATGGATTCCAGCAGTGTAACGGCAGCAGCATGGACTGGAGCACAGGTGCTCCCAGGGCAGGCTTCCCAGGGAGAGGCCAGGAGGCTCGTCCTGTATGGGGCCAGCCTGATGCTGCTTCTCCCAAGAGCAGCCAAGCACTCCTAGCTGAGGCCGTGTCTGCTCAAAAAATTCCCTGATCCTTTCAAACTGCATGACCAAAATACGACATTGGCCTCTAAATTTGAACTCTTGCCCTATAACAGAATTGCATCTTTTTGTTTATAACTCAAGGTCTACAGAATTCAGCTTGGGGGAGGGGGAGGTAGCCAAAGGGAAAAAGCCTCATTATGAGGTAGCATTTGCTTGAAGGATCCAGCCCTCACAAGGGAGATCATCCTGAGAATTATTTCTAATTTACTTCATCCTTAGAAGGTTTCTTCTCAAGAGTCAACCCTTTCACCAGCCAAGACATTCTCCACCCTGATGGTTTAGTGTTCATCCTAATTTAAGATTCTCTTTAGTACCAGCAGCAAGTTGGCATATTACCAGTATTTCTTCCTATAATTCCAGCTGCTCTGCCTGTGAGTCAACCCCAGTAGCCTCGTCCAGGCAGGCTGGATACTGCCTTTGGAGGCCAGGGGACATAGGGGTGGGAGTGTTGGCACACAGGTGCTAGCGGCAGTTGGGGGAATGGCCGAGGTTGCGTGGGGAGGGGGTGCAGAGATCGAGGAGAAGGGGGACAAGGAACTTCCGTATTTGGGACCCGGCAGCAGAGAAACTCCAGAGAGGTAGGACGACCAGGAGGACAAGAAGTTACGGAACTCAAGGGAAGAGAGGTTTTTCAAAGGGAGGAGTGGCCAAGCGAGATGGAAGACAGCTTAAAGGAAAGCCTTGAAGACAAGTAGAGGCTGTGAAAGGGCTACGTCCTGAGGGGAAGTTGCAGAGGGGCGGCCACCCCAGCACTCGGTGAGCCTCGGTGCTGGCAGAGAGAATTTGCAGGCTCACGTTACCATGGAGCCTTAGGTTTTTTTGGTTGGCTTTCTTTTCTTTTCTTTCTTTTTGACGTCCCATCATTACCTCTTTCATTTCTATTTGCAAACAGCTCAGCTGCCCCGAAGGTTGAGGCCTAGAATGACGGCCCGGCTCTCCCCTCCTCTGCATGGTGGCTTTGCCCACTCCTGACTCTGCCTTCACATCCCCTCGCAGGCGCTGAAGATGCTGGCCATTGCCAGCTCCTCGGAGATCCCCACTCTTGTTACCGGCCGAGATTCTATCCACCCTTTGTTTGATGCCCAGATGACCAGGGAGATCTTCGCCAGCATTGACTCGGCCACACGCCCGGGCGCTGAGAGCCTGCTCCTCGCCGTCCCTGCTGCCGTGATCCTGATGCTGAACACGGAGGGGTCAGGACCTCCCCTTCCAAACTCCAAACTCCTGCTAAGCCCCAAGCCCTGCTGCTCCCCTGCCCAGATCTCATGCATTCCACAGAAATTCCTCTCACGTCGTTGCCTCTGGATGAAATGTGGTGGCCCTCTCTGGCTGTTGTTAGAAGAGAGGCCAGTGGTTGAGGGTAGGGAGATTCCAGAGAGATCAGAGACACCTGCTCTTCCTTCCTGGAGTTGGGAGGAGTGACCTGAGGTCAAGAGGCCAGATGCCTGGCCTTAGGGGGACCCCCGGAGCCCCTCCCTCCCCAGCTGCAGGGCTCCTCCCTCCAGGAAGCTGGCTTCCTGCTTCCATTGCATTCACTCTCTTTCAACTTCTTCCTGGGTCACCTCCCTCCTCCCAGGTGCTCCTCCGCGGTGAGAAACGGCCTGCTCCTCCTCAACCTACTTTTGTGTAACCACCACACTCTGGGAGACCAGATCATAACCCGAGAGCTGAGAGACACCTTGTTTAGACACTCAGGGATAGCACCGGGGACAGAAGCCATGCCCACCACACGCACCATCCTCATGATGCTTCTCAATCGCTACTCGGAGCCACCGGGCAGTCCCGAGCGTGCAGGTACCATTGGGGAGGCGGTGGTTGTGCTGAGGAATCGGTCCCCGCCCGCGGCCAGGAGGGCTCAGGTTTACATCCTAGTACTGTGCTGGAAAGACACGATGAACCTTCAGGAAATGAGTGAGGGTTTTGGTGCTCAAGTTGGGTCTCAAGTAGAACTTCCTGACCAAGAGGAGAGGGGGACTGTAGAATAGGTACAAGGAAATTGCCTTCTCTGAATGGCTTTAAACATAAAAGGGTTCCCATCTGGCTGGGCTGGGTTTGGTCCGCTCTTATTGGACACTGGAAGGTTGGTTGAAATGACTTCTAGAGAGGCCTTCTGTAGAGGAATTGTAGCTTATGGTACAGAAAGTTGGTGACTAGAATGTGAAATATTGATGCCATAGGGAAGAAACCTTTTGTATTTAACAAACAAGCGAAACCTGGAAGTATGGGGGCAAATCAGAATAAGCACTGTGTCTTTTAGTCTGTACATCTGAAGCCACCATGCTAGGTAGTATAGGGATGTGACTGTAGTAGCTAATAGTTATTGACTTCTGTAATAGCAAAGCTGACAGTTAATAATAAAAGGTAGTTGTGGGACCGTATGAGATTAAAACTGTGCTGTTTAACTTGACTGTTTTTGCCATACTAATTTTTTTTACAGATGTAGCTAGGTATATATTTGGTGCCAGAAAAGAAAATCCCCCACAGTTGAGTAGAGACTTCAGACATCCTCACAACGGGAGGAAAATTGGGGGGTGTGGGCGGTTATTTTCTGCATCTGCCAGTTTCTGAGTTTGACCAATTTGTATGACTCTGCTTCCTACCCGTTTTTTGCCTCCTGTGTGTCTGAGCAGCAGCACTGGAGACGCCTGGCGCCCAGGGCCAGGATGGGTCCCCTGAGCTACTGATCCGATCCCTGGTGGGGGGCCCGTCTGCAGAGCTCCTCCTGGACTTGGAGCGTGTGCTGTGCCGAGAGGGCAGCCCAGGGGGTGCCATGAGACCCCTCCTCAAGCGCCTCCAGCAGGAGAGCCAGCCCTTCCTCCTGTTTCTGCGGACTCTGGACGCCCCCGGGCCCAACAAAACTCTGCTGCTGACGGCGCTGAGGTGAGAGGCCAGCTCGGGGGCACCCGTGCGTCGGGGGCAAGGGCAGCTGGCAGACTGCAGGGACTTCACTTATTTCCATCCCTCGCCAGGGTCATGACCCGGCTGCTGGATCACCCGGAGGCCATGGTCCTTCCCTGGCACGAGGTCTTGGAGCCCTGCCTCAACTGTCTGAGTGGCCCTAGCAGTGACTTTGAGGTACCAGAGCCTTGGCAAGGGTGGGGGAGGGAAAGGCAGCCTCTGGACACCAGCTACCTAGTGAGGTTCTGGAGGGTGCAGCACAGCCTTCCTGGATGAGTCTGGAAACTGGGAGGGGTGTGTAGGAAGGAGACCAGCGTCATCTGAGTGTCTCCAGAACTGAGGCCTTCTGGCTGCACCTGAATTTTAGATTCTGGGTTTAGGAGAAGCCCACGTTCGCCAGTCCACACAGTCCTTGCTCTCCGCCTTTGGGGTTTGTGCCTTGTGCAGCAAGGCTCAGACACCGAGGTTGGCTCCTGAGATAGCTTGGTCCTGGCAGGAAGAAGCCTGGGGAGCTGTGCCCGAGCTCTGCCCCTGCCAACTCACTCTGGAGTCCCGGCACCCCAGTGTTCTGTGCCAGCCTGTCTTTGGTACTCTGCTTTCACGTTCTCCAAAATCTCAGCCACCACATCCCCATTTCTAAACCCACCCCTCAGCCTGTACAGCCTGCCCTTTGTTTCCCTACGTTAATCTCTGTGGCTCTGGGCCAGATTGTTCAGGAGCTGCTCTGCTTCCTGTATCGCCTGGCCTCCATGCACAAAGACTATGCAGTGGTGCTCTGCTGCCTGGGAGCCAAAGAGGCCCTCGCCAAAGTCCTGGACAAGCACTCGGCTCAGCTGCTGCTGGCCTGTGAGCTGCGGGACTTGGTGACAGAGTGTGAGAAACACGCCCAGCTCTATAGTAACCTCACCTCCAGCATCCTGGCTGGCTGCATTCAGGTGAGGAGGTGTGTGGGTCCGGAGCTGAGAAGTAAGCCAGAAGCAGGGGAAGGTGGTTCAGTGCATGTCCCTGTTTGGCATAAGTAGTAGCAAATCTAGGGCACTTGTTCCCCAGCCTTTACCCCACATGGTTCTGTTCTGCCAAAATTTGGGAAGAAAGGGGTTGAGTGTTCTGTTGCCCCTTGATTCTTTCTCCACATGTGTTTCCGTGTCTCTGCCCCCTCCTCACACCCCTTCTCTCCAATGTCTGAGCTGCAGATGGTGCTGGGCCAGATCGAAGACCACAGACGAACCTACCGCCCCATCAACATCCCCTTCTTTGACGTGTTCCTCAGGCATCTCTGCCAGGGTTCGTGCCCCCATCTACTTTCTCCTGCTGCCACCCCAGCATCTGTTCCCCCCTTCCCTTCCTGCTCCCTAGTCCCCTTCCTTTCTTCTGTCTCAACTAACCAGGCTTCCCGCTTGCCCGCAGGCTCCAGCGTGGAGGTGAAGGAGGACAAGTGCTGGGAGAAGGTGGAGGTGTCCTCCAACCCGCACCGGGCCAGCAAGCTGACAGACCGAAACCCCAAGACCTACTGGGAGTCCAACGGCAGCACTGGCTCCCACTACATCACCCTACACATGCACCGCGGTGTTCTTGTTAGGTGTGAGCGTGCCCATGTCCATGTGTGCATGTGTGCCCTCACACGCGCGTGTGCACACACACGAATATTCTGATATGCCCCAGTACACATCCTCAGAGGATTGCCCACGTACACACAACCCCGACCGAACCCCTATGCCTGAGGGACACACTGAAACCCATTTTGTGCAGTGAACAGATAGACACGTTGGCCTAATCTCCCTGAGCTAAGTGTAGACCTCCCCTTACTCCCCAAGCCTGTGCCGTGCTCCCCCTACAGGTCACATGTCACTGCCCTGTGGTTTTGGTCGAGGGAGAGCAGTGACTCGCTTATCCACTCCTCCCTTGGGCATTTGTTTATTGTGTACTTTGTGCCAGGCACCCTGCAAGGGTCTGGAGCTGCGCGGACAGTAAGATAAGGGGCCTGTCTTCAGGGAACTTACAGTCTTGTTGGGGAGCCAGGCTGGAAAATCAGTAAGAAATAGAGTAAGAAAAAAGTTACGGTTGATGTGTGCACTGGATCCTGATGCCAGCTGAGAGCTCAGAGGAGGCTGCCGGAAGGAGGGGCTGACTGGGTTAAGTTTGCAGTAGAAATTGACGAGGTAAAGAGAGGGCAACGGATACTCCAGGCCGAGGGACAGCGTATGTGCAAAATGGAAGCAAGAAACAATGATGTATTTGGGGGAACTTTAAGTAATTGTGTTTGGCTGGAACGAAGGGTATGTGTAGTGGAGTGGCAGGAGAGGAAGCCAGAAACGGAGGCAGAGCCGGACCACAGAGTTCTGTGATCTAACAACTTTGAGCTTTATTCTGAAACTTGAGGAGCCACTGAAGGATTTTAAGAGGGAAAGAGACAAAAGTAGACTTTTTAATTTAGAGAACTCTGGCAATTATGCGAGTTTGGGTGGCAGGCTGGGAGAGAGTTGGAAGGCTTACTGAGTGATGAGCGTTCAGTGAGGCAGAGGGGACGGGAATAGATGGCGAGGAGGCGGTGGACTGGGAGAGCTTGAGAGGTGGCGTCTACAGCGCCTGCCACTGACTGGATGAGGGTGGCCGTGAGGGAGAAGTCATGTGTTCTAGTTGGAGAACTAGGTGGATGGCAGTTTTCTTTCCCAGGAGAGAGGAGAGGAGAAGAAGAGGAGCAGGTTTCTACAGACAGACGACCGGTCCGTGTAGGCATGTAGGCTTGGAGGTGCCTGTGGGCACGACGAAGAAATGTCTGTTGGATGCATGGCGTGAAAGCTCAGGAGAGCGGTCTAGGGTAGTGATGTGGATTTGGAGTCATTAGGGTGTGAACTTTCAGCCAAAACTATGGGTTTAAATGAAGCCACTTTGGGGGAGGATAAAGGGAAGAGCGGGGGTCTGGGGAAAACTGACGCTTAAGCATAGGACAGGAGTCTGAAGAGGAAGTGGTGGGCTGAAGTTCTGAACCAAGACCAGGGCCCTGGTTCTGACTGATTCCTTTTTCCTCTGCCAGGCAGCTGACTCTGCTGGTGGCCAGTGAGGACTCAAGTTACATGCCGGCCAGGGTGGTGGTGTTTGGGGGTGACAGTGCCAGCTGCATCAGCACGGAGCTCAATACGGTGGGGACCCTGTGACCCGCTTCCCCTTACTCTCCATCCTTCTGTTGGTCCCGGGGCCTTATCGGAAGGACCCAGTCCGTGGGGAGCTCCCACATCCCTTCCTCCCAGGCAGACACTGCCTCGTAAGCAGCGAGAATAGAATTAGGGCTGTGGAGGCGTGTAGATCCACGGGCGCAGGGCGGGTGAGGTGAAGGGCACACACTGTCACAGACTTGGTTGCTGTCAACAGTCCTTCCCGTTCCACTTCTGCAGGTGACAGCTCTCTCTCTACCTCTTCTCCCCTGCCCCACCAGGTGAACGTGATGCCTTCCGCCAGCCGGGTGGTCCTCCTGGAGAACCTCAACCGTTTCTGGCCTGTCATCCAGATCCGCATAAAGCGCTGCCAGCAGGTGGGGCGAGGGCAAAGGCTGGGGGCTGGGGACCAGGAGGAAGCACAGGGTCTCCGCAGTGCCTGGATTCTCCAGCGTTCAGGCCAGGCTCAGGCCAAGGGTCCTCCTTGGTCTGCTTGTGGATGGCCCAGGAACCTGTTGAGTTCCAGAGATGTGGGAATGTCTCCAGGGAGCCGAGGGTGTGAGGCCTGTGCACATTGCAGGGCGGCATCGACACCCGGGTTCGGGGCGTGGAGGTCCTGGGCCCCAAGCCCACTTTCTGGCCACTATTCCGAGAGCAGCTGTGTCGCCGTACATGTCTCTTCTACACAATTCGGGCGCAAGCCTGGAGCCGGGACATTGCAGAGGACCGCAAGCGCCTCCTCCAGCTCTGCCCCAGGTGAGTGGGCAGGAGGCAGGCAGGGAGGAGAGGGGATGGTTAAGGGAGCAGGAGCTGTGCTTCGGGGGAGTCTGAAGGGTAAAGCAGCGGCCGGCCGGGATCGGGGACAGAGCAGAGATGAGACGTGTGTGCTGAGGTGGGGGAGCAAGGGGAGCAGGGTAAGGGACTGGCTCGGCTCGGGGTGACTGGGAGTTGAGCGTGCTTGAGTGGAGGCCTCAGGGGAGTCTTTAATCCTTGACCAGACACTCTTTGTTCCCAGACTGAACAGGGTTTTGCGCCACGAGCAGAATTTTGCCGATCGATTCCTCCCTGACGATGAGGCCGCCCAAGCACTGGGCAAGACCTGCTGGGAGGCCCTGGTCAGCCCCCTGGTGCAGAACATCACCTCCCCTGGTAACCGTCCCCACCCCTGGCCCAACTAACCCGCTCCTTGTAATTATTCCCAGGGCTGACTTGAGTTAATGCTCTTGGTTCTTTTGGTTCCTGTCTTTGTCCCTGAAGGCTTGTCACCTCAGTGTTCCTCTCCTTCCTGCCCCAGGGACTGCTCCCTGAGACTCTGGTATTTGAATTCTCCACCCTCCACCCCCCCCACCCCCACCCCCCAACCTGTTCCCATGTCCCCAGACTCCAGCTGAAGCAAACCTTGGTGAGGGGAGGACGAAGGCCCTGCTGCCCCCAAATCCTTTTTGTACAGTCACTCCTTCTCTGTCCTTCTCCTGGGCTCTCCCTTCCCCATCACCCATGGAGACCTGTTCCTGACCCATCTTCTTTTAGATGTGGAAGGTGTGAGCTCCCTGGGGTGGCTGCTGGATCAGTACTTAGAGCAAAGAGAGAGCTCTCGGAACCCCCTGAGTCGAGCAGCAGCCTTTGCCTCTCGAGTCCGTCGCCTTTGCCACTTGCTGGTGCACGTGGAGCCTCCTCCTGGGCCTTCTCCTGAGCCGTCCACTCGGCCCTGTGAGTCCCAGTCATGGCCAGTTGAACTAAGAATCTGGGCAGCGGTGATATCTGACTCCTCTCTCTCCTGGGTTTTACTCATCCTTTCTGCTTTGCCATGGGCCTTCCAAGGGTTCGGTTCCCAGGATGCCGGGACTCGCCCAGGGGCTGAGATGAACCCCGTCCTTTGACCTCTGTGTCCACAGTCAGCAAGAACAGTAAGGGTCAGGACCGGAGCCCTGGGCCTTCACCAGTTCTTCCAAGCAGCAGCCTGAGGAACATAACCCAGTGCTGGCTGAGTGTGGTGCAGGAGCAGGTGGGCAGAGGGAGCTGAGGTCCGGGCGGGACCGAGGCTGCTGGGCTGCCCCTTGGATGCAGTTTCCCCTTTCTCCTCAGGTCAGCAGGTTCCTGGCTGCGGCCTGGAGGGCGCCAGACTTCGTGCCCCGCTACTGTAAACTCTACGAGCGCTTGCAGAGAGCAGGCTCGGAGCTCTTCGGGCCCCGAGCAGCGTTCATGCTGGCCCTGCACAGCGGCTTCTCGGGTGCCTTGCTACAGCAATCCTTCCTCACCGCTGCCCACGTGAGTGCTGGGGACCGCTGGCTTCCCAGTCCATTTCTGCTCTGCCTTTTCACCTCCTTCCACCCGCCACCCTCCTACTCCACTCCCTCTTCATGGTTTGCTGCTGCCCTTCCCGTTGCCCCCAGATGAGTGAGCAGTTCGCCAGGCACATCGACCAGCAGATCCAGGGTGGCCTGATGGGTGGAACCCCTGGAGTGGAAATGCTGGGGCGGCTCCAGTGGCACCTGGAGCCCATCATGGTCCTCTCTGGCCTGGAGCTGGCCACGACTTTTGAGCACTTCTACCAGTGAGTGCGGGGCTGGAGAAGTAGGACATGGGAGGCATAGAGTCTAGAGAAGGGGGAAACCTGAGTCTTAGAGGAAAGGTGAGGGAGGAGCAGTAGGGAGGAGAGATTAAGATGCAGAGATGGCCGTGGCACTGGTGGGAAGGATGAGGTGAGGGATGGCCTGTGACCCAGGCAGGCTACAACAGAGGTACCTATGTTCTGGAGCGGGAACCCATGCTGAGCACCCACACTGAGGCTCGGCCTGGGCTGTGCGCGCTGCAGGCACTACATGGCGGACCGTCTCCTGAGCGTGGGCTCGAGCTGGCTGGAGGGGGCCGTGCTGGAGCAGATCGGCCCCTGCTTCCCCAACCGCCTCCCCCAGCAGATGTTGCGGAGCCTGAGCACCTCGGAGGAGCTGCAGCGCCAGTTCCACGTGCACCAGCTGCAGCAGCTGGACAAGCTGCTCTTGGAGCAGGAGGATGAGGAGGAACAGGGCCTGGAAGAAGAGGAGGTGAGAGCAAGGGAAAGAGTGGGAGAGCAGGAGAAGACTAGACCAAAGAAGAGCCCAAGAGCCCTTGAAATCCTTCTGTCTCTCAGGAGGAAGAGGAGGAAGAGGAGGCTGAGAAAGAACTATTTATCGAAGATCCAAGTCCAACAGTTTCTGTACTGGTCCTGTCACCACGCTGCTGGCCGGTCTCTCCACTCTGCTACCTGTACCATCCCAGAAAGTGCCTTCCCACAGAATTCTGTGATGCCCTTGACCGCTTCTCCAATTTCTACAACCAGAGTGAGGAGATAGGGACAGGCAGTTGGAGATTGGGGTGAGATTTGGGGTGGCATCTCAGAGAGGAAGAGGAGAGGATCTTTGGACAGGAATGTGTAGATATGAAGAAAAATAATCTCTAGAGAGAACCATCTCCTAAGGAAGGGTGGAAAAGTGTGGGTTAGATCTTCATTAATTTCTCTCTTATTTTCTTCAACTTTATATGAATTTGTTCTATTTTTCTTTTTTTAGCTTCAAGTTGCATGCTTACTTAATTTTTAGTCCTTTCAGACTTCTGATTTTCAAATGAAACTATTTAAGGCTATTCATTTCCCTCTCAACATTACTTTAGCTGCATTCAGTAAGTTTTTTGGTTTTGTTTTTCTTTAGAGTTTTTTTTTTTTTGACGTATGATTAGTATTCAGTGAAGTGCACAAATCTTAATTAAAGCTTAATGAATTTAATGTCCATATGCCCTCCCATAACCACTCCCCAGATGAAGATGCAGAACATTTCCAGCTCCCCAAAAGGCTTCCTCCTTCATGTCCCCTTTCTAGTCAGTATCTTCTTCCAAGAGAAATTATTCTTTTTCCCTTTATCATCATAGATTTTTGCCTTTAAGCATCAGGTAAGTGGAATCATAGAGTATGTATTCTGCTGTGTCTGATATCTTTCACTCAACATAACGTCTGTGGGAGTTATTCAGGTTGTCAGTTATGTCATTACTTTGTTCTTTTGCATGGTTTAGTCATATTCCACTGCATGAATGATGGACATTTGGGATGTTGCATATGTTTTTATCATGTAGTACCTTATTATTGTTTAGTTCTAAGAATTTTCTAACTTCCATATTTATTTCTTTATTAGTTTTTTTGAAGTATATTTAAAAATATTTATTTATTTATTTGGCTGTGTTGGGTCTTAGTTGCGGCATGCAGGATCTTTCCTTGAGGCAGGTGGGCTTCTCTTTAGTTGTGGCGCACGGGCTCAGTAGTTGCAGCGCTCGGGATCTCTAGTTGTGGCATGCAGGCTCCAGAGCGGGTGGACTCCGTAGTTGCGGCACGTGGGCTCTTTAGTTGTGGCACGTGGGCTTAGTTGCCCTGTGGCATGTGGGATCTTAGTTCCCCGACCAGGGACCGAACCCGCATCCCCTGCATTGGAAGGCGGATTCTCAACCACTGGACCACCAGGGAAGTCCCGGAAGTATATTTTTAAATTTTCAAACTTTTATTTTGCTTAGTTATCTTTCTGGTTTAGATTTTAACCTTCATTCCCTTGTGGCCAAAGAACATGATTTCTATGATTCTGAATCTTTGCAATTTATTGAGACTTCCTTTACGGCCTAGTAGATGGTCAGATTTTATAAGTGTTCTATGTGTGATAAAGAAGAATGTGTATTCTTCAACTGTTGGATATAAGATTTCTGTATATTCCACTAAATTGACATTGTTAATTGTGTTGTTCAAATCTGTGACCTTACTCATTTTTGTCTGTTTGCTCTATTACTTAGAGAGGTATGCTAAAATCTACCATTATAATAGTGAATTTTTAAACTTCTAATCATGTCAGTTTTGCTTTATATATTTTTTGACTGTATTATCAGATACAAGCTTAAAATCATTTAACAGTGCTGTCCAATAGAGCTTTCTGCAATGATGGAAAAGTTCTTTTCTGTGCTGTTCAATATGACAGCCATTCATGTCTGTTGAGCACTTGAAATGGGACTAGTGTGACTGAGGAGCTCGATGTTTAATTTTATGTACTTTAACCAGTTTAAAGTTAAATAGCCACATATGGCTAGTGGCTACCATAATGGACTTTGCATGTTTAGAATCTTCATGGTCAGTTAAGCCTCATTATTGTGAAATGACCATCTTTCTTTCTAGTAAAGTTTTTTCTCTTAAGGTCTGTTTTTATCTGGTATTAATAGTATACCAGCTTTCTTTTTTAAAAAAAATTTTTTGGCCGCGCCGCACGGCATGCAGGATCTTAGTTCACCGACCAGGGTTGGAACCCGTGCCCCCTGCAGTGGAAACGTGCAGTCTTAACCACTGGACTGCCAGGGAAGTCCCTATACCAGCTTTCTTTGATTAGTATCTTTCTAGTATATCTTTTTCTATCCTTTTACTTTTTTTTTTTTGGATTCATCATTTTTTTAGGTCTCTTTTATTGTAAAATATGAATAGCAAAGTTTGCCATTTTAACCATTTTAAGTATAAAATTCAGTTATTCCTTTACTTGAAAATTTTCTTATTTGGAAATAATTCAAATTTACAGAAAAATTGTAAGAATACTACAAAGAACACTCATATATTCCTTATCCAAGTTTACTTTTTGTTAACTTTCACTCCATTTGCTTTTATCATTTGTTCTTTGTGTACATGTACATATCTATAAATGTGTATATGTATGTATATGTGGTGTGTGTGTGTGTATACTTTTTTCTCATGAACTGCTGCATATATGCTGGCTCTTTGCCCCTAAATAATACACATTTCCTCAGAATAAAATATTCTCTTATAAAACCACAGTACATTTATTACTTTCAAATATTTAACATTCATGTAATACTTTTAATCTACTTTCCATATTCCAATTTTGTCAATTACTCCATAATCTCTCTTTTTTTTTTTTTTTCCAGTCCAGGAGAGGATCACCTGTTATGTTTAGTTGTCATGTCTCTAGTCTCCTTTAATCGAACAATTCCTCGGCCTCTCTTTGTCTTTTATGATGTTGACATTTTGGGAGAATATAGTCCTTTAAAATTTTCTAAGTAGTTCCTATTTTAAGTTGGTATATTTCCTCATGATTAGATTCAAGTTATGCATTCCTGGCCAGAGTACTAACTGATATTATATACTTCTCAGGGTATTACAACTGGAAGCACAGGATTACCATCTGCCCCTTGTTTGTGATGTTAATTTTGACAACCTGGTCAAGAGTTTGTTTGATTTCTCCACTGTATAGTTAATATTTTTCCCCTTGCTACTATTAATAAGCAATCTGAAGGTCCTGCTGTATAGCACAGGCAACTCTGCTCAATGTTATGTGGCAGCCTGGATGGGAGAGGAATTTGGCAGAGAATGGATGCATGTGTGTGTATGGCTGAGTCCCTTTGCTGTGCACCTGAAACTATTCACAACATTGTTAATCGGCTATACTCCAATATAAAATAAAAAGGTAAAAAAAAAATAAGCAACCTGTTGACAGTATACTTTAAAACATGCCAATAGTCTACTCTCATCAGAATTTCCCCCAGTAGCATTTTACTTTTTTGTTGTTGTTGTTGTTGGCTGCCTCTGTGGCTTGCGGATCTTAGTTCCCTGGGGATTGAACCCCGACCCCCACACTGAGAGCGCAGAGTCCTAACTGGACTGCCAGGGAATTCCCTCATTTAACTTTTAACTTTACCATACTCTTATATTTTAGGAATGTGTCTTATAAATACCTAGAATTTGTTTGTTTGTTTTTTTAATATACATTTTTAAAAATTAATTAATTAATTAATTTATTTATTTTTGGCTGTGTTGGGTCTTTGTTTCTGTGCGAGGGCCTTCTCTAGTTGTGGCAAGCAGGGGCCACTCTTCATCGCGGTGCGCGGGCCTCTCACTATCGCGGCCTCTCTTGTTGCGGAGCACAGGCTCCAGATGCGCAGGCTCAGTAGTTGTGGCTCACGGGCCCAGTTGCTCCGCGGCATGTGGGATCTTTCCAGACCAGGGCTCGAACCCGTGTCCCCTGCATTGGCAGGCAGATTCTCAACCACTGCGCCACCAGGGAAGCCCCAGAATTTGTTTTTTTAATCAACCTAATAATCTCTTTTTGATTCAGTCAATTTTTGTCTATTTATAATTATTATGAGTAATGACGTATTTGGCTTTTATTTTTTAACCTCTTAGTTCACCCTTCTTATTTTAAATTTTAGTTACTTCATATACACAAAAGAGTATATAAAATGTACAGTTAAAGCAAAAAAAAAAAAAAAAGGGAACACCTTTATAGATGTGATTCTGCCCTGGGGTTTTATGCATTTTATTATTTTGGATTTTAAAAATTCCTTTTTTGTCTCTATCAGTTTTGGAAGTTATGCATTCTATTTCTACAGTTGATTGCCCTTATATTTTTAATGTAAACTTAACTTGTTACTATCACTTCCCATCTTTCTGAACAATAAGAGGACGATAGAAAATCTTAATTCCAGCTCTAACTCCCATCTTGTATCTTTTTTTACCTCCCAACTAGTCATCATTATTATTGTTTTATTCAGTTTGGATTTGCCATCATACCAATTGCTTTAGTCACCATTCCTCTTGCATTTAAAAAAAATATTTATTTTATCTATTTTTTTGGCTACGTCAGGTCTTAGTTGCGGCATGCAGGATTTTTTTGTTGTGGCATGCAGGCTCTTTGTTGCAACGTGTGGGCTTTTCTCTAGTTGCGGCGTGAGGGCTCTGTAGTTGTGGTGCATGGGCTCCAGAGCGCGTGGGTTCTGTAGTTTGCGGCACATGGACTTTCTCATTGAGGCGTGCGAGCTCAGTAGTTGTGGCGCACTGGCTTAGTTGCCCTGTGGCGTGTGGGATCTTAGTTCCCCAACCAGGGATTGAACCCACGTCCCCTGCGTTGGAAAGCCGATTCTTTACCACTGGACCACCAGGGAAGTCCCTCCTTTTGCATCTTGATCCTTCTTTCTGAGTTCAATTTTCTTCCTAAAGTACATCCTTTAGAAGTTGTTTTTTTTTTTTTTAATTTTTATTGGAGTATAGTTGATTTACAGTGTTGTGTTACTTTCTGCTGTACAGCACAGTTAATCAGTTATACATACACATATATCCGCTCTTTTTTAGACTCTTTTCCCATATAGGTCATAACAGAGTATTGAGTAGAGTTCTCTGTGCTGTATAGTAGGTCCTTGTTAGTTATCTATTTTATATATAAGTAGTATGTAGATGTCAATCCCAATCTCCCAATTTATCCCTACCCCCCTTCCCTCCTGGTAACCATAAGTTTGTTTTCTACATCTGTGACTCTATTTCTGTTTTGTAAGTAAGTTCATTTGTACCATTTTTTTAGATTCCACATATAAGTGATATTATACGGTATTTGTCCTTCTCTGTCTGACTTACTTCACTCAGTATGACAATCTCTAGGTCTATTCATGTTGCTGCAAATGGCATTATTTTGTTCTTTTTTATGGCTGAGTAATATTCCATTGTATATATGTACCACATTTTCTTTATCCATTCCTCTGTCAGTGGACATTTAGGTTGTTTCCATGTCCTGGCTATTGTAAATAGTGCTGTAGTGAACACTGGGGTGCATGTATCTTTTTGAATTATGGTTTTCTCTGGGTATATACCCAGGAGTGGGATTGCTGGATCATATGGTAGCTCTGTTTTTAGTTTTTTAAGGAACCTCCATGCTGTTCCCCATAGTGGCTGTACCAATTTACATTCCCACCAACATTGTAGAAGGGGTTCCCTTTTCTCCACACCCTCTCCAGCATTTATTGTTTGTAGATTTTTAAAAAAATTTATTTATTTTTATTTTATTTTATTTTTGGCTGCGTTGGGTCTTCATTGCCACGTGTGAGCTTTCTCTAGTTGCAGCAGGTGGGGGCTACTCTTCGTTGCGTTTTGCAGGCTTCTCATCGTGGTGGCTTTTCTTGTTGCAGAGCATGGGCTCTAGGAGCACAGGCTTCAGTAGTTGTGGCTCGTGGGCTCTAGAGCGCAGGCTCAGTAGTTGTGGTGCACAGGCTTAGTTGCTCCATGGCATGTGGGATCTTCCCAGACCAGAGCTTGAACCCGTGACCCCTGCATTGGCAGGCGGATTCTTAACCACTCTGCCACCAGGGAAGCCCTGTGTGTAGATTTTTTGATGATGGCCATTCTGACTGGTGTGAGGTGATACCTCATTGTAGTTTTGATTTGCATTTCTGTAATAGTGATGTTGAGCATCTTTTCATGTGCTTTTTGGCCATCTGTATGTCTTCTTTGGAGAAAGGTCTATTTAGATCTTCCACTCATTTTTTTAAATTTAATAATTATTATTTACGGTTATGGGAAACAAATTTTAAACAAATTTGCATACCATGTTTTGTTGCTGTGATACATGAGAGACTGATCAGTAAAAGACTGTCAAGCATAAAAATATCAATGTATTACATCAGGATAAAATTTGGGGGGGAAGTGAAATGGAAATTAATTTCAAGGAGTAAAAGGAATGATGTAAAATGTCTGATAAAGAGCTTGTCTTGTACTTTTTTTTTTTTTGTCTTGTACTTTTTAAATGGATGATGGTGGCTGTCACATCATAATGATTTTTTTTTTCAACATCTTTATTGGAGTATAATTGCTCTACAATGGTGCGTTAGCTTCTGCCGTATAACAAAGTGAATCAGCCATACATATACACATACCCCCATATCCCCTCTCTCTTGTGTCCCCCTCCCACCCTCCCTATCACACCCTTCTAGGTGGTCACAAAGCATCGTTCTGCTCATTTTTTTTTAAAATTTATTTGTTTATTTTATTTATTTATTTTGGCTGTGTTGGGTCTGTGTTGCTGCGAGCAGGCTTTCTCTAATTGCGGCAAGCAGGGGCTACTCTTCATTGCAGTGCGCGGGCTTCTCATTGCGGTGGCTTCTCTTGCTGCAGAGCACGGGCTCTAGGCGTGTGGGCTTCAGTAGTTGCAGCATGTGGTCTCAGTAGTTGTGGCTCACGGGCTCTAGAGCACAGGCTCAGTAGTTGTGGCACAGGAGCTTAGTTGCTCCGCGGCATGTGGGGTCTTCCCAGACCAGGGATCGAACCCGTGTTCCCTGCACTGGCAGGCGGATTCTCAACCACTGCGCCACCAGGGAAGCCCCTCTGCTCATTTTTTGATTGGGTTGTTTGTTTCTTTGTTATTGAGCTGCATGAACTGTTTGTATATTTTGGTGATTAATCCTTTGTCGCTTCATTTACGAAGAAGTCTCTTAATTGATGGAATATTGTTGGAAAACTTTTATCAGTTTTTATTTCAGAATGGCTTATTTTCACCGTCATTTAAAAAATCAGTTTATTATGAGAAATTTTATTTAATTAATTAATTTATTTTTGGCTGCATTGGGTCTTCGTTGCTGCACGCAGACTTTCTCTAGTTGCGGCAAGAGGGGGCTACTCTTCATGGTGGTGCATGGGCTTCTCATTCTGGTGGCTTCTCTTGTTGTGGAGCACGGGCTCTAGGCACGAGGGCTTCAGTAGTTGTGGCTCGCGGGCTCTACAGCGCAAGCTCAGTAGTTGTGGTACACGGGCTCAGTTGTTCCGTGGCATGTGGGATCTTCCCGGACCAGGGCTGGAACCTGTGACCCCTGCCTTGGCAGGCGGATTCTTAACCACTGCACCACAAGGGAAGCCTTATGAGAAACTTTAGACATACGCAAAAGTAGACAGAATAGATAAACTTCAGTATACCAACATATATCAGTTCATGGCCAATTTTGCTTCATTTGTACCCCACCCGCTTTCCTTAGCCCTCAAATTTAAGGTAAGGACTCTCTTTTTAAAAGCAAGGACACTACAATTATCAAACTTACAGAAATTAGTAACAGTTCCTAATATTATCAAATATACAGTCAATATTCATATTTCCCTAATTATCTCGAGCTTTTAAAATTAAGGTGTTTTTTTTGCCTATTGAGGATCCAAACAAAGCCCATACATTACATTTGATGAGTTATATATCTCCTGTCTCCCTTAATGTATAGGTTCCTGCCTCTGTTTTCTTCCCCCTTGCAATTGTTTGTAGAGTAAACTGGGTAGTTGTCCAAATAGAGTTGTCCACTGGCTGAATTTTGCTGATTGTGTCTACACGGTGTTCTCTAGGCACAGTACTCTGTCTGCTTTCCCGAAGACCGATATTTAGATGTAGGAGCTTATTCAGATTCAGGGTTGATTTCTCGGGCAAGGACACTTCATAGGTAGTATCGTGTACTTCCTTCTGGAGGCTGTCTCTCTCTGTGATGTTAAAGTGGATCAGTGGATTTCACTGTTGTCTGTCCAATCTATACGTTATGTATAATTTCCCATTAGCTGTTCGCTAGACGCTCATTCATTCTCATTGCCATTAGGGTTAGGAACTAGTGACATTCTACTTTTGTCATTCCCTCTCCATCTGTTAGCCAGAATGCTTCCTCTATAAAGAGAAACTTCCTCTCATCAGCTTTTTGGTTACCCTGAAGTACTGTTTATACAGGAAAGGCTTGATTCTCTTCTCCTCCCCCTTATTTTTAACCAGTTTTCAAAATAATGTGTTGGTTCTCTAGCTTCCTCCAAAGATGACTGGTGAGGTCTTTTAAAAAAATATATCATTATGAACTCATGGCTTTTAAAACATTTCATGTGTTTCAATTCATCGCAGGTGTTGTTTTTTTTGATCTTCACATTGTCCCATCTTTGGCCAGAGAGCACCTCTCAGGCTGGCTCCTTTTGATACCCTCTCCCTTTGACAGCATCCTCATTTTCTAGTCTGAACAAACAGCCCAGGCTCACAGGAGAAGGAAGAGACCCAGCCCAGCGGGTCTTTAAAACTGTCAGCTCCCTGGGAGCAAAACCCAGCTCTCCTCTCTGGTGTTTCTGCCGTGGAGCTCGCCTGGCACAGGGCTAGGCTCAGGGTGGGCTCCCAGGTCCCTGTGGCAGACACAGAGGAGGCTGAGCTCTGGGCACTGGACGAGGCACCTCTGTGTCTGTGAATGCTGGGCCCTGATCCCCACAGAGACTAGCAAAGTTTGGCAAATGGTGCACCCTCCCCTCAACGCTGACCCCTTGTTTCCCCTACCCTGTCTCCACATTTTCCCTCAACACTTTCCCAGGTCAGAACCATCCAGTCCTGGACGTGGGACCACATCGGCGACTGCAGTGGACGTGGCTGGGCCGGGCTGAGCTGCAGTTTGGGGACCAGACCCTCCATGTGTCCACCGTGCAGATGTGGCTGCTGTTGAATTTCAATCAGACGGAGGTGCCTCAGCTCCTTGGCCTCTAGCTGTCTTCTTCTCTGCTTTGTCTGTCACTGTTCTTCTCAAGTCTCTCCCTCCTTCCTTCTGTCCTCCCTCTTATTTTCCTTTCCCTTGACTGTCTTCTCCTGACTGGCCCTGTTTCTCCTGACCAGGAGGTGTCAGTAGAGGCTTTGCTGAAGAATTCTGACCTCAGCCCCAAGCTGCTGCTCCAGGCACTCCTGCCCCTCACCGCTGACAGCGGCCCTTTGACCCTGCAGGAGGGTCAGGACTTCCCACATGGGGGTAGGTCCGAGGGGGGCTGGGCTGAGCCTCTGCTCCGAGGGGGCGGGGCTCTCCGGGTGGGGGTGGTGTAGGGAATGAGAATGGGGTCCCCCTTGCCCCCACTCCTCTGTCCCTTCCCCTCCTCGGGCGCTGACTGGGAGCGGGTTCCAGGCGTGCTGCAGCTCCGTGAGCCTGGGCTCTGGCCCCATGGGGAGGCCCTGTGGCTGCTACCTCCCCAGACGTACCTGAACGTAGAGGAGGATGAGGGCCGAACCCTGGAGCAGAAGAGGAACCTCTTGAGCTGTCTTCTTGTCCGTATTCTGAAAGCCCACGGAGAGAAGGGCCTCCACATCGACCAGCTGGTTTGTCTGGTAGGCAGAGGAGACTGTGATGGTGGTGGGAGAGGTAGGGAGTCGTGCTTGGGGGTGGGGTTGGAGGCAGGGGTCATCACAGGGAAGGTGAACTGTCTCAGCCCGAGACCTGGTAGGATGACATTTCCATTTGGGTTTTCTGTTCCCGACGGGCAGTTAGACAGAAGGTAGAGACCAGACATGAGTGCTGACCATGTGCCAGGCTCTATTCTAAGAGTTTACATGATTAAGTCATTTAATCCACACAAAAATACTATGAGATAGGTGGTGGTGGAGTTATTATTATTATTACTATTATTATGATTGTTCTCATTTGACAGATAAGAAAAATGAGGCATGAATTAGTAACTGATCCATAGTCACACAGCTAGTAAGGGCAGAGCCGGGCATTGAACCCAGGCAAGCTGGCTTCTCTGGGTAAAAGCATCCCACCTGTTTCCTCTCCTCCCGTCCAGGTGCTGGAGGCCTGGCAGAAGGGTCCAAATCCCCCTGGAAGCCTGGGCCGCGCTGTTGCCGGGGGCGTGGCCTCTACCAGCACCGATGTCCTCTCTTGCATCCTGCACCTCCTGGGCCAGGGCTACGTGGAACGACGGGATGACCGCCCCCAGATCCTGATGTATGCCAGTCCGGAGCCCATGGGGCCCTGCCGAGGTCAGGCAGAGGTCCCCTTATGTGGCAGCCAGACCTCCGAGACCTCCAAGCCTAGGTAGCCACCCCTATCTCTGTCCCCCTACTGCCACCCAGGACGGATGGCACTGCAGTGACATGGGAGGGGTCGTAGCGCCAAAGTCAGGCTCCCAGTGGAAAAATATTTCATTTCTTTCTTTGTCTAACCCCGTTTTCCCTGTCCCTGTTATCTCCCCCATTTTGCTAGTCTTCATTCCCCCTCCCAGCACCGTCATCCCCTTCTTTGCCTCCTTCCCAAGCAGGGCCCTTGCTCTCCCCAGCCTCCTAAAGCCAACCCTTAGGCAAGGGACCCAGACATGTAAACTCCTTTCTGGAAGTCTTTCGTTCTAAGCAAAATTGAAATATTATGCAGATATGTATTGAGTACTAACCGTGCACTTTGCTCAGTGAAATATACAAATTCTAGCTTTCAGGAAGTCTGTTCTACAGAGGAATTTGCCATAGGATTCCCCTAAGTAGCTGGCACCCCTAAAGCTTTTTACATCAGCTCCAGTTCACCAGGAGTTGTTACGGCTCTACTTTTATGCCTGCTGTTCACACTGTGTGTAAAGCAAGTTCTCTAGAGTAATCTTTCTCCAGCTTTCACACGCACACACGTTCAAATTCAGTTGAGCTCCCGGTGACACTTAGGCTGCTGGTCCACAGACCGCACTTTGAGGTGTAAAGCTGTAGATTGTTTCTCACCGGACACCCTGGTAGTATTTTGGGCGGGACCTGCAGTAGGATTGTCCCATCCACTGTAGGTCAATTAGCATCGTGACCCCTGCCCACTAGATTCCTGTAGTGCCCCCAGTCATTGCAACTGCCAGCCCCCCCCCTCTTACAAATGCTCCTGTGGAGGCTGTGCTCTGACAGTTGGTTGGATGGTTATCCTCAGGTTGGTTAAGCAAGTGTGGATGGAGATGTGCAAGCGGGGGCTGTGGGACCAGGGTGGGGTTCAGCTAGCAGGTTGGATAAGCAGGGCAGCGAGACTGACCGCTGACTCTTCTCTCCCTCAAGCCCGGAAGTTGTGGCTGCCCTAGCATCCCTACAGCTGCCTGCGGGCCGCACCATGAGCCCCCAGGAGGTGGAAGGGTTGATGGAGCACACGGTGCGGCAGGTGCAGGAGATGCTGAACCTAGAGCCAGACGTGGCTCAGCACCTTCTGGCTCATTCCCACTGGGGCGCCGAACAGCTGCTGCAGCGCTACAGCGATAACCCCGAGCCATTGCTGCTGGCGGCCGGGCTGTGCGTCCCTCAGGCCCAGGCTGCCCCTGCACGCCCGGCCCACTGCCCTGTGTGTGTCAGCCCTCTGGAGCCCAACGACGACTTGCCCTCCCTGTGCTGCATGCACTACTGCTGTAAGGTAAGGCCCTGCCAGCTGCTCTCCTTTCCCGACTCTCGCCCGACAACACAACTCCTTGGGAACTTCTGGGCTCCAGCCCCAGCACTGCCATTTCCCATCCTGGGCAATGTTGAACGAGTCTCTTAGTCTCCCTTAAACTGGTTTTGTCATCGTAAGTGGTGCCTTGACACTCTACAGGTTGTTAGGATCTGGCGGTATGTGTCAGTGGTTCTCAAATTTTGCTGCATATTATAATTACTGGGAGCTTTGAAAAATCCCGATGCTCAAACTATGCCCCAGACCAATTAGAATCTCTGAAGGTGAAACCCAGGCATCTGGAGTTTTAAAAGTTCCTCAGGTGATTCCAGTGTTCAGCCAAATTTGAGAACTATAGGTAGGTAGGTAGGTAGGTAGGTAGGTAGATACACACACATATACAGAATCAAGGTACTTTCTAAATGAAAAGTGTTATGAAATTGGTGATGACTGTAGTTTATGGTTTCCTTATCACTGTTCAAGGCTCTTTATCCCAGAACATCATCACTTTTTTTTACCATATATACTCTCATTTAATATAAAAATAAGAAGGAATGGTTTAATCCAAAAAATAGCACAAAAGCAGAGGGAAGTATGAGAAGTCAGGCTGCTGTAAAGTTGAGGCAGAGAAGGCTGTAGATGGAGAGGGAGTAGTCCTCAGATGGGGAGGGGCTGAGGCAGGAAGCTGGGTACTGAGTGCCTCATCTTCCCTGCCTCACAGCTTGTAGGACCGGTGCCCAAACCCATCTACTTAGCAGGATGAGCTCCCTTGTTGCCCTGAATTCTAGTCGCCTCTCTCAGCAGCGCTGCCCCAGTGGTGGGTGACCGGGGCCGTGTGTGTTTGCATGCGTGTGTAGTTGTACTTTTTTCTCCTTCCCTTTTGCTCGGCTTCAGGTTACTCTTCTCACATAGTTGCCTCTGCTCCCTTTTTCCAGGTTCTTAATTATTTCCTTTACACTTTCACTTTTTCATTCAACTAATACTTGTCATGGACTTACTACGTGCACAGCTCTGGGTGCTGCGTGAGGGAGTGGGGAAACCCCAACTGGCAAGGACCCGAGAGCTAATACTAACCACAGCTAATATTTATGGGGGACTCACTCTGGGCCATTGTGCTGTTTTACACACATCATCTTGCTTAATTCCCAAAATAGTTCTGTGAGGTAGGTGAGCAAGCTGGTGGGACAGCGGAAGGAGAGGCGATTTGGGAGGTGGACAGGGGCCCAGATGGGTTGGGTTGGTGGACAGTGGCCTTTAATTTATGGGAAGCCCTGGTGGGTTTTAAGCAGGGAGATGATATGATCTGATTTCCATTTTTGAAAAGATCACTTTTTGTGGAGAAAAGACTTGGACAGAACAAGAGTGGAAGTAGGGACACTGGTTTGGAGACTGTTGTACAAAGAGGCAAGAGTTGGTGGCAGCTGGGCCTAGGGACAGTGAAGAGGGGAGTGGACGGATTGGGACGCATTTGGAGATAGAGCTGACAGGTTTTGGTGGCTTAGGACAAGGGAATCAAGGCAATTCCTGGGTTTTTGACCTGAGCATCTGGGAGGAGGGGATGTGTCATCTTTTACTGAGTTGGGGGAAATGTTTGGGCTGGAGGGCAGATTTTTGAGGGGAAATTCAGTCTGTTTTGGCCAAGTGAAGTTTGAGCTGCTTTTGCTTTGTTGGACACCTGTGTGGGACTGGCAAGTGGACAGTGGATCTTTGAATTTGGAATTAAGTGGAGAGGCCTGGCTGGCAACACCCAGGGAGAGAAGAGCAGGCCCAAACTGTACCCCCATCCTGTAGAGGTGAAGAGACGGGGAGCCAGAAAATGGGACTGAGGAAAAGCAGGCTGATGGCAGAGGTCCCAGCCAAAGGGGAGCCAGTGGCAATGCAGGAGCGATCAGACGGGAAATCCTGGGGTCTGGAGCAGCTGGAGGTGGCTTCCCAGGGTGAGGCTTGAGGGGCAGAGAGCGGGAGGAGGAGTCCAGGCTGGAGACCCTATTCCACTTGGCTGGGCAGCAAAAGCCAAGGGCACACCCAAAGCAGAGGGACTCCTTGTGGGAGTGGAGTGGGCTCTGAACTGAGATGCTGGCCTTCGTCCTACAGGGCAGGGCTCCCACCCCATGGTGGTGAGGGGCCCTCATGGCCTGTGTGCTTGCAAGCGTGGGGGTCTGAATTTGGAGAAATTTCCCCTGTATGATCTCAAAAATGCAAGAATTTTGCATTCAACTTCCCAGTTTATCTGGGCTTGTTTCACTATAGAAGGGGTTGGTTTTGTTTAGTACTTTGAGTGAAAATAGTCCGGTGAAGTGCTTCTTATTTATCCTGGAGCTTTGAAACCACCTGGGGGACTCTCCAGGGGTTGGATGCATCATTTGGGGAAACTCGGCCATCGGCAGTGTGAGGGAAAGGGTCATTAATGAAGTCTTTTGGAGGCTCGGGTGCTCATGGTGTCAGGAGCGATGGGAGAAGGAAGCGCACTGATGGGACCGGCTCCCGCGGCAGTTGAGGGCTGAGGGGATGATGGCCTGGGTTGGCGGGGGCAGTGACGTGGAAGCAAGAAAAGGATTCAAGAGTTGCGACGGCTCCAGCACTGGGGACTGGGGGAGCGGTGGGGTGGCTGATTAGGCTTTGGGGGTGCAGCTGGCGAGGCTGCTTTGTGGAGGAGGCTGAGTCTGGGGAAGCGGGAGCATCGAGACAGGCACTGAGGTGAGCTGTGGAGCCGGGAGGCGAGGCTGCAGCTGCAGCGCAGTGACCCTGGCCAGCCCCCCAGGCCTCCTTTCTCTCTGACCTTCTTGCTGTCTCCAAATCTTTCTTAGAACTTCAATCTTCTCCTTTTTCTTGATTCTCTTTACCCATTCCCTTCACATCCATCCCAACAATAATTATAATTACATTACCATGGCCCGCTCATCCTCAAAGTGAACTGTAATTTGGACCAATCTCAGGAAGACTCACGGAGGCCGGAAAGCTTAGGGTCAGTTTCGAGGTTGACGTAGAAGCAGGCTTGTCTCTGGCCTCGTGCGCCGTCGGGGAGGGGTGCTAGGTGAGTCACACTTGTGCTGCTCCCGTGCCGCCCCTGAGCGGCTGCTCCTGTGTCCCTCCCAGTCTTGCTGGAATGAGTACCTGACAACTCGAATTGAGCAGAACCTTGTGCTGAACTGCACCTGCCCCATTGCTGACTGCCCCGCCCAGCCCACGGGGGCCTTCATCCGCACCATCGTCTCCTCCCCAGAGGTCATCTCCAAGGTACCGCCTCCTCGGAGAGGCTCCAGTGCTCAGCCCCAGGGAGTGGGCTGACACGCGGGGTGCGGGGGGCCCGGAGGTGTGGCATCCGGAGAGACAGGCCCTCACCTCGTGGCACCTGCGTCCCCACAGTACGAAAAGGCCCTTCTGCGTGGCTACGTGGAGAGCTGTGCCAACCTGACCTGGTGCACCAACCCCCAGGGCTGCGACCGCATCCTGTGCCGCCAGGGCCTGGGCTGTGGGACCACCTGCTCCAAGTGTGGCTGGGCCTCCTGCTTCAACTGTAGCTTCCCTGAGGTGGGTGCCCACCCTGGCTCTGCCCTGGAGCCGGGATCTACCCTTCTCCCTGCCACCCACAAGGACTCTTCCCTGTCCTCCCCACACTGCCATCCTCCAGACCTGACCTCTCCCTCCCTCCCGGCAGTAAGGCTGGGCTGCGTCCTCACTGCCCCTCCTGCTCTAGGCACACTACCCTGCCAGCTGTGGCCACATGTCTCAGTGGGTGGATGATGGTGGCTACTACGATGGCATGAGCGTGGAGGCCCAGAGCAAGCATCTGGCCAAGCTCATCTCCAAGCGCTGTCCCAGCTGTCAGGCTCCCATCGAGAAGAACGAGGGGTGTCTGCAGTAAGAAGGGGGTACTGTGGGCACCGGCAGGGTCGGGGGGCATGGGAGAGGGTGGGAGGCCTGGCGGAAGGAAGGGGCAGTGGGCCTACCCGAAAGCTCAGCAGACAAGGGCAGTTACTCAGCCACCTTCACGGCACCCTCCAGAGTGATTCCTGGATCTGAGTGTTCCTTCCCCCACTTTTAAGCCTACGCTGTATAGGGGAATTCAGAAGCCAGGGTGTGGTCAGCAAGGATTGGTACGGTTAAGGAGACTAAGAGGGCATGAGAGGGACCAGGGCATCTTCAGTGGTGTGTCCAGGCCCTGGGCATTCCTGGTGTGGCCCTGGCCAGAGGCAGGAGCCCTCTGACCAGCTAGCTTCCTCCACAGCATGACTTGTGCCAAATGCAACCATGGATTCTGCTGGCGCTGCCTCAAGTCCTGGAAGCCAAATCACAAAGACTATTACAACTGCTCCGCCATGGTAAGGGGCTGGCGCCGGAAGGAGGGGGCAGAGGCCCAAGGGCAGTGAGGATGAGATGCTGCCGCAGGGCCTGGGCACAGATGTCTCTGTGTCCCAAGCAGCCGAACAGCTGTTGGGACGAAGGCTCAGTGGGGAGAAGACAGAAGCCACCTGGGCCTACAGGTGCTTGAGAGTTCTATCTTGGGAGGTCTGTACACGAAGACCTTCAGCTCCAGAGTCGGACATCTCACACCGAGGTGGCTACAGAGGCCGGGGCGGGCTGGGCACTCCCAGGAAGCACCAGCGCAGAGCAGAGCAAGGACTCTGAGTCAGAGCCTGGCTCCGCTGTGTACTCAGTTAACCTGTCCAGGCCTCAGCGCCCTTATCTGTAAAAGAGGATGATAGTCTGACCTACCTCACAGTTATGAGAACTGAATGAGAAAACCTGGGTAAAGCATCAGAAGGCCTCCATGAATGGTAGTTGGTCTGATTATTAACCTCATCCTGCCCTGCCAAGCACCCGACAGCCCTCTCGACGTGTCTTTCCCAGGTAAGCAAAGCAGCTCGCCAGGAGAAGCGGTTCCAGGACTATAATGAGAGGTGTACTTTCCATCTCCAGGCCCGGGTGAGCAGGGCGGAGACGGCTGGGTCGGTGAGGAGGTCAGAGGGCTGGGCCAGATGGCCGGGCAGAGGCTAGAGGTCCCAGGGAGACGAGTGCTCTTCTGACTGGGTGGGGATGCGCGTGCTGGCACTGACCGCCTTCCCTGCACAGGACTTTGCTGTGAACTTGCGGAACCGCGCGTCTGCCATCCACGAGGTGCCCCCGCCCAGATCCTTCACCTTCCTCAGCGACGCCTGCCGGGGTCTCGAGCAGGCTCGAAAGGTGTGGGGCGGGGCAGGGGGGCGATGTGCCCAGGGGTCTGGTGGGCTGGGAGAGGGAGGGAGGGAGGGAGGAAGAAGCTGGCGGGAGGCGGCCTCAGCGGGAGCGGCGGCCTGGGCTCCGCAGGTGCTGGCCTACGCCTGCGTGTACAGCTTCTACAATCAGGACACGGAGCACATGGACGTGGTGGAGCAGCAGACCGAGGCCCTGGAGCTGCACACCAACGCCCTGCAGATCCTCCTGGGTGAGCCCCCTGCCCACTCGGTGCTTTCTCCTGCCCCCTCTCCCCCAGCACCCAGCCCCGACACACAAACGGGTGGGTGACCAGAGCCAGCTGCCCACCTTCATTCTGTCCCCTTCCTGCCCTTCATAGCCTTATCGCCGTTATAAAGTTCCAGTCCTCAGGTACACAGTACACAGACCTTCACCCGACCTTTGCTTTGGTTACGACCTGTCCCCACCTCTAGGCACTAGGCCCCGGTAGATGTGGGTGGCACATAGTGGGCGTCCAGTATGCATCTGTGGAAGGACGGGAAGAAGGGAGGGAGCCCCCGTACCCTGCCCCCTCTGCAGAAGAGACCCTGCTGCGCTGCAGAGACCTGGCCTCCTCGCTGCGCCTCCTGCGGGCAGAGCACCTCAGCACGGGCCTGGAGCTGCTGCGGCGGATCCAGGAGCGGCTGCTGGCCATCCTGCAGCACTCCACCCAGGTAGCCGCCCAGCCGGCCCGGCCGCCCTGGGGGATCCTGAAGGAAAGGCGTCAAGGGCAAATGGACCTGGCGTGCATCCCAGCTCCCAGGCCTGCCCCTTAGCCACCTGGCATTTCCTGCAAAATGGAGTTGGTTATCCCAGATCAAGGGTATTTGGCCAGTTGCTTGCTCCCCAGAATCACTTGGGGAGCTTTTTCAGAAGATTCTTCGCAGACGTGGATTTAGAATCCTAGGACTGGGGGCAGGGGACTGGCATCCGCCGGAATAGGGGATCTGAGGTTCTTTCTGGCTCTAATACTCTGATGTCGAGTCTAAACTAAGAATCCCACCCTCAGAGAGCTTACGGACTGGTAGTAACTTGGGCAGAAAAGGCGTGAACATACATGGGAAGCAGGGGTGGTGCCTCACCGCAGTATCCTGGGTCCCTGGAGACCACCTCTGAGTCACATTACACAGAGGCAGTGGCTTGTGGAGGGCAGTGCTGAGGGGGGGGGCATTCCTGGCAGGGGCCGGGCCCCCCTCGGCCCTCAGGGGACGCTGGGTGAAGCGAGGCTGGGCACAGAGGCCCCGTGTCCTCTACTCTCCTGCTCCCCGCATCCTCCCGTCTCCTTGCCAGGATTTCCGGGTTGGTCTCCAGAGCCCATCATCAGAGGCCCGGGAGGCGAAAGGATCCAACGTGCCCGGCAGTCAGTGAGTGGAGGGGGCAGAGCCATGGAGGGGGCGTGGGAGGCGCCAGGCTTCCTCTGGGGCTGAGCGTGGCGCTCTCCCAGGCCCCAGGGCTCCTCGGGGCTGCAGGCGGGGGAGGAGGAGGAGGACGACGACGACGACGAGGACGATGTGCCTGAGTGGCAGCAGGATGAGTTTGAAGAGGAGCTGGACAATGACAGCTTCTCCTATGACGAGGAGTCTGAGAACCTGGACCGAGAGACTTTCTTCTTTGGCGACGAGGAGGAAGACGACGAGGGCTACGATTGAGGGGTAGGATGCAGGGAGCGCTGGAGCCGCCAGAGTCCTGGGGCCACGGGCTCAGGAGTGCACCCTTCCCCCTGGCTTGAGGGTAGGCGGTTACCAGTGTCTGCGGCACCGTCTTCTGTTCACTGAATAAACTTTTTTTCATATACTTCTCTGGAAGCAGACCAGACAGCTTCCTCAATGGGCCACTTCAACTTCCCCCTCCATTGCACACACCCAACCCTCCTCCTCCTTTACTGTTTTCTTTAGGCGTCCAGACTTCCATCCTAAGAGAAAGTCCACAGCAGACCTGTGTGACTTACACCGATAAAGGGAAATAAAGGTCCACGTTGTACAGGGCCAGGGACAGGCTGGCCCACTTGCCTCAGACCCAGCCCTGCATCAGAGACAGAGAGGAATGGCCACTCCCACGATCGATCAGCTTCCTCCACACTCCTGAGTGTTCCTGAGGGGAGCTTGAGGGCGTTAGGAAGTATCCTCGTCTTGGGGGCCTGTGGACCTTTAAAGGGTCTCTACATCTTGAAGTGAAGTGGGGTGTTAGGATATTATGGGGGACCTGCCCCCACCCCACTCTCACACAGACGGAAAGTTAGAATTGTAAACATGCCATGAATCTGGTACTGGGGCTAAGGGGTAGGAATGGTACTAGAGCAAGTCTGGGGTCAGGAGAATTTAATAAGCTGGGGTGAGGTCAAGTGGGGGGGTCAGGGGAGCAGCCTCCCGCTCGGGAGGATCCACTGCAAAGTATCCATCCAGCACGCCGCTGCCTCTTCCGCCTCGTAGCCCCACACTTGGACCCGCGAGCCTTCGGCTGCTCCCCGGATTGTGGCTGAGAGCCCTGAGAAGGAGGAGGGAGGTGAAGGTGGCTCCCTCCCACACTCCCCCCCTCCCCTCCCTTTCCTGTCCCTTTTTGGGTGGGCACTGTGCTCAGACCCCCCACCCCCCGCAAGGAAGGAGCGGAGGGTGGGGTCCTCAGAGAGCTGGGGAGGGAGGCAGGGGCGGCCATCCAGGGCTGGGGGTGCTCACCTCGGCCAGACTGCGGGCAGAACAGGCACAGGACTGGTTTATTGCGGGCCACGGCCCGGCCCAGCTCGTAGCCTACACCCAGAGAGGGCTGGGCCACTTCTACACAACCACTGGGAAGACAGAGGAGACCAAGGCTCACTCGGGCTTGTAAGGGAGACATGACAGAGTCTAGCTGTAGTGGGGAGGGAGCTCTAGAAAGTCCCTTCTAGGTGGGGAGGCCAGGCGTGTCCAGGGGATCTAAGACCCCAGGGGAGTTTGCAGGCAGGGGGCAGCGCCACTCACCCTCTGCCTGCTGCAGCCAGGCCAGGTCCCTCTCATGGATGAGCCTGTCGCCCCCAGCAGCCTCTTCCCCTGTGGTTGAGGGAAAGCTGGTCAACGGCTCGCCCTGGTCCTCAGTTCCTCTCCTCTGCTCTCGACCCTCCCAGGCCCACCCTGCTCATGGAAGCAGGGAGACAGAAGAGATGACCTCCAGGGGCCCACCCAACACTAAGATTCCATGAAAATGAGTGAGGAAATGAAACAGCCTGAAAGAAAAATTCACTCCTGTGCAAGGGGATGTGTGATTAGGGCCAGAGGAGTGATACAGATGAGATGAAGGGAAGGAAGAACTAATTCACCGTGGGTCAGTGATCGGGGTGGAGAGAATGAGGAATCGCATCCCAGGTGGGGGAAAGGCAGGCAGTACCAAGAGGCTGGCCCCGTGCAGGGAAACTAGGGCCTCATAGACTCTCAAGCTGTGGTGGGTATGAGAACCACCCGAGAACTTGACCAAACTACAAAGACCCAGGTGTCAGTGAGCCCAGGCCGCTCTCCAGGTGATTCTCATAGCCAGGTAAGTTTGAGGACCAGTGCCGGAATGCAGAATGTAACCAGTAGGGGTGTTGGCAAGGAAGGCAGGCGAGGCGCTGGGGTCACAGGGCAAGGAGCCCAGCTTTCCAGCTTGATTAAAATCCACTAGGAGCACGAGGCTCACAGCCCCCCAAATCAGAGCAGAATAACTGGAGAACTTGTTAAAAGTGGACTCTAAGGCTTTATCCCAGAATCTGCATTTTCAACATGCTCCCGCAGATGATTGTTGAGCACAGTAAAGTTGGAGAGCCACCAGGCAGGGGGGCACAGACCCCGAAACCAAAAAGACTTAAGCTTCAGGGTCCCTGGCTTGCACAGGCCCTTCCCAAAGCCCCAGCAATTGTGATTTCCTCTTTTGAAAGAGGTCGCCCAGACTTGCATTGGGTCCCTCAGATCCTGGATCTGCCCCTGGTGGGGAAAGGGGAAAACACTTGTTTTCTGAGAAGTACGAGAGTTCTGGCACCGTTTCCAAAGTAGAAAGTCAGCCAGATTCCGGGCCAATCACGCCGCAGGAGCAGCACATACTGGTAACAGTCTGATCAGAGGGCTTGAGAGAGACGATGGTCGCGGGAGCTGCGGTCTGTCGGGTCTGAGGGAGGGCTGATACCTCGGCCCAAAGAGGGGTAGCACGAGGGAAAGCGTTAGTCCTAGGTGGGAGAGAAGATGCCAGCGGGTGAGGCATCTCGCTGAAGCAGCCCGGCCCACTCCGTTCTGCTCCTCTCTACAAACGCCTCCGGGAAGAGCCCGACAAAGTTTTCCAAGAAGGACCCAAAGGTCAAGATAGTAACTGAATGCGGAGAGTGGGCTCACAGGTAGGACGCACGCGGGCCGCCTTTCCTTATCGGGCAGGGGCCCTGCCGGGAGCTTCCCCGCAGGAGAGCGGGCCTGGGTCGAGGGGCCGGACCTGCCCTCGCCCTCCCGGCCGACCGCGCCCCGCGCCCCGGCGGCCTCACCGCGCGCGCCCTGATCGGCGGTCGCCACGTGCTCGGTGAGCTCCGCCCCAAAGCGCCGCAGCCGCGACACGATCCTCCCGTACAGCTCCCGGTCCTCGCGTCCGCCGGGGATGCTCCCGCCGAAGTACAAGGAGGGGCGGCGCGGCTCCCAGCGCTCCGGCCGCCGCCGCACTTCCCTCCCCGCGCCAGGGGGCGCCCGCCTACGGCACGTGACCCGGCCCGCCCGCGGGGCTCCGGTGCAGGAGTGTCCACACTTGTGAAATGGAGACGTCAACCGTACCCACGTGTGGGAATCCACCGCCTCCCGGACTTCTTTAACTCGTCCAGGCAGAAGGCGGGGTCCTCCCGATCTTATACACTGCTCCCCGCCGCCCCCAGGCCACCGCATCTCTGCCAAAGGCAACTTCATCCTCCCAGCTCCTCAGGTCCCAAAGCTTGGAGTCAGTTTTGACTCTTCTCTTTCCATCAAACCCTACCTCCAATCTATCGGCAACCCCTACGGGTGGCTTCTCCTTTCCAAATAAATACAGACTCTGACGCCCACCTGTTGGGGAACCAACCTTGGATCAGCCGCCCCCGCCCTCCCCCCCAAAGCCTCTCTGCAGACACCTGGTTGTGGTGAAGGAAAGGGCAGCGATTACTGCAGGGTTCCAAGCAAGGAGTTCAGGACAGGAGTGCTCAAAAAACCCAAACTCCCCCTTGGGGTTCAGGAAAGCATTTTTAAAGTCCAGGCGAGGGAGGGGAGTCCCAGGGTAGGAGATTAACTCGAGCACAATTCTCTGATTGGTTGATGGTGAGGTAACGGGGCCGTGTCACAGGGGTGAACATTATCAATCCTCAGGTTCCCTTAGGTCTGGGGGCTACGAGCGCATGGTCATCAGGTAGTTAATTTCTTCCATTTGGTGGTGGTTTGAGCATCTGCCAAACAACTCAGAAAATGTGCAGATAGTGTTATCTAGGTACTTCAGAGAGCAGCTAAAGCAGAGGATATGGGAGAGGGGTCTGTCCCGGGAAGACCCCATAAGGTCCTGCTTGGTTACACCTCCACCACCTCCGCTGCCACTCCCTCCTCCAAGCCTCCACCACCTCTCTCAACAGCCTCCTCACAGTCACCTCACTTTCCTGCTACACAGTCTGGTCTCCAGCAGGGGGACCCTGTGAACACATTCGTTAGGTCATGTCCTCCTCAGCCAAACCCTCCAATGGCTCCCACCTCACTTGGGGTAAAACCCCAAACCCCTGCAGTGGCCCACCAGCCCCACAGGATCTGGTGACCCTCTTACCTCTCTCATCCCAGCTCCATTACTCTCACTGGCTGTTTTGCAGCCACGCTGCCTTTCTGGCTCTTCCTCAAGCAAGCTGGACATGCTCTTCCTCAGATCCTTTGCATTTGCTGTTCTCTGGAGCCCTTTTCTCCCAGAGAGCTCCCTGGTCACTCCCTTACCTCCTCCAAGTCTGTTCAGGTCACCTTCCCTGACCACCCTCTTCAATATGGCAGCCTTCCATCTCTATCACCCTCCTGTGCCTTGTCTTTTCTCCTCTCATTACCATATAACTGATTAATTTTGTTGTATGTCTTTCTACACTCAGTAGAATGTAAGTCCCCAGA
The DNA here is from genome assembly GCF_028021215.1 of Eschrichtius robustus. Classification (NCBI taxonomy): domain Eukaryota; kingdom Metazoa; phylum Chordata; class Mammalia; order Artiodactyla; family Eschrichtiidae; genus Eschrichtius; species Eschrichtius robustus. Next base: position 76,206,955 of record NC_090835.1, read on the forward strand.
AGGACAGGCATTTTTCTCTATTTTTTTATCCCAGCTTCTAAAACTGTGCCTGGCATATAGGAAACATTTATCAAATATTTGTTGAATGAACGAGTGGATTAAATGAGCAGCTGCATTTGATAGCACTTTGTAATCTGCTCAGCCCTAGACTAAGCTAATAGAAGCAGAGTCTGCAGGGAGCCAGGCAAACACACCATGGCTCACTGGTAATAACAATGATTTCTCCCTCATTTTATTTTGAAAATTACACAAATATAGGACAAAAACTTCAAATGGAATGAGAGAGTACACAGTGGAAAGGGAGTCCTGAGACCCCAATCCCATTCCCCAGAGGAGCGCATCATCGGAGGTTTCTTCTGAATTCTTCCTGATTAACTATAAAACACCAAAGCATGGGGTGACGGAGCAGACACAATAACCATTTTTTTAAAATGCAAAGACACAAAGAGAAGGCAAAGACATCTTAGGCTATCTCTGTCCTCTGATGGACCCAGCTCCAAAGATACACGAACCATGCGGCAAACGTGTGTGCACAGCTGTGCACTAGTGGTCTCAGCACCTTCGCACACACAGCCACAGCTGCATACTTAGGAGGCTGGCCTCAGGTGCCAGAGGCCTTGAGGGGCAACCTCCTTCACTCTCCCTACCCTCAGTCATGCCGTCCTCTGGTTCTCGCCACAGGTGAGGAACACATGTTCACATATAGACACAGAGCATCTTGTTTCTGCCTCGGTGTCTTCAAGAAAATATGCCGGCCTCCATCTCCTTAGCTCCCGCACTTCTGATGTGCCTGGCATCCCCACCTCAGGCTGAAGGAGAAAGAGGAGAGAGATATTTTGTCTGTTTCTCTAAATGGGATATAAAGCCCTGCGATTGGTTCTGTGTCCATAGTTGAGTTGGGGTGAGGATGCAGAGCCAGCCATGGCTGGCAGCTCAGATCCTCGGCTCAGTGCAGAGAGGCCTGAGCTGGAGGGACAGGGCACTAAGTGATGGGTTGGGGGACCAAGGGTGGTGGGCAGGTCAGTGTATCCAACTTATATACCAGTAAAGGGAGCAGCAGAAGACTATCTATTGCATGATTGTATTTAAGTGAAATGTCCAGAAAGGGCATATTTAGAGATACAGAAAGCAGAGCAGTGGAGGGCTGGGGTGGGAGTGGGAACTGACTGCAGGGTAGGGCCCAAGGAAATCTTCTGGGGTGATGGAGATGTTCGAAAACTGGACTGTAGTGAAGATTGCACAAGTCTATAAACTTACAAAATATTAAATTGTACACTTACAAACGGCAAACTTTATTGACATGTAAGTTATTCCTCATAAAGCTGTTTTTATTTATTTATTTATTTTTATAAACTTATTTTATTTTATTTATTTTATTTTTGGCTGCATTGGGTCTTCATTGCTGCACGTGGGCTTTTCTCTGGTTGTGGTGAGCGGGGCTCCTCTTCGTTGCAATGCGCAGGCTTCTCATTGTGGTGGCCTCTCGTGTTGCGGAGCACAGGCTCTAGGCGTGCGGGCTTCAGTAGTTGTGGCACATGGGCTCAGTAGTTGTGGCTCACGGGCTCTAAAGCGCAGGCTCAGTAGTTGTGGCACACGGGCTTAGTTGCGGCGCACGGGCTTAGTTGCTCTGCGGCATGTGGGATCTTCCCGGACCAGGGCTCGAACCTGTGTCCCCTGCATTGGCAGGCGGATTCCCAACTACTGCGCCACCAGGGAAGCCCTAAAGCTGTTTTTAAAAAGGCAAAAATAAAGTACTGAAAATAGTATCAATATAATGAGATTCAACAATTATCAATTTATGACCAATTTATGATCTTGTTTCACCTATATGCATATTCAACTTCCCGCTGTCCTATTGCGATGCAAATTGGCTACGTGTTCAACACTGTCTCCATTCCCTCTGATAATATTTTTTCAAGTATTTCTTTTGTTGTTACATGTAAAAATCTGTATGTCTTGACAACTACTTAAGGGGAAGATAAGATTTCTTTCTACTAAGTGTGATACTGGGATACTTTAGGCATTAAGGCACAGCTAGTTCTTCTTTCCTAGTTTCATATTGGCATTTTAACAGATGGAATTTTATTTTAACAGACGGAAGTAGCGTTTGTTGTAAGGTGTATGTAACCTATGTTAACTTCGTGGTCTGAAGTGTCTAGCTATCAAGCGGATTCTTTAGTAGACCAAATCTTTTGTCACTGAAGTGTTCTGAAGCATATACCTTGATGATTAAAAGAAAAATATTCGTTAAAGCAACTTTTCATCTTCTGGGATCTACTTTTTAAAACTTCCATCCCCTGTAGTTATCAACTGCATGTGCCAGGCCTCTAGAAATTAGTATGTTAAACTGAACCAACTTGATGGGAGTCACTATCCATACATAGGGCTTGTTTTCCAAAGAAAAGTCTTGTTTAGAGTAGCAAGATTATAATCCTACCTAGGCATGTTGTAAAGCCGTTTGAAAAGTAACTGAGAGCAAGTTTTGTGAATAGAAATGTAGTGCTCAAGTCACATCCTCCTTTAAAAGTTGTAACAAATACAGATGAATTAAAGAGAAGTTATGTAAGAAAAAGCAAATTGAAGATCATATTAGTTCATTTGTAAATTTTTTTTTTTTTTTTTTTTTTTTTTTTTGCTGCGTTGGGTCTTCGTTGCTGCGCGCGGGCTTTTTTCTCTGGTTGTGGAGAGCAGGAGCTACTCTTCCTTGCAGTGTGCAGGCTTCTCATTGCGGTGGCTTCTCTTGTTTCGGAGCATGGGCTCTAGGCGCGCAGGCTTCAGTAGTCGTGGCACACAGGCTCAGTGGTTGTAGCTCGTGGGCTCTAGAGCGCAGGCTCAGTATGTGTGGCGCACGGGCTTAGTTGCTCCGTGGCATGTGGGATCTTCCCGGACCAGGGCTCGAACCCGTGTCCCATGCATTGGCAGGTGGATTCTTAACCACTGCACCACCAGGGGAGTCCTCATTGTGGTTTTGATTTACATTTTCCTGATGATTAATGATGTTAGGCAACTTCTCACGTATCTGTTGGTCATTTGTACGTCTTCTTTGGAAAAATGTCTATTCAGATCCTCTACCCATTTTTAAATCAGATTTTTTTGAGTTGTATGAATTCTTTACATTTTTTAGATATTAGCTGCTCATCAGATATATGATTTGTAATATTTTCTCCCACTTCGTAGGCTGCCTTTTCATCCTGTTGATGGTTTCCTTTGCTGTATACCTTCCCATGTTTAACAACCAAAAAACTGGGAGGATACATGAAACAATGACGTTTGAACATTGGCCATCAGGCGGCCTAAGACAGTGACTCCTGAAAGACGAAACAAGCCAGGTGAGAGTATTGTCTGCAGGGTTTCTAGGCTGCAGGCAGGAGGGATCCAGGCTGAGCCTGGCTGTCTCCTTGAGCTGAGGAGACGGAAGGGGAGGCCAAGGCAGCTAGTTTGCAGGATAGAGCACAGGATAGGTCAGAGAGCTCTGGAATCTTCAGAGGGTTCCCTGGGACAGTCAGCTGAGGACTGATCAGCACACATGTGTGAGGAAAGTATCTGAGGTGGGAAAAGAACCATCTGAATGAACAGAGAGAACAATCTTTGGAGCCCACACAAGATGCAAATCATGCCTTTCCCTCCAGCTGAAGGAGTAAAACCTCATAATTCTTGGGGCATTGGGTAAATGATACCAAAGGGTTTGCCTCAGTGGTGGGGAAAATTAGGCCCAGACTAGATGCTTCTCAGTTCCCTCCTAATGAAGACTTAAAAAGTAAGCCTTGAAAGGATCAAACTGTTTCTAAGTAAATTAATTGCATCCCAGATCAAAGCTCAAGAGTATTTACTGAAGCACAAAAATATCCGGGACACCACAAGGTAAAATTAACAATATTTGGCATCCAATTTAAAAAATTACAGTATGGAAAGAAGCAGAAATGTATGACCTACAGTGGAAAGATAAACCAACTGAAATGGTTTCAGAAATGATTCCGATAATAAAATTAGTAGACAGTTTGTTAAAAGAGTTATTACTATTCCATGTGTTTAAGAAGTTAGAAGGAAAATTAAATATGGAAGATTTTTAAAAGACCCAGGTCAAACTTCTAGAAATGTAAACTACAATAAAAAAAAATACATTGAATGGGATTCATACCAGATTACATGCTGCAAAAGCAAAGATGAATAAAGTTGAATAAATAGCAGTAGAAACTATCCAAAATGAAACACGGTGAGAGAAAAGACTGGGAAAAAAATGAACAAAGCTCAGTGAGCTGCAGGGCAACTTCAAGCAGCCTAGTAGACAGAGTATTTGGAGTCCCTGAAGGAAAGAGAAGAGCAGAAAAAATATTTGAGTAAATCGTGGCCAAAAGTATTCTGAACTTGATGAAAACTATAAATCCACAGATACAAGATGCTCAACAAACCCCAAGCACAAGAAACATACATACAGAGACTTCCCTGGTGGTCCAGTGGTTAAGAATCCACCTTCCAATGCAGGGGACTCGGGTTCGATCCCTGGTCGGGGAACTAAGATCCCACATGCCATGCCACAGCTAGAGGCAACTAAGCCCGCATGCCACACTAGAGAGAAGCTCGTGCACGGCAACAAAGCCCGCGCGCTGCAACGAAAGATCCCATGTGCTGCAACTAAGACCAGACGCAGCCAAATAAATAAATAAATATTTTTTAAAAACTTAAAAAAAAAAGAAACATGCATACAACTACACCAAGGCACATCATAATCAAGTAGCTTAAAAACAGTGATAAAGAGAAAATCGTAAAAGTAGCCAGAAGAGTAGAAAACATTACATACAGAGGAAGCAAAGATAAGGATAACTGCAGATTTTTCATCAGAAGCAATGCAAGCTAGAAGACGGTACAGCAACATTTCTAAAATACTGAAAAAGAAAAAAGTCAACCTAGAATTCTAACCTAATACTCAGATCAGACTGTGTCTTATCTCTGCTCAAAGTTCTTCAGTGATTTCCTGTCTAAAAGTCTGAGTCCTCCGTACATTGACTCTGCGACAGAGATGCTCATGCAGTAGGCTTATTGGGATGTGCTCTGAGGATCAACATCTGGGGAGGACTGAAGGAAGCAGCACTGGGCAGAGTAGATGCTGAGTTTTGACGCAGCCTCAACAGAAGCCTTGGCTCACCCTATCGGGGGTTCGTAAATGGGATGTTCCTTCAGAGCGGCCTTGAGTTGGGGTGATGGTGCCAGGCCTTTGTACTCACGGGTCTATCATCGATTGGCTATGGGATGCCCCAGGAAGGGCACATGATCTTGGGCATGGCAGCTCCCTTGGTCAAGGGCAATTCCAGACAGAGAGTGAGCTGAGAGAGCCAGTCTTCAGCACCCCAGGCAGCCAGGGAAATGAGTCCCTGGATTCTGAAGGAGGATCTGGATGGCTCACCACATTGTCCACTATGTTTCCAAAAACTAAATGGAGAGAAGCTAATCTCCTTAGCACAGCACACAAGGCCCATCTTTCATGATCTTGCACAAGGTCACCCCGAGCTCACCACACACTGTCTTCTCAGCCTGGAAGTCTGTCCCACCCTCTGGCCCCACTCATCTGTTGAAAAACTCCTACTAATCCTTCAAATTACAGTCGAGTGCACCTCCTCCAAGAAGTCTCTTCTGGCTACTTTTGCAGATTCAATGATCCTTCTTGCCAGCATAGAGGTTAGAAGCATGCACCCTGGGGCCAGGGTTTGAATCCCAGCTCTGCCACTTGTTAGCTGTGTACATAACTTAAGGCAAATTATTCAACCTCTCTGCATCTTAGTTTCCTCATCTATACAATGGGTATAACACTAGTACGCTACCTCAAAGGGTTGTTATGAGGGTTAAATGAGTTAATATATGAAAGGTCAGAACAGTGTCTGGCAGGAGTAAATCGTTACTGCTATTATTATTGTTGTTGTCGTTGTGGTTGTTGTTGAAGTTACTCAGTGTGCATTTGTTGAAGACAAGAAGGATGGAAGGAAGGGACCTGAGAGAGACAAACTGCAAAAGTATGCTCAGGGAATGTTGAGTAATCCAATCTGTCAGAAGGGTAATAATAGCCTCTCTGGGCCCATATTGGGAAGAATGTTTCATGTCACAGTAAAGAGTGTGCATCTAATTTGCTAAGAGAAACAAGAGTTTGTCAACAGATGGGAGAAAGGATCAAAGAAAGAAAGGGCCAGGTTGAGACAGGAGGTAAGGAGTATATATATATACATACGGCGAGGTGAGAGTTACAGGTGAGGGATGGTGTTAGAAGAAATGGGGGGGGGCTTATGAGAGGATGGGTACAGGTGAGGGGAAATGAGTTTAGAGGAAAGTAATATGAACATATGGAAGATTATGTGGGAAAATCAGTTGAGGCTGATGGGAACAGGTGAGGAGTGATAGAGACATGCTGGGAGTGGTGAAGATAAAGCAGGATGGAGACAGGTGAGGTTTGTGGGGACAGGTAAAGAGTGACAGGGCCCTGCAGGGGGATGGGGGTCAAGCGAATGGCAGAGACCAGTGAAGAGAATCTATGAGCAGAAACAGGTCCATACGAGAGAGAGTCCTAGGGCCGCAGGAGTGGAGAAAGGAGCAGAGTAGACTGTGATGTCAGAGCAAGGGCGGTGATGTAAGAGCCGGGGCGGTGAGGAGGTGATGTCAGGGCTGGTGCTGATGCTGGCGGCGCAGTGCATTGTGGGCAGCTCCCCGCTCTGCCGCTGCCGCCGCCGTCGCCGTCGCCCGAGAAGGATCCGGGCCGGGCCGGGCCGGGATGGTCCCGGTCGGGAGGCCGCCGCCACCGCCGCCGGAGGGAGCGGGCCGCCCAGCACCGCACTGAGCCGCCCCCGCCCCCGCCCCCTCTCCGCCCCGGCCCCGGGGGATGCGCCGCCCGGAGCCGCTGCCTCCGCCGCCGCAGCCGCAGCCGCAGCCGCAGCGGGCTCAGAGCAGGTGAGGCGAGGCGAGCCGAGGCGAGGCGGGGCGGGGCCGGCCGGCCGGGCGGGGGTCGGGGAGGGGTCTCCTTCTGTGAACCCATCGGGCCTCCGCCCTGGCTCACCTCCCAGCGCAGCCTTCTCCAGTTCCCCCTCCCTGTGCCGTCTCCAGCTCCGCCCGAGGTGGGACGCTGGCCTACACAGCCTGGGCCGCATCCCGAGGCCTGGATCGGCGCCCTGCCCCCCAGCACATCCACCCTCTCCAGCCTGTCCTCCGGGGGTTTTGCTCCTCGCTTCTCATCTCTGTCCCCATCCCTATGGCTTCACTCTCCTGACATCCCTGACAGTCGTTCCCTGCTGTCTCCATAACCTCTCTCCCTTGTCCTCCCACCAGCCTCCTTGCCTACTTCCTCATCCCTTCAACTGTGCCCAGAAGCCCTTCTCATGGTCCTGTCCCCTCTCCATCTGTCATGATTATCCCTCACCTGTCTCTGTCTTATGCAACCCCTTCCTCTGATCCTGTCACCCTTGTCCCTTGCATTCCCTGTGCCCCCTTCCACACTTCTCTTCACCTGTTCCCATTACCCCTCACTGATCTTCCTCACCTCTCCTCACCTGGGCTCCCAGATTCCCACACACACCTGGCTTACACCTTGCACAGGTGCACACCAACACTTATATGCACATGCCATGATGAGCTCGCAACCACCTAGATATACACCCCCAACACACACACCTGCACGCACGCACACACATCATCGGTCCCACACTCTCATACATACACACTTGCTGACAGATATAAAACCTCCTCCACAAGCCCTCTCTCTCCACACACCCATCCCTCCACACACTAAAGGGTCCTGAGGGGGCGGTCATGGGGCAGCCAGGTTCCGTGTGTCTGTGTCATCCAACCCTAGCCTGGGCTGAGTGCAGTCCTCTGAGGCAGAGAGTGGGAAGGATGGTGGGCAGGGAGAGGCAGGGAACCCTCATTTATCCTCTTGCCTCCACTCCCCCTTTTCCCACCTCACCTGTTCCTCTATGCTTGCCCATCTATAGAATGGGAGCAGGACTCACATCTTCCTCATCAACCTATAGAATCCACCATCACAGGACTGGAAGGCCCACCAGAGGCCACCCTGTTTAACTCCTTAAGGCTCCCTCCCTACTGGTTCAATTGCTTCTTCAATCTTGTCCTCATTCTGTCTCTCCACCTTTATTCCAGAATCCCCCATCACTCCCTCTCCCTTCATCCTGCCATTGCTCTCACTGCCCTCTGAATTCCTGATGCCCCATTTGCCACTTGGCAGAAGGAAGTCAGAGGCCTATTTAATATCCTCACAGTCCTGATACTCTGAAGTTGTGTGGATTGGAGGAAACAGTCAGCTGAGTCATTTGGCAGAAAAAGAGTGACAGTGTCCCTCTCCCTGAAGATCCCTCACGGCACACCATGACTTGTGGAAGGTTGTTTCCACGCCTTCGCTATCCCACGCTGCCCCTGTACCAGGATGGTCAGACACAGGAGCCCTGGGGAATGAGTCCATCCCAAGTAAAGACAGGCTCATGGAGTTCCCGCCCCATCCATTGGTATCTTAGGCACTTTCCTCCTCTCCACCTCCCCCACCATACCCAGCCTGAGGAGCTTCCTTCCATCTGTGACTGTCCAGGGTCACTGGGAGGCCAGAGCTGTGTACTTATAAAAAGTGTAGGGGGAAAGGAGAGAGGAAAAGATCCATTCCTGTACCGGGGTGGCAGAGATCTCAAAGAGCCATCTCTTCTGGCCCCTGCCCACATACGGGCACATCACACACCAACAGACACAAAACCACACATAAGCACACGTGGACACAGATGTACAGACACAAAGACACAGACACATAGACACACACAAAAAGACACACAAAGACATATACACACTCATACAGAGGGTACACACACAGACACACACATGCGCACACTGACATTTCCCTGGGTAACACTGGCTGGCTTTCCCAGCCCTCACACTTGGGACACTCCCCCTGATATCCAACTTCTACCCATCCGAATGCGACAAGAGCTATGTTTCTTCCTTAGCAGACACAGAAAAGTGTGGGCAGAGGCTCTCTCACCCACCGGCCATCCAGACCCACTGCTCCCTGGCACATCTGCCTTCTCTTAGGCCGCTTCCACTTCCCTGCTGTCCTCACCTCCCTCCAGCTCAGCCTGCCTCTCTCCCTCTGAGTGGCCACGGGGCTGCCATACCTCTAAAATCCATGTCTTGAATCCATCGCCTTATGTTCACCCCATCACTCACATCCTTGCTTCTCACCGCCGTGGCCGTGTCAGTGGTTTGGGCTCAGCTCTGAGTACGGTTGCAGCCTCCTCACTCAGCACCATCCTCAAGGCGCTGTTGGGTAGCTCCTCATTTTCGGATAATCACATCTCCCATGGTTGATTGGAGGTCTCTTGTCACTCTGGTGTGTGTCTTCCCTGGGCCACCCTTTGGTTCAGCAGGTCTCCCCTTTCAATAAGCCTCAGATACACAGTTCCTTGGGCACGGTGTGGCACGGGAAATGTGCGGGTGTGGGGGCCACAGATCGAATCCCCAGACTGGTCCTTCTTGGCTCAGGTCTCCCCTGCCTAAGCACTGATTCCAGTCTGGTGCGCCCCTCGGTCAGCAAGTCTTCCCCACATTAGTTAGCATATGTCTCTTTGGGAAACCCTTTCCCCACAGCCTGTTCACACATCATTTTCCTCTCCTTTTTCTACCACATGTGTGTGCCCGTTGCTGGTTTTCACATCTCCAGTTTGTAGTTTGTATCTCCCTTCCTGTGAATGGCATTTCTGTCTTCTCCTCTGACCTCCCCTTGGTTTTTACACATTGCTTCCCCCATTGACCCCTAGGGCATCCACCCAGTGGGCCAGGGAAGGATGCCTGCCAGGAGAATGGAACTCCCCTCCTCCATATCTGCAAGTGGGTCCCGGGTCCTAACCTGCCCCCCTCACAGTCCCTCCCCACTCCCCCAGGTAGATGGCCCCTTCAGGGCAGGCCCTGCGGACACCCCTCCCTCCGGCTGGCGGATGCAGTGCCTAGCGGCCGCTCTTAAGGACGAAACCAACATGAGTGGGGGAGGGGAGCAGGCCGACATCCTGCCGGCCAACTACGTGGTCAAGGATCGCTGGAAGGTGGTGAGTGAGTGACCCAGCAGGGCAGAGGGAGGGGTGGGGGAGGATGGGAGGAGAGGATCTAGAGACCTGTTAAAACAGGTGCCCTTGGCGCCCCTACCCTAAGAGGGAGGTGCCCCTAAGCTCATTTGTATATGGCTTGCAGGTCATTATTTTGCCTACACTTGTGGACAATCGCTTTCTCCCAGTGCCCTCTCTCCAACCCCGCCGTCTCTCACCCCTTTCCCCGCTAGATCACGTTGGTCGGGCCCAGCCTGCAACAACTCCTGGTTGGATGTCGGAGCAGGAGCTGCAGAGCTCATAGAGGGGAGGAGGGCGGGGGTGGGGGAGGGGGCCGTTTCTCTGCTGGACCTTGGAGAAGGGCAATGAGTGAGCCCCTCCTCTTCCGCAGAGGACAGAAAAGCTTGGGTTCGGGGAAAGAGGCCCTGAAGGCGGCTCCCACCGCATCCGCACTCCATCTTCTCTATCCACCCTCCTCCCTTCACTGCTTCCTGCGGCAGGTGCAACATGCCGAGACTCCATCTCCCAGCGTGCCTTGCTCCTCCAGCCCAGGACTTCGGGCTGCTCGGTCTGCTGGGAGTTGTAGTCCGAGCCTCTTCAGGGCTTTGCCTCTCGGATGGGAGGGCAACACGTGAGGGTCGAGGCAAAGGCAGTGTAGTGTATGTTGAGCGGAACCTATGGTAAATCAATCCCTGTCCCACCGCCCCCCCTTTCTTTCCGATGCTTGAGGGCACTCTGATGTCCTCTTTTTATGGGGGCAGGATGATGTGGGGCAGAATTTGGGGTGACTATGTGAGCTTGTGGGTCTGCATAGGGTGGGTGCTCAGCTCACCGGAGGTGCGGGGTTGAGAGGAGAGTGGGGCCTGGCTGCGGGCAGGTCTCCATGGCAACAACTACCCAGTGGGCAGGTCTCCTAGTGGCCAGGGAGAGGGGCAAAGGTGGCAACGTTGTCAGAGATGTCTCTGGGACTGGAGGAGGTGAGGGAGGGAGCTGGTGGAGCCAGAGAGCTGAGGGAAAGGGCTGTCTATGTCCCAGAGGGGGACTTCTGAGGGCAGAGGAAGGGGACAGAAACTGGGAGAGGAGGAGCCAGGGCAGTAATCAAAGGCATGAGGGTCTGGCAAAGTGAAGAGTGTTCCTCCAAGACCCCACCCTCACCCCCTCCGGGTCCTGCTCAGGGCGTACTTTCTGGCAGATTGGAGGCAGGAGGACTTTTGCATTGAAGAGGTGAGAAAAAGAGGGTATTCACGCACATACTGAAGTTGGGTTAGAAATTTCCTGTGCTTTTTGAGGGAGGGGGTGGGAGAAGAGTGGGGAGAGAAGTGGCAGGGGTGGAGGGGAAAGGGGCAAGCCCTCAGTCTTTGCCAGGTGACCTCGCTTTCCCCTCCCTCCCTGGACCCTGGAGAAATAGAGAGGGTGGGGTGCCAGATGCCTCCCCTCAGCCAGTCTCCACGAGGAACAGACAGAGAGTGAAGCACAGCTCAGGAACCAAGAAAACTGCCCAGATGGGCTGTGCCAGGAGAAAATGAGTGTCCATGGCACTTGGTGGAGTATTTAAAAATAATAGCATTTTTTTCTTCTTGAGGGGTGCCCCTTAGAATCAGAATGTCAAACTATAATAACAATAAAAACTTAGCATTTATTTTGAGCACTTACTGTGGCTGGGTGCTATGCAAACTGCCTTACATGCATTATCTCACCAACCTATGGAGTAGATACTGTTATTATCCCCGTTTCACAGTTGTGGAAACTGAGGCACAGAGATTAGCTAACTTGCCAAGTTCCCATGACTAGTCGGTGGAACCAGGTTTGACTGCTGGGGCAACAGTCACTGAACTATGTTGCTTCCTAAGAATTAGCCCATCTGAGAATCAGGATCAGAGAGCCGAGGGAGAGTTGTGACACATATTCTAGTCCAACTCTCATTTTACAGAAAGGGAAAAGCGGAAACTCACCCCAGTTCACCCAGGGCTGGGCCAAGAAACCTGGTATCCTTTTTCCTAAGTGAATGCTAGTCCTATTGTGTCGTGTTTCTTGAGGTCCTTCGGCAGGGGAGAGGGTCCAGAAAAAATTTAGGAGGGGAGGAATAGGGTCTGGTGCAGGGAGGTTGAGAGAACATTCCTGTCACTGGGCTGTGGGCAAAGCTGTTTTGTGACTTTCGTGGGCACTTTTGCCCTTACCGGCCCCTTCCAACATAATAAAGTACTAAAGATTGCAATTGTATGACTGCATTGCTATAATGAGGAATAAATTAATACTATATAATAAAATTTTTTTGATCTAAAAGTTCATTTTCCCCTTCTGATTGTAAAAGAAATGGAAACATTTTCATGTCCTCCTAAAAGTATTATTAGGGTGCCTGCTGTACTCCCCTGCCCCCAGAGGTTCTGTAATGGGTGGGTGGGGGGTGAGGAAGGAACTAAGGAAAGAGAAATAGACTCTGTTTGGAAGTGGAGGTGGTAGAGAAATACCCTTTGGCATCCTGGGAAATTGGAGAGTAGGTGTCAGAAATGTCTTGGGTGCCCCGAGCCCTCCTTACCATCTCCAGCAAGGATTTTGGAGCCTGGCGGATCTGGCCTTGAATCTCAGCACTCACACTGTTAATCACAGTATAGTCAACGGTTCCTACATTATTTCAGTTAAGACTGTGGGTTCTGCATCAGATTGCCTGGGTTTAAGTGAAACCCGGCTTTGCAACTTACTGGCAGTGTGAACTGGGGCAAGGTACTTACTCTCTGTGCCTTAGTTTTCCTTTTGTGCAAAATGACAACTCCTGTGACCTTCCTTACCTGTGTTGCTGGGAGCCTCTGGGGATGAGCTGAGATGATATCTGTGAGTCTGGAGCACAGAAAACGAGGTGTTTCCTCCATGTTCCCACAGAGAAAACCGTAGAGGAATCTAGAAGATACTAGAATCTCCCCTGAGTTTCACATTCCCAGAGGAAGACATGCCATTGCTTCCCTTGAGTCTGCATCTGTCTCCTCCTGTTCTGAAATTCTTCTAGAAGTCTGACCTTAACTTTCATCTCAAGTAGAGAGGAACCCTGGTTTCTCACTGTTCTTCCTCCCTCCTCTTTCCTGGGCACAAGAACCCAACCAGCCTTCCACTTGTCTTCTAAATCTTCCCTTCATCCTTCTCTCTTTTTCTAGAGTGTTTACAACTGTAACCTGCTGGGAACTCCCAGTCCTCAGCTCTGCCCTGCCCCCTTTCTCTCACCATTCCCATGTTTCAACCACCATTAAACATTTATTGGGCATCCGCTTGCTGAATAAATGCCAAGGGGAGGGCTCAGAGATGCAAGAGGCTTAGAGTCAGGAGTTTACAGATGCTCAGAGCAGCCTCCATCCAATCGTGAGCAAGCCCAGCTGCGGCTGGCACGTTACAAGCCAACAGGACACAAGTGAGGACTCTGGAAGAGGGCAGGCCAGCCATGGGTGGGGGGCTCCCTGGGGAGGTGAGAATTGAACTGTATAGCTTTTTTTTTTTTTTTTTTCTATTGAGGCATTTTCTTTGCACAGATGTGTTACATCCCTAGAAAAAGAATCCCAGGATTTTCCCTCCTGTGTTTTTTCATCTTGCTTCCTCACGGTTCATGATGCCAGCTGAGGTTATCAGTACAGTGAAACCGCACTGACGGGATGGAAGCAGATTATTCTGCCATTTTTCTAGATCTTTGAGCTGCACATCAAATCTGAGGCTGATCACTCTACACTTGTTTAGCCTGCCTGTGAGGTTCACAATAATTTTCCCAGCTCTGTGAGCATCAGTGATTTCAAACTCGCCAATGTAACCATGCTTCAGCATCCCAGTTAGAAACTGGACGGTGACTTTGGAGCACAGCCTAATAAGAACCTGGCATTTGCCTCACTTTTGTTGATGCTCTTGAGAGCATCAGCCAGGACCTTTGTGCGCACCATTATGGCGACACGGAAAGATGGCGGAAAGAGGTGTACATCTTTCTTAAACCAAATGAGTCCCAACCTAGAACTCAGCATCTTCTCCCCTGTCCCCCCATCATTGCCAGCAGCACCCTCACTCTCCAAGACCCCTGGGCCCCTGACTTAATCCCGCCCCATAACTCAGCTTTGCTCATCTCCCCTGGCCAATTCTTCCTCTGTCACAGTTCTCCCCTCTGCCTTTTCTCACTGCCTGCCTAGAGATGCTAGGGGAGGGGGGGCCCAGAGCATCAGAGCTCCACTGCAATGCTCCCTGGGAACACACAGATTCTCTTCAAACCTCCATCCCCACCATGTTCCCCTGGACAGGAGGCTCACCCTGGTTTTGGGCATCTGACCTGGGGCCTCGGGAGTGATGTGAGCTTCAGCAGGGGGCCTGGGCAGAGAACACCCTTTGCTGAGTCCCCTCCCCCAAACACTCCTCTCTAAATGCTCTCTGCCCCTGGTGTCATCTTTCAGGAGACTGCCAACCCCAGGAAGGGCTGGCCTCCCTGGGGGAGGGACCCACCTGAAGCTGCAAGGTTCTGGAAATTAGTTTTGCTTCTGGATGGAGGCTGCTCAGTCTAGGTGGGGGATGGGGGGAGCGTGATATTTATTGTCCTTAAAAGGCTCACGACGGCCCATTATCTCTTCAGAATCCTGCATCGGCTTGTCTCCTTGTCTCTGTGGAGTCCCAGGTCTCATAACTTTCCCACTGCCCACTCTGACGTGTAGCCCCATGCATGTGTGTGTGTCTGTGTCTGTGTGTCTGTGTCTGTGTCTGTGTCTGTGTCTGTGAATAGTTGTACACCCATGGACTGGGCTCTCTGTCTCCAGCACTAGGAGAGGCGGTGGGAGCACGGGTGGGTGGGGTGAAGAAGGGAGCCATGGGGTCCTCCCCTTCAAGGACAGCCCCTGCCCCCAGCAGTGAAGGAGGTGACCCAGTAATGGGTGGGGTGAGGAGCTGTTCAGCCTGATCCCTGGGTCCCCTATTTCCCTTTCACCCGTCTCTGTAGCTCAAAAAGATCGGGGGCGGGGGCTTTGGTGAGATCTACGAGGCCATGGACCTGCTGACCAGGGAGAATGTGGCCCTGAAGGTGGAGTCGGCCCAGCAGCCCAAGCAGGTCCTCAAGATGGAGGTGGCTGTGCTCAAAAAGCTGCAAGGTGCGGGTCCAGGGCAAGATGGGAGGGAAGAGGTGATGGAGCCAGGGACTGAGAGGTGATGGGCAAGGGGATATGGGAACAGAGTCCAAGAGTGATGATGGGCCTAAGGGCAGGGGGAGGTGGGAGAAGTGGCCATGGGGCCAGGGCTGGGGGAACCAGGAATCAAGAGTGCACGGGAAGCCCACCTTAGGGCTGGGAGTGAGGAAGAAGGAGTAGGAGTTGGCAGACCCCTGTCTGTATCCCTCAGGGAAAGACCACGTGTGCAGGTTCATTGGCTGTGGCCGGAACGAGAAGTTTAACTATGTAGTGATGCAGCTCCAGGTGAGTCCCCGTGGCCCATCCTCCCTTCACTCTCCCCCAGGAGCTCTGGTGGTGACTCCCGGGGTGGGCTGGAGACTGTGGCCCTGGGAGGAACGGGGAGTGGGCGCAAGCCTTTGGGACGAGACTGGGAAGAGTGTCATGGCGGTGGTGGTCGGAATGGCAGCTGAGCTGGGCCTGTCCCCACCCCCTCCCCCACCCCAGGGCCGGAACCTGGCTGACCTGCGACGCAGCCAGCCTCGAGGCACCTTCACGCTGAGCACCACTCTGCGGCTGGGCAAGCAGATCCTGGAGTCCATCGAGGCCATCCACTCCGTGGGCTTCCTGCACCGCGACATCAAGCCGGTGAGGGCTGCCCCCTCCTCTGAAGCACACACCCCACCTCCTCTCCTTCCCTGGGTCCCCTGGTTTCTTCTCCAGAACAGTGGTTGGGTGGGGACAGCCTCTACTACCAGTCCCCTCCTCCTGTTCTCCATCCCAAGCTCCATCTCTTCCTCTCCCCTGCCTCTCAGGAGCACCCCTGCCTGCCCCTTGGGCGTGCCCGTGTCCTCCCCTCTTTTCTCTTCTCTTCCTTTTTCTCACCCCTGACCTGTGGAAAGGTGAAGGGGTTGGGGAAGGATGGAAGGATTGAAGGAAGGGGGACGAGGGGCTGGGGCTTGGTAAGAGATTCCAAGTAGCTGATTTTGTAACATCTTGGATCTTGGTGCTTGGACCCAATTTAAAGTGGTGAAAACTGAGACCCAGAAGGGTTGGCTGAATGGCCCAAGGTCACACAGCAAGAACAGTGCTGGTCTCCTGATGCCTCAGGGCAGGACAGTTACACTAAGCCACACAGCCTCGCTGGGAGTTCCGAGGATTCGGAGCCAGGCGGACCTCGGCTGGGTCACCTCTTGCTGTGTGATCTTGGAGAAGCCTGCAGTTTGCCCTCAGTTTCCTCCTCTCTAAAATGAGCATAATCACACCTGCCCCTCAGATAAGGTCCGTGACCTGCTGTACATGTTGATGTTTTACTCTCATGTGAGTGTATGTGGGGTGGAAGGCCCCTCACCAGAGCTGTTTCTTGGTGTCCCCTGAGGTGGGCCTGGAGCCCCAAGACTCACAGCTACTGTCTTCCCCCAGTCAAACTTTGCCATGGGCAGGCTGCCCTCCACCTACAGAAAGTGCTACATGTTGGATTTTGGGCTGGCCCGGCAGTACACCAACACCACGGGGGACGTTCGGCCCGTGAGTACCGCCGCTCACGGGAATCCTGGCATCCTCGCCCCACCGCCTGATCTGGGGACCCTTCACCAGTTTTCCCTGCAGCTGCCTAGACAGGCCTGGCCTTGTGTTCAGTGTCACCCAGTGCTGGGTCCACACTCGGCCTGTCCCCCTCTCCCCCTTGGCCTGGGTGGATGCCACTTCCACGCCCTGTGGTCTGCCTGGTCAAGGGCAGACGCAGCGACAGTGAGCAGGGTCGAGACGGGTTTAGGACTGGGCCTGGTGTGTCAGGTTGCTCCTGACCAGGCTGACTCGGCAGTGCGGGGTGGCGGGGGAGGGGGGGGTGGGGGGCGGTGATGGGGGAGGAGGCAGTCAGGGCTAAAGTAGGCAGAATTAGGCTTGGTAAGCAGGGTTGAGATGTGGCCGAGGTCAGGGGCAGTGGGTGACGTTCCTGGTGGTGTTCTCCCCTCTGCAGCCTCGGAATGTGGCCGGGTTTCGCGGGACTGTTCGTTATGCCTCGGTCAACGCTCACAAGAACCGGGTGAGTGGCAGGGCGGGACTGAGGGATGTGGGGACAGTAAGGGCAGAGGTCAGGGGCAGAGTATGCTGCTGAGGAAGAGGGCAGGGCAGGCAGCTGTGATGGGAGGTGGGGAGAGGAGTGCAGGGCAGGGGCTGGAAGATGCCCGTCCAGAGACCCTGATTGGAAGAGGGCTCAGAGGGCGTCTCCCCTTGACGTCACCTTCTTCCTTGTTTTGGGGATCCCCTCCTCTCTGTCCCCACCACAAACCTCTGTGGATGAGAAAGCACACACGGAACTTTTGACTATGGGATTCTGTGTGTTGGCGGGTCAGGAATGGAGCCGTGGCTTCAGGGAGACCCCAGCTCTGCCCATAGGCACCCTGACTGGTGTCCCTCAGTGAAGGGTCAGCTTCCACTCCCGGGGAAGGACCTGGGAGCCATGGGTGACCCCCTCCCTGCTCCCACCCCCAGGAGATGGGCCGCCACGATGACCTGTGGTCCCTCTTCTACATGCTTGTGGAGTTTGCAGTGGGTCAGCTACCTTGGAGGAAGATCAAGGACAAGGTGAGGGCAGTACAGCTGGGTCTGAGGGCAGGGAGGGGGTGTGGGGCAGCTGGGGCTCCATCTCCCAGTGCCCTCTTGTCTCCAGGAGCAGGTAGGGATGATCAAGGAGAAGTACGAGCACCGGATGCTGCTGAAGCACATGCCCTCCGAGTTCCACCTTTTCCTGGACCACATCGCCAGCCTTGACTATTTCACCAAGCCCGATTACCAGGTGGGAGCCTGCCTGCCTGCTCCTGCACCCCCGACGTCTCTCTATGGGTGACTGTCTCCAGCGCCACCCATCCTGCCGAGGCCCTGCGCCCCTGCCGGCTTGGCCCTGAGCACCTTCCCCGGTCTTCCAACCGCACGAAAGAAACTGTTCTGTGCTCTTGTAAACAGTAGTCACAGCTAAGATTTATCAAGAGCTCACCCTGTTCTCAGTACTTTTCCTGCATTAACTCATTTAAGCTTTAAAACAAGCCTTTGGTGATATTGCGTGTTCTTTATGTTATTATTCCAGCACTTAACAATTAATGAAGCCAAGTGCTTTCAAGGACTTTACACTGAAACGCTGCAGGAGGCCAAGTGGGATGATTATCCCCATTTCATAGATGAGGAAACTGAGGCCTGACAGCCTGGTTAGGAGCAGGGCAGGGCTCAGGCACATCTGACTCCAAGTCCAGTGCTCTTTCCAAGGCGCCATCACTACACCCCTATGGGACCCACTGATCAGAGAATGTTCTGCCCAGGATCCACTATGTGGGAGCACAGATAGTGTCAGGCACACAGTGGGCTCGCAGTGAAGGGGGTCCTGCTAGCAGAGAGAACCCTCTGGAGAAAGCTAAGTCAGAAGTGGAAAGGTCTGTGGGGCCGCCACCTCCTGAACCCAGGGACCCGGTTGTTGGCAGAGATCCCTTACTTGGGCAGTGGGAGGCCAAGCCCCCCAGGCCTAGCTCAGCGTCATGGGTTCCCCCAGACCACACAGCTTCGAGCACACCCTGTGCTGGGCCCTGGGCTGGCTGCTAGAAGTGTAGAGGTGGCAGATAGGCCTGTGAACAATTCAAACCGCTGCTCTGTGCCCAGTCGTGTGGGCGGGGGGTTCAGGGAAGGCTCCAGAGTGGAGAGGACAGTGGGAAAGGCACTGCGGGCAGAGGAAGCAGCCTGTGCAGAGGCATGACCCCAGGTGGTGGGTTTGGGAAACTACTGCTGCTGCTTCTGCTGAGTTGGTGGAGCTGGCAGAGGAGGCTGGGGATGGTAATCAGGGGACAGATCTCCAAGGGCTTGTGTCCAGCCAGTGGAGCTTAAGTCAAGACGATAATTTGCATGCTGATTTGCATACTTTGTGCATGTTTTCATTTAAAATCAATGTGCCCTTCTTTCAATACCCCCCTCGTGGCCCATCCCTGTCCTGGAAGGCCCCTCTCTTCCCCCTGCAATCCCAGCAGCTGCCCCCTCCTCCTGGCTAGCCCCTGGGTCACCTCTCTGTCCTCCCGCCACCCCCATCCCTGCAGTTGATCATGTCAGTGTTTGAGAACAGCATGAAGGAGCGGGGCATCGCCGAGAACGAGGCCTTTGACTGGGAGAAGGCGGGCAATGACGCCCTCCTGTCCACGAGCACCTCCACCCCGCCCCAGCAGAACACCCGGCAGACGGCAGCCATGTTTGGGTGAGTCTTGGGAGGGGTGACGGGGGGGCAGACGACCCCTGCCCCGAGGTGTCACCTGAGAAGCCACCCTCTCCTCCTCTTCCTACCTGGACACACCTGGCTGTCTCTCCTGTTCTTGGTGCTCAAAAGCGGGGTTCTTGAATCCCAGGAAGTTCTGCCGCATCTCTACCTTCAATCTGGGGATGGAGGGGGCACCCTTATTTGGAGTTCTTGACCTTACTGGGGAGCAGAGAACCCTGAGTGAGATTCCCCCAGCGCCACAGTCTGTCTGTTTCTTGGTGGTCACACGCATCCATTCAGCAAACAGGTCTTGAGCCCTGGCACCAGGCCCTGTGGGGGCTCGAGAAGAGATGTGCAGCCCCTGCCCTCCAAGTGCTCTCAGCTGAGTCTGGGATGTTTGTAATCGATGGGTCAACGATTTCAGATCTAACTGAAAAGAACAAAGATAGAGTGGCCCAGGGAGGGGCCAGAGTGAGAAGGGCTCCCCACCCAGCCCCAGGGGTGAGCCAGGGGACACACTGCGGAGACTCCACAGGACTTGCCAGCACATGAGGTGCCGGGTCTGTAAAGACATTGGTCCAGGAACTCCAAAGTGATTCTTTATTTAGACCCATTTCCTAGTCTCAAGGAAGCCAGCCAGTGAAATGTAGTGGGGAGCTGGCAGGGCCGGAGAGCATCGAGATCTCCTACATAAACAGAGCCAGGTGGTGCCATACTTGCCCTTCAGCCCTCTGACCACCTGAGCCACCTGAGGGTGGTCTGGTCCCAGAGGGTTTGCGAGCCAGGGATGGAGATGGGCCTACGGACGCCCCGACCCTGCCGGACCTTGCCTGTGCCCACTCTCATGGGTGGCGGGTGGTCTCCAGGGCCTGTGCTAGAGGAGAGGGCACCCCTGCCAGCCTTGCCCACGGCCCCCTCCTGGCCTCCACAGGGTGGTCAACGTGACGCCGGTGCCCGGCGACCTGCTCCGGGAAAACACCGAGGATGTGCTGCAGGGCGAGCACCTGAGTGACCAGGAGAACGCACCTCCAATCCTGCTGGGGCGGCCCCCCGAGGGGCCGGGCTCCAGCCCCCACCTCGTCCCTCACCCTGGGGGTCCTGAGGCTGAAGTCTGGGAGGAGACAGATGTCAACCGGAACAAACTCCGGATCAACATTGGCAAAGTAACTGCAGCTGCGGAGAGGGACGCGGGTGGCCTTCCCCCTCCCACCTTGCTCCCCACCCGTGGGCCCCTCTCCCCAGCCGCCTGCCTGCTCGCCCTGCCTGCCTGGCCCGGCCCCATCCCAGGATCACCGGCATCCCAGTGCTCGGACCTCCCTCTCTCTCCTTCACCCCAGAAGATCACCTGCCCACAGCTGCCCTGTCAGCCCCACTCATGGAGCTCCCCTGTCCTGCAGACCCCCTGTGTGGTGGAGGAGGAGCAGAGCCGAGTTGCGGGGGTCCCCAGCTCCCCGGTGCGCGCCCCCCCAGACTCACCGACAACCCCAGTCCGTTCTCTGCACTACCGGAGGGTCAACAGCCCTGAGTCGGAGAGGCTGTCCACGGTGGATGGGCGGGTGGAACTGCATGAGAGGAGGTGGGTCTGGAGCCAGGGGGATGGTCAGGGGCCCCTGGTCCCCTCCACCTTCACACGGCTGGTCTGGAGGAAAGTTCAGATTCCAGGCAGAGGTGGGGGGACCCTGGAAGCGTTAAGAGGGTTCTACTTGGGCCTGGGGTCAGACTCAGTTGAGTCAGTGACCAGCCTGGAGAGGGGGTGGGGGATGCAGAGGGCCCAGCTCAGACCACGGAGGGGCGTGGGGCTGGAGGAAGGTGTAGGAGGAGGCGAGAGCTGAGATGGTAGGTGGGCGTGCTTCCAGAACCTCTTTCCCTGGGGACTAATTACAGATGCCTCAGAGCAGCTGGTGAGGCTCCCTTCAGCTCTGGGGGAGGGGCCTGGAGAAGGATTCAGGGAGTGCCTGAGGAGAAGACAGACCAAGTTTTGGGGGTCAGGCCTCAGGGATCTGAACGTCAGGCAGGGACCTGGTTGGTGGGTGGGAGTGTTGGAGAATTGAGAGTCAAAGTGAGCCTTTAGGATGGGGGATGAGAGGGTGGCTGGTTGACCTTGGGTGGCTGATGGCCGCTAGGGACCAGGGCCCCATCCTCACCTTAGATCTGATGGGTGGGACAACCTCGGGTGGGAGACATGACCCCACCTCCCTTGGCTCTGGGTGGGGCTTTACCTCACAGCAAGGCTGGGGCCTTCTCTGCACCAGGAAAGAGTTCTCTTCCTGTGGCCCAGCCCTGGGGTAGGAGGTCCCTGACTCCTCATGCCCCACCTCAGCCGGGAACCCCTCTCTGGACTCTGCCCCAAACTGCACGCCACCTCTGGGATGGGCACAGTGCCCCTCTGGGGTGTGGAGACGCCCGAGTCAGGGCAGCCCTGTGCCAATCCCTGTGGTGACCCCAGGACAAAGAGACGCAGGCCCTGTCCCGAGGGAGCCGACAGCCCTCACACACACACTCATATCCACACACACTCCCACTCCCACACTCATACTCACACTCACATCCACACTCACACACTCATACACACACACACTACACTCACACGCACACTCTCACGCTCATGTCCACACACTCACACACACTCACTTTCACATGCCCATCACACTCACACACTCATACACACACACCCTCACCACACTCACACTCTCACAGGTTGAACTACCCGGGACAGAAGACCACATTTTCATCCATGGTCGCCCAGAGGGTCCAGGAAACAGGGAGGAATGAGGAGGGGCAGTTTGGAAGGGATACGAGTGGAGAAGGGAGGTGGGAAATGCCCTGAGCAAAGACAGTTCTGAAGAGCACATTGGTTTGGCTCAGACTGAACCCTTGTTTCAGGGATGCTGGGGAGAGGAGAGGGCCGAGGAGAGATTTCCTGGAAGGTTCAGGATCTCAGGCAGGGCAAAAGGGTTTGGGGTGCTCTGGGGCACTTGGGAGCAGGAGAACATATGAAGCTGGTGGGATCAGGGGGTCCCACCTCCCTGCTTTCTTCAATTCCCACTCCCCCCACAATCTTCGGCCCCTCTCTTCCTCTGGCTTCCTCTCTCCTTCACATCCATTTAAACAAACCATGCTCTTGGGAAAGGAAGTGACATTAGCCACTTACATGGGAGTATGAATGTAAGACCTGGGTGACCTCCCTCCGGGGTTTTTATTTTAAGCCTTATGAACAAATTGATAAAAATGTTGTGCAGATTGGAGTTGGCAGGTCCCACATAGGCTGGGGTAGGAGGATGTTGAGAAAGCCCCACAGGAGGCTTTGATCTTGCACCCCTCCCCTCACAGGCTCGATGCGGGGGGGAGGATGGCAGTCCACCCCCTGTCCACAGCCTGAGTGTGAGTGAGGCCTCCGTGGTTCTCAGGGGGGGCACCCTGGCATCTGGGAGAGGACAATTCTTCCTTGTATAGCATCCTACAACCAGGAATACCCTCACCTTTGGGCTGGTACTCCCCAGTTGAGAACCTCTGCAAGTAACGTGAGATTCACAGCACAGGTTAAGATAACGATGAAAGAGATGTCCCCAGGTAGGATCAGGGTCCCAGAAGCAAAAGTCAGAAGGGACCCAGCCCCTGCCTGGCAGAACTCGCAGTCTACTGGGGCGGGAGATTCGTAAACATACACGTGCTCCTCTCTGTGACGAGAAGGGACACAGGCAGCGCTGGGAAGGCAAACTAACCCCCATCAATGCAGGAGGGAACAGCTCCCTGCAGGAGGTGACATCGAGCTGGGGTGGACAGCAAAGGGTGGGAGGACAGGCTGTGTGTGGGGAGTGGCATTCGTAAAGGCACAGAGGTGTGAGCAATTTGGGGAAAAGCAAGTGAATTTGAGATGGGTCTGGCTAGGGGAAGGGGGAAATGGGGCCTTTGGCTGGCCGTCAGGGGCCTTGAATGCCAAACTAAGGCATGTGGACATTGTCCTGGGCTGGGAGTCACTGGAGTTTGTTGGAGGTGGTGAAACCAGCCAGGTAGGCTTGAAGGGTGGTGGTAAAAGAGGCTAGAAAACCATCAGCAAACTCGAGGGCCAGGTGGGTGTGTTTGCCCTGGGTGCAGCGGGAGAGAGCCCGCGTGGGGTGGGAGCCCTGGCTGGGCAAGCATCAGATTGCCTTTAGGAAGATCAGAAGATCCAGTTTCCTGGGGGTGGTTTGGAGGACAGTGTTCCTTGGGCACAAGAACCAGATTTTACTTTTTGCCTGTTTAGATTCCTGGAACACAGTAGGCATTCAAAAATGTGTGTTGAATGAATGACTAAATGAATGAATGAGATCTTTGCAGGGACTGAGGTTGGAGGGTGGCAACCCAGGAAGTGGCTGAGCCTGGCCCAGGGTGGGAGAAGTGCAGTGGTCAGGGGGGTCTCAGGCATCAGGCTCCACCTTGCCACCTCCTTGGGGTCCTCGGGGGTCCAGAGAGGCTGGGCACTGAGCCCCACGTTGGGTGGCTTTGCAGGTCACGGATGGATCTGCCTGGCTCACCCTCGCGCCAGGCCTGTTCCTCGCAGCCGGCCCAGATGCTGTCAGTGGACACAGGCCACGCCGATCGGCAGGCTAGCGGCCGCATGGACGTGTCAGCCTCCGTGGAACAGGAGGCCCTGAGCAATGCCTTCCGCTCGGTGCCGCTGGCCGAGGAGGAGGACTTCGACAGCAAGGAGTGGGTCATCATTGACAAGGAGACAGAGCTGAAGGACTTCCCCCCGGGGGCTGAGCCTAGTACGTCGGGCACCACGGATGAGGAGCCCGAGGAGCTGCGGCCGCTGCCCGAGGAGGGCGAGGAGCGTCGGCGGCCAGGGCCAGAGCCCGCCGTCCGGCCCCGGGCACGCGGCATGCACGCGCTGGCCGAGGAGGACCTGCGGCTCACGCCGGCTCAGCCCCTGCCACCCCAGCTGAACCAGGCCGATGGCCGGTCAGAGACATCACAGCCCCCCACGCCCGGCAGCCCTTCCCACTCGCCCCTGCACTCCGGACCCCGCCCTCGACGGAGAGAGTCGGATCCCACGGGCCCGCAGAGGCAGGTAAGGTTGGGCTTGCACCCCACTCCCCACCCCCGGCGCCCAGAGTCCTGGCACATAGCCGGGAGTGCTCCTGTGTGCTCCCTGGGGGCTGCCGACTATCACCCAACTGTTGCAGCTCTGATGAAGGGAGACAGGCTTAAGGGTCTGAAACCAACCTTATGGGGGCAGCAAGACTTCCCAGAGGAAGTACCCTCCCAGGTCTGAGGTGAGTCTTGCATTCTGGGTGGTGTCAGCCAGGTGACAAAGCAAGAGAAAGACCTCCCAGGCCAAGAGGACAGGGTGTGCAAAGGCCCAGAGGTGGCAATCAGAAAGCACTGCTCTGCTTGCACTTTGCAGCACATGAGGCTGCGAGGTGGGTCCTGGGGCCCTGTCTGGGAGGGCCTTGGGGTTGGGGCTGGATTCTGAAGGCTTGGTGAGCCACCGCAGGCTTTTAAACAGGGGTGCGACATGATGACATTGGTACTTTTGAAGGATCCCTCTGGCTGCTGTGTGGAAAATGGATTGAAGGGGCACAAAACTATCAGCAGGAAGGCCACATGGCAGGCGCCAGCAGGAGAGTGCCCTGGCGGCTTGGACCAGGGTGGGGACTTTGGATTCGGGGCAAGGTGGATGGAGCCGAGAGGTGTTGGCTGAGGACTGAGGGAGCTGTGACGGAGCAGAGGGGTTCTCCACTGATGCCGGTGTTCTGGGTGGGTGGCGGTGCCGTCACTGAGTGGTTTTAAAAGGAGTATCAACTCAGATTTGGATGCAATGACCTCGTGGTACCTGTGGGATGTCCACTGTGGAGGCATCAGTGCTCAGGAGAGAGATCTCGGCAGGAGATATGGATTTGGGGGTCTTGTAGTCCACAGGAGTGGATGATGTCACCCAAGAGGACACCCAAGAGGGTGGGGAGAGCCAAGGGTGAAGGCAGAGCTGGGAAACATTCACACCTGGGAGGGGAGGGGTGAAAGGAAAGGGAGCCCTTGAAAAAGAGTGAGATGAAGGGGTCAGAGCGTGGAACACCTGGGGAGAGGGCTCCTGGAAGTCAGCGAAGGAGCTGCTGAAAGGGGGTGAGGGCAGCAGGGGATGTCCTGTGGTCAGGGTAGGCTCCATGTGGGGGGTGAGCCCTGAGGACCAGGACGCTCAGACAGTGATGGGGAGAAAAGGAGCCAGGGCAGCAGGGACCCTAAACTGGGCACAGGGGCGGGCATGTTGGGGGCCCTGGGTGGACCTGGTCAGGCTGCCATGGCACCTTCTTGTGTGGGAGGGACTGGGGGACAAGGCAGGACGGGCAGGGAGGGGCCAGATGGTGGTTGCATCATAAATGCCAGGGTGAGGGTCCGCAGCATGTCTCATGGTATTTTGGTTATTTTCTTCTGGCAAACATGGGGTGTCAGAATGGGCAGAAGGCCGCTGGCCTGGCCTGGCTTCTCTGTGTGGGGTAGAGGCTGACCTCTGATCCAGGAAGTGGCTCCAACACTCACCCTGGGTGCTGAATGGGGTCTGTGCTCCCTCAGAGGACTGGGGAGAGCCAAGGAGGTGATGCCAGAGGGCTCAGGGGCTGTGCCGCGTTCCACTGGACTGTCCCACGTCGGGGGCATGCACGCACAAGGCTCTGGGAGATGCCAGGTGCAGGGCCGGGGCCAGTTCCGCTGTGTGCTCAGAATCGGGAGGTCTGGCCGGGAGATCGCAGGTGCTCTGGAGAAGGCAGCTCCAAGCAGGGCTGTCTTTAGGCCCCATCCCTGTGTGTAGAAGAGACAACCTCTGACCCAAGATCCTGAGGAGTGTTCGTTCTGGCCTTGCCCTGGACACTGGAAAACTGGGGGCTCAAAAAGTGGGGACCATGAGCTTCCACCCAGAGAGGTCCTAGCCAGCCTGAGTTGGAGGCTCAGCTGGGGCAGGATGTGGGCAGCATGGCTGTGTTGCTGACCTGGACACTGTGCCCACCAGAACCAGCCCTGGGAAGCAGGAGAAGGAGCAAGATCTGTTTGGGCTCCCTTGCTCCCCTCTCATTCATTCACGCATTCATTCATCACCTAGTCATTCCCTACTTACCGCGCATCTACTCTGTGCCGGGGACCGGAGGCATCAGAGATCAGACACACAATCGGTCGTGCTCTTGGGAGGTGCAGAGTGGAGGAAAGGAGACAGGTGGTGGTGGTGTGGGGTGGAGAGAAAGCCCAGAATTAAAATCAGGAGGCCAAGTTCTGGACCTGGGCTCTTCCAGTCCCTTCCTGGTGACTGTAGGCCAAGTGGGTCTCAGAATCGGGGTGCTGAGCTATCTGGGAGGTTTTTCTCGCCTTCAGATGCAACCCCCCTTGTCCTAGGAGTCAGCCTCACACTGGGGAATTCCAGCCAAGGGGGTGAGGAGAGATTTGGGGGAGCAGGCTCAGGCCTGTCGTACAGTCAGTCTTGGGCTCAGGTCCTGCTCGTGACAAGGGCGGGCATTGCCTGTCTCAGTGAGCGATGAGCTGATGAGTCGTGTGAGTCTGGAGGGGATGTTAGGTGTGTGCGGGCCTTGGTTTCCCCACACTGTACAGAGGGAGGTTGGTCAGCATTCCATGGCTGCGTGTGTGCCATAGAATGTCAGTGTCAGCTTACCCAAGAGTGTGCAGCGGTGTGTGGGCGTGTCCGTGTGTGTACGCATGCATGTGGGTGCACGTCGGAGTGTCTGTGTAGAGCGCGTAGTGGGTCTGCGAGTGTGTGGAGATCCATGGAAGCCTAGAACGTCACAGCTGGCAGGGTAATCATCACAGTACATGATAGTTCTAATGAGGATATAACAGCTGGCACTGCTCCCAAAATTCCATATTCTACACGTGTATTCCTCACAACAATACTGTGCAGAGGCCATCCCCATTTACAAGGTAAGGAAACTGAGGCTCAGAGTAGCTAAGTCTTTAGCCCAGGGTCACCAGCTGCTAAGTGGTAGAAGCAGGATTTGAATCCAGGCAGCTGGCTCCAGGGCTGTGCCCGGAGCCACACAGTCTGAGGCCTGTGTGTTTAAGAGAGGAGCAAACACAGGCCGGAGAGAGCAGATGACTTGTGCGGGATCAGAAAGAGCCTTTGTGGGGGGTGTGTGTGTGTTGCATGCACACATGTGTGTGCGCCTGCTGGCTGGACTGTGGCAGCAGGTGTGCCTGTGGGCGTGTCATTGTGTGTGGTGCAGTCTCTGTGTGTGTCTGGGTGTGAGCACATGGGGCAGGACATGTCTTGGAGTATTT
The DNA here is from genome assembly GCF_028021215.1 of Eschrichtius robustus. Lineage (NCBI taxonomy): Eukaryota > Metazoa > Chordata > Mammalia > Artiodactyla > Eschrichtiidae > Eschrichtius > Eschrichtius robustus. Next base: position 76,234,626 of record NC_090835.1, read on the forward strand.
CAGTACAGCAGGGTGAAGCTGACTCCTTCCTTCGCCAAGGGCAGGGGAAGAGGGAGGAATGGACTGGCACATGTTCTCCTTCTTTTGGTCTGGAAAGAGTCCTGAGCCCAGCCTGGGTGGGGGATCCAAAGCTGGCTGCACACTGGAATCCCAGTTTGTGGAACTCCCCCCATCCTGTAATGTAACTAGATTAAGCGGCTCAGGGCAGGCAGGAAGTCTCTATAGGGACCCCACCCTGCCGCCTTTCTGCAAGGAAGCCCCTCCTAGTCCCAGCTCCGTCTGCTTGGTGTCTGATGTGTGAACTTCCTCCTAACAGCTCCTAAGATAGGAGCACCTGCAACTCTGTCACCTACCCCCGTGGGGAGCCGGGACGAGGATAATGTGGAAGCAGGCAGTTTTAGAGCATCTATTGTTCTTTGGTGTGCAGAGCATGATACTTCAATTTTTTTCTTACACACACCTTGTTTTCTTCTCTCCGGAATTTACGGTGCAAATTAGAAGTGACCGGGAAAGCCAGGGCAGAGGAGAGAGCAGCGGACAGAGTGTGTGATTTGGGGGAGGGATGTTTACCCTCCTTCCAGGTTGTCTCTGGCTGATAACCCAGTGGGTCAACATTCCCTGAGTACATGGACATTTGTTTGGCAGCCCCTAGAGCATTTCCCTGCCACGTGTGCGAGGGGCTGGGGGACAAAGATGAATCGGAGCTTACAGTCAAGGGGGTGGGGTGGGGATGCAAACGTGGAGACACGGTGTTTACAGTCAAGGGACATAGGGAGATAACAGAGAACTTTCTTCTGCTAGGAACAGGGAGCCAGCCTGCCTGGGAAGCTGGGGTGGCCTCAGAGACATGACACTTCAGTGGGGCACTGAGGACAGGGAGGTGGCCACAAGAAGTACCTGGCCTGAAAGGGCAGGAGCACGCTGGGATTAAATCCCTCTGGCAGCTGACCAAACTCTGGCTGAGATGCTGAACTTGAGCCACCCGCCTGTGCTGTGAGAGGGGCTGTGGGCAACTGTGGATACCTTTGGCCCTCAGTATCCCCAGGTGGGCCTGGGACCCCTAACCCTCAGTGCAGACAGGACTGGTTCAGAAGGATCCTAGACTTGGCCACAAAGAAGCTGGAAGGGAAAGCAGAGTGAGGGCAAAGACGATCCTACAGAATATTCTGTCTCCTCGCCTTTCTGCTGGAGGTTCCATGCTGGGTCCCTGGACCCCCATTCAATGGCCTCAGGGGCCCCCTCCTCCTCAGCCCTCTAGCAGCTGGCCCAGCCAGTCCTCACTGGCCCCGCCTAAAGCTATGTAAACTGGCCTCAGTCCCAGGAAGAGCTAGGGGTCAGGATGGGAAACATCTGATGACAGCCAAGTCACCATTTCCATCCCCATAAGCCTGGGACACTGAGCCCCACTTTCCCTTTTCCCTTTGAGGGCACGAGGGCAGCAGGGCACAGGCGGGATTCTTCCCAACGGTGGCCAAGTGAGGCGGCCACACCCTGCCATGCCGCTTGACCTTGCAGAGGACAGGGAAAAAGCCACCTTGGAGAAATGATTTCGATCGACTCCTCCACCCCCCAGTCCTCTATCTCTTTCTTCATTCTCAAGAGTGATTTAAAGGGTAATAAAACAGTTCACATGACACAGCATTTACACCATGGCCAGCACTGTTCTAAGGGCTTTGCATACTATAACATCTGATCCTTACAAAGGTCCTATGATGTGGGAACCATAGTTACCCCCATTTTACAGATGAGGAAGCTGAGGCATGAAGAAGTAAAGTAACTTGCTTGAGGTCACCCAGGTAGTAAGTGGTGGAGTTGGGATTCAAACATAAGTAGTCGGACCTCAGAGTCCTACCCTCTGCTACATTGCCACTGAGACCCTGATTGCCCCTGTCATGGGGGCAGGAGTGCCACCCCAGAGGGCTTGTAGCTGGTGTTCTCTAGACTTCATGAAGGGCATGGAGTCCAGCCGGGAAGACAGATGGTGCCCAGATGCTAATACATTTTAGAGCGGCCTTCCTGGGGGGCAGGATTTCCCCAGCCCAGAGGGAACCCCGAGCTATGTAGAGCTAAGCCAGGAAGGCATCCTGGAGAAAGTGAGTGACCAAGGTCTCTGCAAGGAGACCATGGTGTGAGGAGGAGGCCGGGAAAGGGCATTGGAGGCCGGAGCCTAGATTGTGAGGCAGGAAAGTACTACAGTCTGCACCCCTCTGCACCCTGCTGGACCCTGCCGACCTGCCCGGGACGCCGGTGCCGCAGGGGCTGTCAGCGGTGGGGTGGCCCCCCGAGACGGAGCTGTCGAGTCTGTGCCTGACGCCTCTTTTCCCTCCACTCTCTTGGTCTCTTTCAGTTGGAGGAGGACAGACTCTCGGGGCACTCCCTCCCGCGGTACAGCCCCCTGCGACGACTGGCGTCCTCCGTTTTCTCCTCCTCCACGCTGGAGACCGAGCATTACCCTCACCCTGGCGGCGGCGGCTCCTCCGGTTCCCTCATTCAGCGCAGCCGCTCGGCGGAGAGCAGCCCCGTGCGGGCGCCCCACCGGCGCCACGCGCCCCTGGCCGCCGGCAACCACAGACTCGTGCCCTCGGTGCTCCGCATCTCGCGGTCACAGCTGCAGCAGGTGTGGGCCCGCTTCACGCACAAGACCTAGGCTGGGCCCCCCCCCTCCTGGAGGGGGCAGGTGGGGGGGGGGCTGGGGAGCAGGCAGAGACCGTGGTTCCTTCCCAGGACGCAATAATCACACACTCATACACCCTGTCCCTCCCCATCATGCAATACAGCCCCCTATAACGTTGGCCCAACGTACTGTAACGCCCCGCCCCTCACCCCCCATCATCTCCCTTTGCTTGGTGCCAGCCAAATGGTGCAGGGAGGGATGGGGCTGTTGGTGCAGTTTCTGGGACAGGACAGGGGCCCTGGGCTGGAGCCACCAGTGAGTCCAGAGTCCAGTGGAAACCAAGGTGTCAGGGAGAGGCATGCTGGGTCAGAGTCAGTCTGGAATGGGGCTTATTCTTTTTAATCTGTGATCTCTTGGCATAGTTGGGCCTGGTCCACCCTTGAGGGGAGTGCCAGGAGACTGGGTCCCTCTTGGTGTGCTGTGTGTCTGTCTATCCGCGTGGGGCAAGGCGTGTGGCCCTGTGTGTGAGACGGGGACCTGGCCAGCCAGATTTGGGGCTTGGTGGGAAAGTGCCTCTACACTCAGTGGTACGGGAGGAAGCAGCCCTGTGACCCAGTGAGCGCTTCCCATGCCATTGTCACAGAGGACAGAGTCCTTGCCCTCCCACATCTCAACCCAGGAGGCCTGGAGCTCAATCCACTGTCGGCTGCCCCTCCCCCAAGGCATATGTGCCATCATCCACTGGTGGGATTGGTTGCCTGGCTCAGCTCCTTAGGAGCTGAGCAAGTATGAACAGGGGCCTGGGATCTGCCTCTCAAGGCGAGCTGGAGCCTCGGGGTGAAAGGACCCCGTCTAGTAGCAGTGGCAGAGAGGGTGGTTGCAAAGGATGAGGTAGGACCTGTGAGCTCAGGACGAATTCCAGACACAGCAGTCCCACCACTGCCCCTCTCAGAGGGTGACTCCTTCCTGTGGGTGCTCAGCCAATCTTTTTGCCCCCCAGGGGCGGTGGTGAAGACAGAGCAACAGGGCACCTGGTAGGCTGATCAGATGGGGATCTGGAGATGGGTGGGGGATCAGGATGCCAGATTGCTTATGCTCTTTCTGCCTGTTTCTCAGCACCCAACCTGTCACTGCAGGGACCCCCAAGGTTTTCTTTCTTCGTTCCCGCCCATGTCAGCCAGCACCTCTGTTCCCCTGGGGAATGCGGCAGTGGTGAAGATGGCTCCAAGAAGGGCAGTACCTGTATAGGGAGGGAAGGAGGGGAGGAGGCCCGAAGGTTTGCAAAATGTTTATTGCAGTAAGGTTGCGTCTGTGTGTGTGCTTGTGTGCATGCAGGTACACTTATGAGTCTGAGTGTGCTTATGTATGAGCATTTGTGCATGTGGCAGGGTTGCCACGGATAGATGCTCAGGCTTTGCGCTGCCATTTACACAGACCCTAATGTGAATGGCATCCACTGAAGTTGCACAGTGCTGCAGTCCTGTGTGTGTGGGTGTGTATGAGTGTCCGTGTGTGTGTGTGTGTGTGTGTGTTAGGGAGTCAGAAAGATGTTTGGGCAGTCCTTGGTAGTTTCCTATGTACCTACTATCATCCTGGCTCCTCTTTCTCCCTCCTTCCTCTCTTGATGTCTGCTTCACTCCCAACTCATCTCCCTTCAACTCCTGTCTCTGGTTGCGGTAGAGGCCTCAGGGCCCCTGCCCCAGCCTAGGGATGCCGTAGTGGGTGGGCAGTGTCCTGAGCCAAACTGTTCTCATAGATGGCTCATCCATGTGAGATAAGCCTGCACCCACCACTCTCCTTTCTCCAAAATCTGTTTCTTTTTGAGGATATCTGGGCCAAGAGCACCCTCTCCATCGAGGAATGAAAGCCAGACTCGGGCCCACCCCCATCCTGACTGCTCATTTTTGAACCTCCTCAAGTCCAAGCCTCTGTTGCCCTCCGGGATGTTCTGTGTGGCTCTGCATCCTGCGGTGGCAGAAGGTAGAGGAGGGTCAGGGTAGACCCTCAAGAAAAGAGGGAAAACACAAAGCACAAAGGTGAGGGGGTGGGATGGACAGTAGCCCTACTCCCCGCCTTCTGGCACTGCCCCCCTCTCTCCCTGCTACCCTCTGGCCCTCTTTCCGTCCTCTCCAGCTAGTGGCAGGGGCTGAAATGAAGGGGAGTCTGTCCACCAGCCACTCTAAAAGTCAGCAGCAGTGGGGGAAGGGCCCCTGTTATCTGGGATTAGATGAAACCAAGCACTCTGTTATCCGGCATTTCCTTCCAGAGGGTTCCACTACCCGACCCTGAGCACAGCTCCCACTCAGTGACCAGCACCGTGAGGTACTCTAAGATCCCAAAGTGCCTTGTGACATATCAAAGATGATGGCACTAGCTTCAGCCTCGTTTTAGCATTAAACACATATTACTGTTTCCAAAGCTTTTGGAGGTGGGGAATCCTGTTTAGCAACCCCAAAGTGGCTGAATTTTCAAACACACACACACACACACACACACACACACACACACACCAGAACTGATAACTGTGGGAGAGGATGTGTCCTTCAAAGTAAGATCATGATTCAAAACATTTTGTCCTTTGGGGGACATCCTTTTACGTGTCCTCTGTAGTGGAGGAGATACTGTCTTATAAGCCATAAAGCTCTGAACTAACAGGAAGTGATCTTGATAATATTAAGATTATCTCAGGGCCCCTGCCCCAGCCTAGGGATGCCATAGTGGGTGGGCAGTGCCCTGAGCCAAACTGTTCTCATGGATGTCTCATCCATGTGAGCTAAGCCTGCACCCACCACTCTCCTTTCTCCAAAATCTGTTTCTTTTTGAGGATATCTGGGCCAAGAGCACCCTCTCCATCTAGGAATGACCTCTTGAGGGTAGTTTTGACTTTTGGAACATCTAAGGCCATTTGAAGCCACGTGTGTTGGAGCAAGTTCATGTGAAGCTCAGCAGAGCCCTGCATGGTTTGGAGTTGGGGTGCTTGTCTCTAGGTCCCAGCCTGGGTAGGGACCTGGAGTGTTGTCAGGCTCCTTTGGGTTTCCCAAAGAAGAGGTCAGAGTGTTTCAAGAAATGATACCCTGCTTGGGGAAAGCACATAGCCTCCCCAAGGTCGTCTTTGAAAAGAAGCAGCACTCTTTGTTGTATTGGAAAATGATATTTTCATACTTTAAAGTCACACCCTGCATGTAGTGGTGGCTTCCAATTATTAATTAATTTATTTTATTTAACAGTCACTGGCACACAGAGCTTATTATGTGCCAGGCAGTGATCTAAGCACTTTACAAAAATAACTTGTTTAATCCTCATAATAGCCTAGGAAGTAGATCCCAGTATTATCTGCATTAAATGGATTAATCAGAATATCTAATTTACAAAAGCATATTAAAAACCCCACCAATGCCGAATAACTGAGGTCTTGTTTGATGGGAGTTTTAAAGCGTTTTAGTCTGTGTATTGGTCTATTTACTATTTACTGTCCTTTCTGGTTGGCCCCTCCTCGCTCTATCTAGGAAGAAGGAAGTTGTCTATGAGTCAGACTCTCCTTCCTTCTCCATCCCAGAGTCCAGGTGGGGGTCACTCCAGAGTACTGGGGTTGGTTGAAATGGCTGGACCCTGTCTCTCCAGAGACCCCAACCTCTCAATCCCACATGGCCCCAAGCATCCCATAGCAGCTCTGGGGATTAGATGGGCGGAGTAAGAGTTCCGGTGAGAAAGCAGGTGCTCAAAACCCTGTCCTCAGTGGTATTGGTGGAATCCTTGGGGTCAGGCTCACAGGCAGGGCAGGTATTGGCATTGGTGACCACTGACCATGGAGATGTGATATGTCACCAACTCACATGTCAACAGGAGCCAAGCAGTGTCAGGGAGAGGGCACTTGTGGGGATTGTGGTAAACAGAGGGACCACCACCACCCTCAGCTCAGCCAATTGTTGCCAGTATCTTCCAATTTTTAAGTGAAATCTCACAATTTTTAATTAGTGGCCTCTAATTTTTTAAAAGCAACAACTTTTTAAAGAAAAATCACTGTGTGAGCTAAACAAAACCGGTTTACAGGCAGAGACCCTGAACTCCGTTTGAACCTCTCTGAGCCTGAGGACTCCCCCACTCCCCCAAATCTATCCAAGGCTGTAGCACTCAAATGGGGGCAGTGTTCTGCCCCAGGAACTCATACTCGGTGGGCTTCTTAAGAGAAGGCAGTTCGTGGCCAGTGGGGCTGTGTGCTGTGTGTACATGTCAGTGAGCTCATGGTGTGTGTGCCTAAGTGTGTGTGTGGGCCGGTGGATTTGTTCATGGCAAGTGGGGTCCTCCTCAGAGGACCAGTATTTTCTCTGTGGGACAGGAACCTGAGTCAGTGAAAAATGCTCTAGTAAATTCTCAGTAATGAATAGACCCCCCCCCCACCCACCCACTTAAGGCAGCTTGGGTCACAGCAATAACCATTCAACACTCACCCCCGCCGCTAGCATCCCGAACCCAGCAATCTCCTTTGCGTTTCCAGTTGTGGGGAAAAGGGGAATAGCCCTGCCCAGCACATGGGGGAATAGTGGAAACTCTGAGCCATGCTGGTACCTTAACCCTTGCTCCCCCAGCCAAGAGGGGCAGGCCCCTCCAATCCCAGGAAAAGCCAGGGTTCCTCTCTGTGGAGGGGCCCAGGACCCTCCTTTGCTATTTCTCTCCTCTGCCCTGCTTAGATCTCCTTTTCTGGGGAGGGGTGGTGCTGTCTGCCCAGGCAGTGGTTGGGGGGGTCTGGGCTACTGGGGTGGGCAGAAAGAGCTGTGGCAATGTGTCTGTATTGGGTGGCCAGGGGAGGGGACCATGCTTAGGGAGGATATGGGGGCCCCTGGCTGTGGGAGCATAATGCTGTATCCCCTGCTGTCCTTGGGTTGATTTGGTACCTGAGGATGGAAGCATAGACCTCTAAGGAGGGCCCGAACACCACCCCACCCCACCCCAAACTCCACTGAGATTCCAACCCATAGGGCAGGAATCAGCCCACCCCCATGGGCAGTCCTTGGTAACAAGGAGTGTGGCAAATCACTCTTCTTAAGTTGGGGGGCACGTCCCCAAAGTTTGCATTATTCCCATTAGGGACAGAGGTGCCCCCTGGGACTGGTGGGGTCAGCCTCTGAAAATTTTAAAGCATTCTTCTCCCTAAGGGAGAGGCTCCCAGCCTGAGGACCACATCCCTCAAATATCCCAAATGGTTTCTCACACCACCCAGTGGGCTTCCCAGCTTAGGGAGCCCCTGGGCTTGAATGGCCCCAGCCCCCCAAATGAATAGTTAAGAAGCAGTGGGGGAAGAAGGGCAGTGAAGCCCAAAGGACTATGGGAACCTTCCTAGACCTCCGCTTCCACTTGGTTCCGCCGTGCATCCCACCACGTACCCTCCCTTCTACCTGCACAGGCTCTGAGGGTGGGGGGGCTGGGGTTCACCTTGCCACGACTAACAGGCCCCCCCCCCCCCCACACACACCCATAGCTGCACGCACGCTTCATGCACTCTCCGGACAGCAAACTAGCGGCCCCCCGCCCAGGAGAGCACGAGGATCGTGTTTCCGGGCCCCTCTCGCAGGTTTATCACTGTATCGGGACCCCATCTACCACATTCCCCTTTGTCCCCGACCCCTGGACCCGCCCCCGCGGCCGTCGCACCACGAATGTACGTTAAGTCTTTTTAACTAGCTGCTAAGCGGCGTGATCAGGGTACCGCCAGGCCTCTTGAGTCCCCGGCTCAAGACCCGCCCCTCACGTCGCCAGAGCTGCCCTCCCGGGCGCCCCGACGTGTGCGACCCGAGGTGGTGTCAGCTTCTGCGCCCCGCCCCCGCCGAGCTGCCTGTTGCTAAAGTCCTCCCCCGGGTTATCGCCCGCAGCCGCCCGCCGCCCCCGCCCCGCGCTGTGATTGTGTTAGCTTTCCCTCCGCAGGCTCTCGGTCGCAGGGTCCCTGGCCCGGGGCGGGGCGGGGCTGGAGTGGTGGCTCGCCCCTCAGGGCTTCAGGGCAGGATGCTGACGAGGGCTGGGAGGGCAAGCTGGCCAATTCTCCGGGCTCGAAGAGCCCCTGTCGCCCACCCCTGATTCCAGTTACCTCACCACCTACAGAGCTGCGCCCTCCCCGCCCCAAATAACTGGCCTTGCAATTGGATGCCAAAGAGCCCAGAGTTGAGGGGGACCCAAGCTTTGAGCCTAGGTCTCTCAGAGCCACCCAACACCCCCTTTTGGCCCAAGCCCCTGCGTCCGTGTCTCCTGCCCCACCCCACTTACACCGAGGGCCCTGGGGGTCCCCAAACATGCCCCCACTTCCAGCTCTTCTCTCTTCCCACCCCCGAAAATAAAACTCAGGGACCAACATCTGCTTCCTTTGCACTTGCTCCGTCGACCCCTGCCCCCCCACTTGGAGGGGCTTCCGAGGGTGAGGAGGCGGGGTTCGGGGCCCTTGTGGCTGACAGCATTGAGCGAGGAGAGGGCTGGCCCCTGCCCCCTAAGAAGTGAGACTGGTGGGATGGGGGAAGCTCAGCCCTGGGGCCCACCTGAGCCCTTTCCCTCCAGGGACCCGAGGAGCCCCCTCCCATTGTTGGGAGACTTCCTGATCGAGGTGGGGAGGGGAGCGAGGGATAGGAAGGGGGTTGGCGAGAGGACCTCCCTCCCGGAGGTCCCGAATCCCAGCCTGTTTATTCCTGGGCTTCCCCATCCCATCATAACACCCCCCCCCCATTTTGTACTGCAATAATACTGTATTATAAGCTTGCACTATTTCCCAACCCCGGCCAGCATAAGCATGCACGAAAAACTCGAAACCACACACACACACAGGAAGATGGGACGCTTTTTTTTTTCTTTCTCTCTCTCTCCGGGGTGCGTCCTCAGCGTACAGAGCGGCGTCGGGGGGCCCCGGGCCAGGGTAGAAGAGCATGCACTGAGACCCCGCCCCTAGACTGCGAGTACTGTACAAATCCAACACTTGAAACTGACACGCACACGCGCGGCGCCGCCGGGGAGGGGGGTGGGACACGGACACGCACCCCCGCGCACACGGCCACGCACAGGCGGGGGTGGGGGGCGCCCCGCCGTCACGCGTCGCTGTGCGAGGGATCTTGTGCCTTTTAAAGTCCCTGTATGTTAATGCAGACAATCCGGCGAGCTTGTGTACTACCGATTCCTGATTAAAGACGCCTTCCAGGAACCTGCACTTCGCCTGCTTTCTTTCACCCTCCTCCTTCCTAACCCACCATTCGATGCAGAACCAATTCTGGGGTCGCCAGGCTGGGCAGAGGGCAGGGTCTAGTCTTTTGCTGACTCAGAGATAGGGTGGGGGGCAAACTCCAGATCAATGGATCCAGCCCCACTCCTACCTCCGCCAGGACAGGCTAGATCGGGAGGGGACCGGAGGTTTCAGCCTAGTTGGACTTGAGCAACCCTCACGAGGCGGCTGGCTGTCTCCTTTCATCCGCGGGAGGGCTTTGGGGGTGGACTCTGGTCTTTGGGGCCGACTCCAAATCGCCAACTTGCTGGAGGGGGGATGCGGAGTAGGAAGGTGGGCGCACTAATCAGTTTCCTATGGATCAGACAATTGAGGCCAAGTGTGTGCTGGGGGTGGGAAGCCAGAATGCCAGAGAGCCCTGTGGGAGGGAAGGGCGCTGGAGCCTTCCCCCACCCCCTGCTTTAATGGGGGGTCTGAAGTAGCCCTGGCTTGGGGGAGAATGGTCTGTTGAGGGGGATCAGTGAGAGAGTGGATTGTGCAGAGCCAAGGGAATGCAGGGATAGAATGTGGGTTGAGGGAGAACTAGGACAAGGAGGGGGGGTGGGACACAAAGAAGGAGAGGCTCGCAGAGACTTTGGAGACTGCAGAGAGAGAGGGTGAAAGTGGAGGGGGGCTCACCCTCTCTCTGTCCCCCACCCCACCCCTGCAAGCCTGCAGCCACAGCACCAAAAGAGGAAGATACTTTTCTTGGGGCCTAAAGCAAGTGTGCGGGTAGAAGAAGGGCAAGCTACAGCTGCATTTCTTGACCCGCAGAGCATTTAGAATGTCCCCATGCTGTCAGATCCTTGCCCTGAGGCAGCCAGGGAGGGGTTGGGGACACTGAGATCTGGGGGTCAAGTATGTGAGGATCTGTAGAGACCTAGGGTAGGCAGCTGCCTTCCCAGGTCATCTTACCCCTTCCACCCAGATGACTGCCACAGGCCAGTGTGCCCGGGGTGGGTGGCACCCCTGGGTGTGGGGTGGAGGAGCAGAGGGAGGGCTCTTGGCTTGGCAGATGTGGTTCAAGAATAGAGACCCGGACAGACAGATGAAGAATCTGGGAAAGGCAGAGATCGGCAGAGGAAGCTACCCTGTTGACTTCTCATCTCCAATTTTCAGTCTGGGAAATTATGGCAATTGTGGGGGGAGGGTCCCCTGGGGAGGAGGGGAGATGGGAGGTATGCGCTGGGCAGCTGCTGAGGGAGGAGATGGGGCACTGCTGTGAGAGGCACAAAGCCCTCCCCGCCCTGCAGTGAGGGAGGGGCGGGGTGTCAGAGTTCACACTCCTCTTGTCCGTCGGCAGCCCCCCTTCTTTGACCTTGGGACTGTGGGCTGATGTGCAGTGCACAATGTCTGGGACTGGCTAGGGTCCAGGCAAGAGTTGCTCAATGCACGCTGTGTGGGGATGGGGGTATGTGGAGTAACCTGTCTCCAGCATCAGTAGCAGAGAAGTCAAGGCTGAGGAGAGCCCAGTTTTGTTGGTGGCAGGGGCAGTTGGGAGTCTGGTCCGTCTACCTCTGTTCACTTTTCCGGCTGACTGGAGTAAACACGGGCTTGGGCTGAGTTCTGAAGCTGGTGAGGCCACATGCTGCTGCTCTGGGCTCAGCGGAGGCAGGGGGAGGGCTGAGGCTTTCATTCTCTCTGTCTCAGCTCCAAAGGCCTGCCTCTCCTCCTCCCACACTATTCACCCTCACCACATCTGCCTTTGGCCTTTGGTTCACCAGGGAGCTTTGAAACAGATTTCTGGGCCTCATCTCTGACCTACAGAATCTAGGGAGTAGGACTCAGGGCTCTGTTTTTTTTAAAAAGCACCCCCAAGTAACGTTGTGCCAAGCATGCTGGAGTACCACAATAAGCAGACTGGAATCATAAAGGGCCACTGCCCTGGGAAGGGAGCAGGAAGGTGTGAGCTTCCCCAGAACCCGACTTCCGCTTGGTGACACCCAGCACTGTTTCTTCCCTCTGAGATAGACTGGGAGAGTGTCACTGCTGTCCCCCTCCCATGGTGTCCTCAGGTCTATAGGGCCAAGCACACAGAGGCTATCCAGTGACCGTTGGCTGATTGAATGAGCACAGGATCACATGGGCGAATGGATGGATACTCATTGGGCACAGGCATCCAGGAGAGGCCAGAAAGGGTGTGGGAGGACTTCCTGCTCTCTGAGGAGGGAGGAACTTGAGCCCAGCCCTGGCCCTCCCCAACATGGAGCCAGATGGGGAGGGGCTTTGAAATAGAAAACCCAGCATGCCCAGGCCAGGGTGGGCTTGGCAGTGATGCTTAGGGCAAACCTGTCCCTACTCTGAGGTTCACAGCTCTGCTAAAGGGCAGAGGGTCCTGAGTTTCTCCACGTGGGAGGATGGGAGGCCAGTGAGGCAGTGGAAAGAATTCTGAGTTCTGGGCTACCCTGGGTGGTGTGCTTTGTGACTTGGGCATGTTGATGCTTCTCTCCAGGCCTCAGTTTCCCAGTCTGATATTATCAGTGATGCCTGATTTCCAGTTCTCATCCCTCATCCCTCCCATGTAATGGAAGGGGAGGGCTTTGAGATGAAAGGAGAGAGGGTTCCAGCTATGATCATCTAATGTGGGCACTGTGAGCAGAGGATCCATCCTATGGATGGGGCTTTTCCTGAGAGATCCAAGAACTGGCCAGATGGCAGGGGAAAAGGTGGTTCTAACAGGGATGCCCAAAGTGTCAGAGATGGGACAGGGAAAATAGGCAGAGGTTTTGCTGAGAAAGAATGGCTTGGTGGGGTTGAAGGATATCCCTGCTGGGTAGGATGTATCTAGTGCTGGGTGGGTGAGTTCTGAGCCAGACAGGATAAAAACATAATCAGAACACACCCCAGAGTGTGCTGGGGTCCTATCCGGTGTCTGATGCTATTTTGTCTGGCATCACTCCTCCCCACTCCATCAAGGCCTCACTGATGGTCTGATTGTGAGGAAGATTATGGCAGTTAAGGAAGGGAGAAGTCACAGCCTTGAGCAAATCTTGGCCTTGGGGATTCCTTCCCCTCCACCAGCCTTTGGGCTGACTGCACAGAGACCTCAGCTGGGAGAGCCCCTTCTTTCCCCACCCCCCGCCCCCCGCCCACAGGTGTGGCATCCAGGAGTTTCTGGGGTTGAGGAAGGGATCAATGATCTTCAAACCAGAGTGAGCAGGGTGGGGAGGGAGCTAACATTTATCAATCAACTGCTATAAGCCAGACTCATTGCTAACATGACCTCATTTATGGTCACAGCCTTTGTGGAGAATGCATTATCCTCATTTAATTTCCTAATCTAAAGATTTCACACTCCATGAAAACAAGGACCAGATCTGTCTTGCTGATCCACAAATTCACAGCCTCTAACACAGCGGCCAAGACGATAGACATTCAAGGACTTCTTGAATGAATGAATGAATGAATGAATGAATGAAAAACCCTTAAGAGGCTCAGTGTTTATCAAGAAAGAGAGCCATGTAAACACGTGCTTGTGAAATAGAGGATGGGAGGTTCTGTAATGGAAGGATGTGGGAAAACAAGTAGAGTGATGAAGTCTGCTTGGTGGGGGGACAAGAAGCTTTCGGGGAAATGAGCTGTTTTAGCTGGGTCCTGGAGGAAGAACAGGAATTTGTCATGTCAATAGAGAGAGTGAGAGGAACCCTTGGGCAAAGGAAACTGCCTAGGGAAAGACCCAGAAGTGTGAGATGCATGAGGCATTTAGAGAACTGCTGGAACATAAGTGGGGGACCAGAGGGTGCTGCTCAAAGTGAGGTTGGAGCACAAGGTAGGAGTCAGATCACGGGGTGGGGTGGGGACAAGGTGGGGGGTGGGGATGCTCATGTGCCAAGCCAAAGATTGAAACTGTCTCCTGAGGACTGTGGGACCCACCATAGGTTTCTATAGGTTTGAATCTGTCTCCTGAGGACTGTGGGACCCACCATAGGTTTCTGCAGGTTTGAAGCAGAGACAAATGGGATCAGATTTAAGTTTCAGGAAGATCACTTGGGCAGCTGTAGGAAGAACGGATGGGCAATGCAGAACGGAAAAAACAGGTTGATGGCTGGGGAACCACCAGGCAGGACAGGGCTGTGCCCATGGGCATAGGGCAGCAGACACAGATGTTCAAGAGGAATGCCTGGCAGGACTCCCTGAGAGTCTGGATGGCACCTGAAGGTGTTGGAGCCCCTCCAGGGCTTCTGGTCTGCATGGGCTGTGTTTAGGAAAACAGAGGCCCTGTGTGTTCAAAAGGCTAACAAAGTGCTGGATACCATCAGTACCATCCCACCAGGAGGAACAAAGCCATGTCAGCCCTAATGGGGCCTGGCGCATTGTGGGTGCCTGGGGATGTGTGTGATTGACAAGGGCGGAGCTAGAGAAGACACAGCAGCTGAGGTCCTGGTAAGATGGTCAGGCCTTTTGAGTCTGGAAGGAAGGGGGCTAAGGGGAGATGTGGCAAGAATGTAGAAAACCAAGGACATGCCATCACATTGCCAAGAACTCTGCACAAAGCTTCAAAGGGTAAAACTTAAATCAAGTGAAAAGAAACTGCCTTTCATAGGCTGGCTGTGAGTTTTTGGGGGAAGTGTGGACTCAAAACATACCTATAGAGGACTGGAAAATTCCTGGCTGACAGACAGGTGGGAAGTGGGCTGGAGCTCCAGGGGCCCAGCCTGCACTTCAAGGGGTGGAGGATGGCCTGAACTTTGCCCTTGTCTGACAGGTTCTGGTGGCCCTGGTGGCCAGCTCCCTGGCTGCAGAGGAACTGTGCCCTGTGAGGAAGCAGTGAGGGCTGACCCAGACACTTGCTGCCTCTCTCTGGACCTGGTTTCCTACATGGTGGCTATGATGGCTCGCAGTTGTCATTTTCTTCTGTTGATTGAACTAGAGTTGCCTCTGGGTTTCAGGAAAGACATAGGATACAGAAGAGTGGGGGTAAAGGAGAGACTGGTAGACAGAAAAGCCACCAGGATCAAGGCCTGGGACCTCAGGGGACCTGGAGCATGAACACAGTTATTCATCAGAGATTTACTGAGCACTTACTAGGTGCCAGGGACCATTCTAAGCCCTGGGGACAGAGCAATGAGCAAAACAGCCCCAGCATGTGCTCTAGTGGAACTCACACTCTCATGGGCCTCCTAGCCTGGGAGTGCAGTCAGTCCTTCTCCGGCCCAGGACGGGGGAGTGACCTCAGTGGGTCCCTGTGTGTGCCCCTTGCAGGTATTCTCCGTGGCGCCCCCGTTTGAGGTGAATGGTCTCCCACGAGCCGTGCCCCTGAGCCTGCCCTACCAGGACTACAAGAAGGATCTCTCCGATTACCGCGAACGGGCTCGGCTGCTCAACAGGGCCCGGAGGGTGGACTTCTCGTACATGCTACTTGCCACCCCGCAGGTCCCGCTGGCTCCTGTTCAGCCTCAAACGAATGGGAAGGAGGAAGAGGAGGAGGAGGAGGAGGAGGAGGAGGAGGAGGAGGAAGAAGAAGAGGAGGAGGAGGAGGAAGAGGAGGAAGAAGAGGAGGAAGAAGAGGAGGAGGAGGCAGTGGCCCTGGGGGAGGTGCTGGGGCCACACAGTGGCTCCAGCAGTGAGGGCAGCGAGAGGAGCACGGACCGGAGCCAGGAGGGCGCCCCGTCCACGCTGCTGGCCGATGATCAGAAAGAGTCCAGGGGCCGAGCCTCCATGGCTGACGGGGACCTGGAGCCTGAGGAGGGCTCCAAAACGCTGGTGCTCGTCTCCCCTGGCGACATGAAGAAGTCGCCTGTCACTGCCGACCTGGCCCCCGACCCTGACCTGGGCACTCTGGCTGCCCTCACTCCTCAGCACGAACGGCCCCAGCCCACTGGCAGCCAGCTGGACGTGTCTGAGCCAGGCACCCTATCCTCCGTCCTCAAGTCTGAGCCCAAGCCCCCTGGGACCGGGACAGGGCTGGGGGCTGGGGCAGTGACCATAGGGGCAGGGGGAGTGGCAGTCACCTCCTCGCCCTTCACCAAAGTCGAGAGGACCTTTGTGCACATTGCAGAGAAAACCCACCTCAATGTCATGTCTTCCGGTGGACAAGCCTCCCGGTCTGAGGAGCTCAGCGCTGGGGGAGAGCTGGGCCTGGAGGTGCCCTCTGATGGAAGGGCTGAGGAGGAGGGGGCCTCCGTGTACCTGGAGAACGGCATTGCCATATCAGGGCTGGTGAGCTGTGTCCTGTCCGCCCCCCCCGGGAGCAGCCCCTTGGAGGTGACCACAGACTCACTGCCCAATGGCCCAGCCCTTGCCGATGGGCCAGCCCCGGCGTCCCTGCTGGAGCCAGGTCCCGAGAAACTGGCCACCATCTCCCCCAGTCGCCATGCCATGCCAGGCCCTCGCCCCAGGAGCCGAATCCCTGTCCTGCTGTCTGAGGAGGACACAGGCTCGGAGCCCTCAGGCTCACTGTCGGCCAAAGAGCGGTGGAGCAAGAGGGCCCGACCACAGCAGGACCTGGCGCGGCTGGTGATGGAGAAGAGGCAGGGCCGCCTGCTGTTGCGCCTGGCCTCTGGGGCCTCATCCTCTTCCAGTGAGGAGCAGCGCCGTGCCTCTGAGACACTCTCAGGCACAGGCTCCGAGGAGGACACGCCTGCCTCTGAGCCCGCGGTGCCCAGGAAAGCCGGGCGGGCAGCTGCCACCCGGAGCCGGATCCCCCGCCCCATCAGCACCCGCATGCCCACGCCTGCCGCAGCCCAGCAGCCCCCTGACAGACCCCAAGGCGCGGCCCCAGCATCTGACACAGCCATCACCAGCAGGTGAGAAACTGCTGCTAGTCCTGGGGCAGGCAGAGGGTGACTACAGATGGCTTCCACCAGCAGAGGCTTCCCTGGAGCCAAGTGCTATTGATAATTCAGGAAGGACCCTCAGCCACACCTCCTGTCCACCACCTCCCCAACTAAGTCTCTCTTCTGACTCAGCTCCCAGCCCTGTCACTGGGCTCAAGGGAGTGGCTGCAGTGAGTGTGTCTGGAGGGGTGCCAAGGAGGCCGGGCTTGGGAAAAGGCTGATGGGGGCCAGTGGGGTCCACACACAGCCTCTGGTGTGCCATGGGGCATTTGAGGCCAAAGGATAAAGGCCAGAATAGTTGGGAGGAAACATTATTCATATTAATATAAACATGGGTATATAATAGAGTAGCATGTAAAATCCATGTGAATTTTAAAGATAAAACAGAGACATCAAAGAAAGCCTGGAGCAAGCTCTTTTGGTAGCAGCCTGGGAGTGTGTGGCCCTTAGAGGTCCCGTTCTGGAGGATGGGGCACCATGCCTCAGTTTATCCATCTGTGCCAAGGTCTCCTCAGTTTCATCCAGCTCTGAGGATGCAGGACTCTGGAGCTCAGTGCCCAGGGAGATTCTGAAAATGTCGTTTTGTTTCTTTGCCCTCCTCTTGTCTCTTGCCTTCTGCCCTCCGCACCTCCCGCAGGCTCCAGCTGCAGAAGCCCCCAGGGACGGCCATTGCTGCTGACCTCCGTCCCAAACAGCCCCCCGGCCGTGGCCCGGGCCCAGGGCGAACCCAAGCCGGCACCAGGCCCCCAGCCCCGCGCAGTCCCGGCCTCCCCGCCTCCTCCGCGCACCATCCCAGCGCCTCCCCTCGGAGCCGGTCCCTGTCCCGCAAAGAGAGCCCCTCCCCCTCGCACCAGGCCCGGCCCGGGCCCCCCCCACCCCGGGGCGCCCCGCAGGCCCGGGCCCAGCCTGAAGGCACCCCCTCCCCGGGGGCCCCCAAGAAAGGACCCAGAGGGAAACTCCAGACTCAGCGCGTAACCAAAGGCCGGGCGGGGGTTGCGGAGGGTCGGGCTGGGGCCAGATAATGACGCGCGCGGCGCTCCGTGGCCCCTCACCCTCACCCCGGCCCCCCACCTGCAGCCGGCCACACTGGAACAGCTCCCAGCACAGCCTTACGCGCCTGACGCGCGCCACCCGCGGCCCCAGCTTCCTGCCTGCACCCGCGAGGACGCGCGCCAGCACACGCCGCGCCCACCCGCCGGCCCTGCGGAAGGGGACGCGGCGCCGCGGGGGGAGTGTCCGCCTCCCCATCCTTCCCCGTCTCCGCCCCTCCCCCTGCTGCCCTTCAGGTGGGGCAGGCCTACCCTACGCCCCGGGGAAGGCTCAGCGACTCTTCACCAAGGACTCCACGAATGGGGACGCCCTGCTCACCACCAGGCCTCTGCTGCTCTCCAAGCCCCCCCAGGGAACTCTGCTTACATATCCTGCGGCGCCTTTCCCTTCTCCTGACCCTCTTCCAGCCAAAGCTACACGCCCCAACCCTTTCGGAAAGGCAGCCTCAAATTCCAGAAGTGGAGGCTCCAGCCTCCCACTAGGGGTTAATCTCACGTCTCCTGGGAGCTGTGGTGGTTGGAAAGGGCTCTTCTCAGCTGCCAGACGGGGGTTGGGGAGGTGAGACCTAGGAGCCATTGGTCTACCGTGGTGTGAGGGGGCAGGTCTGACCTGCCCCAAAGTCAGCACCATCCTGGACACCCCTGTAGGAGGCAGTGGACAGGTGATGGGGGAAGGGTGCTCCCTTGCGCCTCTAGGGTGCAAAGACCCCCTCCCCCTTAGTTTGTGTGGGACCTCAGTGGGAACCATCAAGTGTGTGTGGGCTGCCTTCCTGGGCAAGTGTTTCCCAATGGGAAGTTGCAGGGGGGCTTTAAAAAAGGTTTCACCCCTTCCCTTTGTCCCTGGATCTAGTGCTCAGGACCCCTCACCATCAGGAATTCCTTCTTGCCATCTAACCTCAATCTTGCCTACTGCAGTTTCAGCCAACTTCTCTCTCTCCTGAATTCAGTGGAGGTGGAGAATGGCTGGTTATCATCTTCTCTGCACTGGCCCTTTGGAGATTCAGGGACTCAGTTCTAGCTGGGTCACCCTCCCTGTCCTCCTGCCTGTGGGGAGTAGGCTGGATCAGACCATCATCTTCCCCAGTGGGAGAGAGAGCAGAAATAGGCAGAGAGACAGACAGACAGCTGGCCCCTGGACTCAAGGCAGAAAGGCCCTTCTAACTTCCAGACTGTATGCTTGTGTGATAGGTCCAGCCCCAGTCCCCTCTGCCTCCAGCTCACCCTTCAGCCTGTCCCCTCTTGTCCTAATCCCAACCCATGCGGCTGAGCAGTCCCTGCAGCGGGTGAGGCCTCTGCTGCTCCATGAATGGATATGGGGCCTCCTCCTGGGTCTGGCTCCTGCATAGTTCATCCCAACTCATCATCAGCCTCAACTGCCTACATCCGGGCCAAGGGGCTGCAGAAGGGATAGCCAACCCTGCCTATCTGGGACAGGTCCCCTGCAGGCCTTCTCCATCCTCAGCACACACAGCCTCTGCCCCCTGGCCTGGCCCCTCTGTTCTTCCCTGGGTCACAGAGAGCAAGGCAAGACAACCAAGGGAAGAGGAAGAAAGGTCCCAGCCTGCCCTAGTGATCTGGCAGCATCCAGCCACCGTCACTTAGAAGGATGCCCATGAGGAAATTTGCCCCGAGAGAAGCCTGGTGGTGCCAGCTGAAGCCCCTGATGGAGAGTCGGCAGCTTGGGCAGCTGCTTCTATGCGAAGGTGGTGGTTTCTCTGCAGACCAGCCCAGGGGAGGACTCCAGGGTGGATGGCCTTCGAGGTTCACCCTACGCTGACGCAGAAGCTCCCAGAACACTCAGGAAACCTCTCTGGACAGAGCCCTCTTTGTCAACCCGAGACCCTCCCAAGGCCTCTGCTGCCCTCTGGATCCAGCAGAGGGGGTGGAGGAAGGGCCACTCCCTCCCACCTAGAGCTTCTCCGAATGACAATCAGCTCGTACCAGGTGGGGACCAGGGCATGACCCCTGGTGCCCAGGTCCTGGGCCTGCTCCTTGCCACCAACCGAACTGTGAATGTAGGGCCCCCAGCCTCACCCCTGCCCCAGGACCAACAACACCCTGGTTTGGTGTTGGGAGGGAAAAGGGGGCGGCCTGAGAGAGCCCCAGGCCCATCCCACCCTCTAGCTTCACCCAGCACTGGAGCTGGGCAGAGACACAAAACCCTGTCTGCCTTTGGGATTCCGGACCTCCCTAGGGCTCCCAACTGACCTCAGGCCTCTGCGTCATTGAATGTCACTGAGGTGGGGGGAGGAGAGGAAGGGGCGAGTGTGCGAGGGGGCTAGGGGACTGACTCTGCTCTTCTCCCTCAGAAGGATCCAGGGCAGAGGAAACCACACCTTCCAGTGCCCCCACCCCCAGCTGCAGCTTCTTCCCCCTTGGGCACCCATTCCCCGCCACCAAGCCTTCCCAGTCCTGAGCGCCTTCTCTATAAAAGAGTGTCACACCACCACCACCACCACACCCCTCCAGCATTTCCTCATCACCACAGCCTGTGTCACTGGCTCGGATGCAGGTCTGCTCACCCCAAAACATGCCTCCCCTCCCCAGCCGCACTGTGCACGAAGAAGGTGCAGGCGAGGAGCCGGGCCCCAAACACGTGGGCTGCCCCCTTCCCAGATCCTCGCAGGGGCCTGGCTTGCTCAGTCTTCTCAGCTCCGGGGACCAGCCCTGGTGGCCACGGGGTAGGGGGCAGAGAGTTGCCCTTGCCCTCCCCCTGGGGAAGCCACTGAAGAATGTTTACATGCCAAAAAGAATGTAACACCCTCCCCAACCCCTCCTAGTCACTGCATGGCCTCTGCCCACCTTGCACCTGTCCACCCCTCACCCCCACCCCCTGGAAGCCCCTGTCATGATTAGATCGGGTCTCGGAAGGGAAGTAGCCATCACACCATTAAAAAGCCTGTGGACCTTTCTTTCTGTTGGCCTGGACTCTTTTTCCTTTGGGAGAGAGGGCAAAGCCCAGGCCCTGGGGCTGGGGGTAGACAGGAGAGAAGAGAGCAGGTTGGTGGGAAAGTGGGGAGGGACTGTCATGGAGGCAGATTGTCTACAGAAAAGGATATGGAAGCTCAGGATGGATACCGGAAATTTGCTCAGGGTTACACTGGTAGAAGGGGATGGTCCTGCTGTCTCTGACAGCAAAGCTCAGGCTCTCTTGGCTCCCCTGGCTCCCAGAGACTCTAAGTCTAGCTTTGTGCAGAGAGGGAGGGAGGAAGAATTTTCATTGCCCCCAAAATTAACAGACAAAAGTACAAGTGTTTGGAAAACCATAAAGTACAGCAGCTTACAGGCAAGGAAGATAAATGGTCATTATTCTAACAAAATCTATGAAAATCACAAATGAACAGAGCCTCCACTCCTAGAAATGTATCCTATGGATATACCTGTAAACTTGCAAAATGATATGTGTCCCAAGTTATTCATGGCAGCATTCTTTGAACTCTGCAAAGCCTCATCTGCAATTCCGAAAGCCAAAAAGTTCTGAAACTTGGGAGTCTTCCCATTAGATTGGCATAAACTCATTTGGTATCAAAACCTGCCAAGACCATTTATAGTCTTTATTAATTCCATTTATCATACATGTTTGCAGTGGAAATATTAATGTGTTTGATTGCACGGCACTGCCTTAGATCCTACTAGGGTGTTTCATAATATATGGAATATGCACTGAATTGCCTTTCTAAATATTAATATATTCTGGATTCTAAAAGATTTTCAATGGTTTGGGTAAGAGACTGTAGACCTGTAAAAGCAAGCGCTCAGAAGCCATCTAAATGTCCATTAATTGGGGCCTGTTAGTAGAACATGGCCACCCATGTGACATCGTGGGGTACTGTGAAGCTCTACAATGAAGGAGGTGGCTTTTTGTATACAGTAAAAGAACTGTGTGTGTAATGTCCAACTGTGTAGATGAGTTAGAGGCCTCTGGTTGCTTTGGGAGGCGAGCTGGGGGAAGGGAGGCTGCAGTGTAGTGTACTTGCTGTACTTTTTGCATTTTGGATCCTAGGTTCACTATGTGTGAATCTTTCACCTAGGCAATACGTAAGCAATTTCTGTCCCAGGGTAGGCTCCCAGCCCTGTCTGGGATCAGAGGGAGAAGGGCCCAGGCTTTGATGTCCTGCTCTCCCTCCGAGAAGACCACTCCACCACAGCTCTGACATTCCAGAACCTGTGTAACCATCTCCTGTTTCCCTCCGTGACTTCCTGGGCCCCCCTTTCTTTTGACGTGATGCAAGGGGGCTCTAGGGTCTGATTCACTAGCTTTCAGTGGGGCCCCCACGTGCTTTTACCTTCCTTCTTGTTCAAAAATGTCAAAAGCAGGTCATATTTGTAGTAAAAAGGCAAGTGCTAAAAGCATATAAAATAAAACGTGAAAGCCTCCCATCCACAAATGTGACCATCTACAGGTAACCCCTGTGAACCACTTGGTGTATACCATCTCAGCCCTTCTTTTATGTTTATAATAATAGCACTCTCTCCATATATATTTCTTATAAATAGAGGAGCATATTACACCTACTATTCTGAAACATGATTTTTACACCCAACAATGTCTTAAAATACAGATCTTCCTTGTTTTTAGTATATCATAGAGTTGTACAACCAATCATCACAATCAATTTTAGAACATTTACATCACCTCAGAAAGAAACTCCATACCTATAGCAGTCACTCCCATTTCCCCCCAACCCCTCCAGCCCTAGGCAATCACTAATCTACTTTCTGGCTCTATATAGATTTGCCTATTTTGGACATTTCATATCACTGGAATCACACCATATGTGGCTCTTTGTGACTGCCTTCTTTACACAGCTTCCAAGGTGAATGTTTCCAAGGTTCATCATATTTAGTTTTTATCAGTACTTCATTCCTTTTTAGGGCTGAATGATATTCTGTTGTATGGACAGACAACATTTTGTTTATCCATTCACCAACTGATGGACTTTGGGTTGCTTCTACCTTTTGGTTATTATGGATAATGCTGCTATGAACATTCATTTACGAGTGTTTGTGTGAGCATATGTTTTCATTTCTCTTGGGTATATATTCTAAGTATATAGGTAGAATATAGAAGTAGAATTGCTGGGTCATATGGTAACTCTATGTTTAATAGGTTGAGGAATTACCAAACTTTTCCACAAGGGCTATACCATTTTACTTTCCCACCAGCAACGTAGCAGGATCCTCGTGTTCTTTTTAATGGCTACGTAATGGTCCATGGCATGAATGTTCTATCATCTATCTAACCAGCTCCACATTGTGCTTTCATTAGAATCTTTCCAACTTCTCACTATTTCAAATAGTGCCAAAATCAACATGCTGGCTCCAATCTTTGCTTACGTCTACAAGTCTAATTCTAGGAGAAATCCCCAGAATAATCAAGTAGATGAAAAATTATATCTTGTTCTATTTTTTAATTTCTTTTATTATTATGAATGAATGAAAGAATGCCAAGGACTATTCATTCATTGCTGTTTAGAATTCCTTCAATCATTCATTCGTTCAACTAATTCTGAGCCCCACATGTACCAGAGGCTATGCCAGACATGGGACACCATCCAGGAACTGAGACAAGGCAGAGTGTGCCCTCTAGGAGGTGGCTGTAAATTAACTTTCACTTTACACGAGGCTCTATGTGCGCTGATACATGAGGCTCAGGTAGGGCCTCCCAGGCCAGACTGCAAACTTGAAGGAAGGCCCTCAGATGAATATGACTCTTAGACTGAATTTTGAAGGAGAAACAGGAGTTGGGCACATAAAGAGCAGCGGGGGCAAGGTGTGGAGGTGTGAGGACTATGTGTAGTTCAGTGTGGTGGTCACTGGTGTGATTCGGGGAGTAGAGAGAGGAGTGAGGGGGGGCAGGACCAAGCCTGCGGCAGGGGTGGGCTATGCCAAGGAGGACAGCTTTAGAGGGTTACGGAGAACCCCTGCCCGCCCTCCTCCCCCAGGAGCCTGAGACCTGCAAGGCACACTCACTTCGCTCACAGCTTGGCTCCACAGGTGAGGACCTGCCCAGCCCCCCACTGACCTTCTCTCCACTCCCTCAGAAAGACTATCTTTTCTGTTCTAGGGCCAAGAGAGCTCTGAGGACAGCGGCACAGAGAAATGAGTGGCCTGAGCAAGGTTCCTCAATCAGGGGCTTGATAGGGGCCAAAAGACCCAGGACACTGGAGGGGCCTTTGTTAGTAAAGAGAGGTCCTTGGGGGACACTCTGGAAAAAAGAGACCAGAGTGGGAATGTGGAGGATGTCATGTCTCTGATCGTCATACACTGGGGCCTGCTGAGATTTTCCCATTGGCTACTCAGGAGTCAAGGCCAGGATAAGAGCTGAGACCAAGCCAAGACTGAAGGGTGGTCAAGATGAACTTCTAAGTCCTCAGCCGATGCAGGAGCCTAGTCTTGCCCATGGTGATGTGGTGATGGGGGAGGAGAATCTGCATGGTCATTGGAATTTGGCCATTAGTCAGAGGGAAATATGAGACAAGCCCATTTTCATCCGTTCCAGGTGGCATCTTCTGCATTCCTCTCCAGCCCATGTACAATTAAGCCCAAAGCAGTGTAACATCACCCATTGCCACCACCATCAATTTTACCACAATCACCACCTCTATCTCCATTACCTACTTCTAACTCTATTACCCACCACTACCAGCACCCTTATCACTCAAATCACAGATATCCTTCTCCATCACCTGCAGTCACCACCACCATCGCCATCACCACCACTAGGCTCTGATGACACGATTAACAAGAGAGACAAAATTCTTGTTCTCCAGGAGCTTATATATCTTCAACATGACCACCGCCACCATTTTCACCATCATCACCACCACCACCACCACCACCACCACCATCAGTATCATCTACCACATAATCCTCATCACCACCACTGCCCTCATAACCACATCACTATTACCACTATCCCTAGCCCCATACCCTTCATCCCTATTCCAATCACCATCATTTCTGCCATCAGTATTCCCACCTCCATCGCTGGCATACCATCCATACCATCACCATATTTCCCACTACAATGGATTCTGTCATTACCACCATCATCAATGTAGGAAATGATTACCTGGATTGTAGCAATGATTAATGGTCAGTGAAGCCCCAAGTAAGATAGGGAGGTCACTCAGTGGAGAGAGAGGCAAAAGAGTAAGAAACACTAAAGTGTAAGAAGTCTCTATTGCAGGCAATCCCAAATAGGGAATTGTTTACCCCAGGAACTTATTCTTTCCCAAACCCTCCAACAGTTCTAGCGTAATTTCAAGTAAGGAGTTGTTGTTTTTCCAGTGCACAAGGCTCCTTCTCATCTAGTCTGGTATAAATGAGGGTCTCCTTCTATCTTGGCCTCTGAGCCCAAGTTTGGATTCCCAGGTTGGAGGGGCATGGGGATGGTTAAAAATTTAATCAAAACCAGCTCTTGACTGGTGATTCAGAGCTGATCAGTACTCTGGTTAGACTCCTGGCATTTCCTACCTTGCTTGTCCTTGCTTTTCCAGCCTCCAAACATCACGGTCATTGTCACCACCATTCCTTGATGACATCAGAGAGGAGAGCTGCCATATGGGGTGGAGGCAGGGAATAAGATGAAGCCGGGGGTACAGTTAATGTCAAATTACTCTCTGTAGAAAGGGGCTTCAGATTTAGATCTGAGTTGCCTAGAAGCCAATGCAAAGAGAGAGAGGTGACTATTAGCTACGTCTCATGTTAAGGCAGGAGAGAACCCTCCACTGTGAAAATGAAGGCACCACAGCCAATGCCCAGGGTTGGCCTCATTGGCTGTTCTCTCTGGCTGTGGAAAAACCTCAGAGTATTCCCCTGTGGAGTCGCTGGAGGGACCATGGTGATGAGATGGCTGCAAAACTTACCTCTCAGGAACCACAAACAGTTATGGTATTCTATATTGTTATAGAAATGATTACATAGTATCAAATGAGGGAGGAACCAACAATGTGGGGGTCGCATATGGGTGAGAGCAAGAGGGAAGGAGTTTCTCACTCTTGAGCTGGTCTCCAGAGTGGCTGGGGCATCCACCAGGTGAATAGGAGGGAGGCCAGGGCTGCCCTCAGGACCGCACCCATGGTACTGGAGGGAATGGGGCATGGTGGGGAGGGGTCAGAGACAGGCTTGGGGATAGGAGTCATATGGAGGGTCATATGGCCAAGCTAGGGAGCTGGACTTCCACCCTCCAGCAGAGGGAGCTCGTGAGGGGTTTTTTGTTTGTTTGCTTTTGATGTGGACCATTTAAAAAGTCTTTATTGAATTTGTTACAATATTGCTTCTGTTTTATGTTTTGGTTTTTTGGCCGAGAGGCATGTGGTATCCTAGCTCCCTGACCAGGGATTGAACCCGCACCCCCTTCATTGGAAGGCGGAGTCTTAATCACTGGACCGCCAGGGAAGTACCATGGTGAAGGGTTTTAAACAGAGACATTACCCTGTCAGATTTGTGTTTTAAAATGTTCATTGTGGTGGGTGTGTTGAGACGGGTGAGACTGGAGGCAGGGGGGGTTGTATCACTTGTTTTAATCCTCTCGCCAGACTGCACGCTCACTGGGGGCAGGGACTGTGGCCGAGGCATCTTTGTACCTTACCGAATGCTGAGGTCGCACTAGAGACTCAATATCTTTTACTATTATCACCTCCTGTCACCACCACCAAATCACTGCCCTCACTCCCAAGCCTATTAGCATCACCATTAACACACACCATGTCAACAATTTAGCTCTTTTCCCAGAGCTTTCTCAGGGAGCCCAGCCTAGGGCAGACTGGAACATCTCCAGTTCAGCAGCTTGGGTCAAAGGCCCGGGCAAGAGTCAGGGGTCCTGGTCCTCTCTGCAGCTCTGCTGCTGAGTCACTGTGTGAACCCAGCAAGCCGTGTTCCCAGCCTCCCAAACAGTTTTTCTTAACTCTTCAAAGTGGGGACTAGATTAAATAAGAGGTTTTCAAATATTTTTGTAGCTTGGGCTCTTTAGAAGCTTATTTGCCAACCTGGTGTTTGGAGAATCAGATCAGAATAAATCTGACATTGCTGGCTTTCCCTGTGCTTTCGCAGCAGGGGGACATGAATGAGAACTGAGTGGGGAGTCAGACAAATTCTGAGTCTTAGGCATTCATTGCAGGCAACTATGCCAGGACCTTGGCAAACCCTTTCCTTCCCTACCACCACCCCCCAGACACCACGGGGTGATCTAGGAAGCTCCTGAAATAGGGGCAGAGGGCAGGCAGAAGGGACTGTGTATATGGGAAGAGCCCCTGAGTGAAGAAGTGGGAGGGTGATAGGTCTCGGACCCCCAGATCAGCCAGGCTGTCCAATGTGGTTCCAGGTGTGTCTCAGGCCAGGGCATAAGCTCCGGGTAGGGGTACAGGGAGGCCTTGTGGCTCAGCAGGAAGAACCCTTCACCTGGTTAGGGCCTGGCTGTCAGTCTTGCATCCTGAGCTGCTGGTCAGGCTGTGGCTGCAAATAGACAAAACTGAACTAAGGCTTCACAGGACAAAGGGCATCCAGGGAGAGCTGGCACTATGCTCCAGGGGACCTCCCCTTTTAGGGACCCTTGGAAGCTCTGCTGACCAAGGGGCTAGGGCCTCACCTCCTACATACCCAGCTACCCCATCATGGCAGCCCAAGGTTGCCCCACTTGGTCCTTGAGCACCAATATGTAAGTCCCAGAGCCACAGAGTCAGTGACCTCTGAATGGATGGCAGCCCTTCCCCCCAGGCACTGGGCCAGACAGGCAGGGATCCCTGGAGACCTGGGTGGCCTGGGAGGGCCCAATCCTGGGCCAGCCCCTGAGGGCTGGATTCTGGCTGCAGGCTCTCTGCTCATCAGTCAGTCTACTCCCGCCTCCAGAGTCCAAGGGTCCAAGTGGTGGGCAGTTTGAGCTGGGCTGGGCACTACAGAGGGAGTCCGTGCTGGAGAAGGTTGGTGGGTGGGCAGCATGGGATTCGAGGAGCTGCTACACAAGGTGGGAGGCTTTGGACCCTTCCAGCTGCGGAACGTGGCACTGCTGGCACTGCCCCGTGTGCTGCTGCCCATGCACTTCCTCCTGCCCATCTTCCTGGCTGCTGTGCCAGCCCACCGCTGTGCCCTGCCTGGAGTCCCTGCCAACTTCAGTCACCAGGACGAGTGGGTGGAGGCCCACCTGCCCCGGGAGCCTGATGGCAGGCTCAGCTCCTGCCTCCTCTTCACCCCTCTCCAGGCGCTCCCCAACACCACGCTGTGGGGAGGGGGGCAGAGCCCTGGGGAGCAGCTGGAGGGTGAGCCCTCCACAGTGCCCTGCCCTCAGGGCTGGGAGTACGACCACTCGGAATTCTCCTCCACCATTGCAACCGAGGTACCCGTGCTGGGAGGTTGGGGGACATGCGAGTGGATGGGCCTGCCATTGCCTTGGGTGATTACCATGTGGGCATTAGACACATTATTTTACCATTTAGAGTCTCAGTTTACCAATCTGTAGATGGGATCTAGAAATTCAAAGCACTGAGCTTCGTTCCTGGCTTGTAGTGAAGCCCCTATGTGAGAGCTGCTATTATTAATTGCGAGGTGATTAGGGCAGGTGAGGGCTAAGATGGCTCTAGGGAGCTGGGGCAGAGATTTGAGAAGGGTGTTTCTGTAGTAAGAGGTGGAGAAACAATAGAGGATTCCTCTCTCTTCCTTTTTTCCGGGCCCCAGGTCTAGGATTTGCATAATCCATCTAGAGGAGTGCAGGTGGGGGCAGAGTCTCTCTGGGAAGGAGCAGAACTCCTGTTGTCACGGTCAAGGCCTTCTATGGGAAGACACTGAGGCTGCAGAATTGGGGAGGGGCAAAGTTTTCCACCCCCCAAGCTGGGGTGAATAGTTGGGGGCTATCTGACATGGAGGTACCAGGATGGCACAGTTGACCTCAGAAGAACCTGGGGTCTAGGAGAAGAGGGATTGGTACCAGCTGGAGAGGGCCCTGTGCCCATAGGAGGCCCCTCCCTGCCTGTCCCTGCAGTGGGACCTGGTGTGTGAGCAGAAAGGCCTGAACAGAGCCACTTCCACCTTCTTCTTCGCCGGTGTGCTGGTGGGGGCCGTGGCCTTCGGATACCTGTCTGACAGGTGGGGTGAGGTAGGGGGGCCAATAAGGGTGTGGGGTGGGGAACCCTTTCCACTAGCTGGGGTATGGGCCTAGTATACCTCTGTCTTGGGACTTCCCTTCTGCAGGGCGCTGACCCTGCATGACCCCTGTGCAGGTTTGGGCGGCGCCGTCTGCTGCTCGTGGCCTATGTGAGTTCCCTGGTGCTGGGCCTGGCATCTGCAGCCTCAGTCAGCTACACCATGTTTGCCATCACTCGCACCCTCACTGGCACGGCTCTGGCTGGCTTCACCATCATCGTGATGCCACTGGGTGAGGCAGGCAAAGGACGGGTAGGGCCTAGAAGACTGCAGGGAGGCAGTTGTCAAGGGTGAGACTGAGCCCATCTGGCCCTTGCTAACTGTCTTCCTGTCTTCAACCGCGCCCTGGGTCCAGAGCTGGAGTGGCTGGACGTGGGACACCGTACTGTGGCAGGCGTCCTGAGCAGCACCTTCTGGACAGGGGGTGTGATGCTGTTGGCACTGGTCGGCTACCTGATACGGGACTGGCGATGGCTTCTGCTGGCTGTCACCCTGCCTTGTGCCCCAGGCATCCTCAGCATCTGGTGAGACCTGGGGGTAGCTGGGGAGTGGGAGATACAGGAGGCCACAGACAGAATTAATCAGAGGCTGAGATTCGAAGACAGACTGAGAAATGAAGAGAAACTGTCAGTGACCAACAGAGAGAAAGAGAGACAGAGATCAATACACAGAAGATGGCACCAGGCATGTGAAGCAGAGAAACAGGGAACAAAATATAGAGAGATAGAGATGGAATGACAGGCAGAACCACTGAGAGACAGTGAGAGACCAGGACAGAAAGGCAGACTCAGAGGCACAGATAGAGATGAACACATGAGTGACAGAAGAGACAGAGCCAAGCACAGACAGGCTGGCGCCCTGGAGGGGTGGGGGTGGTGGCAAAGCCAGCACAGGGGTAGGGAGTCCAAGCAGGAGGGTGGGGGGCTGGGTGAGATGGGCATTTCATTGCCTACCCAAAATGAACTGGTTTTGGATGATCCCTGTGGGTATGTCTGTATGTCTGTCTCTCTTTCATCCTATGCCCTCCTGTCACCTGTGGGTGAAGTGGGTAGCTGGTCCTGGGGGCTGAGGTTTTGGGAGCAAGACCAATTCAGTTGAGTAGAGAAGGGACTCCCAGGCTGTGGAGGACCTAGGCCTGGGCAAGGAAGAGTGGGAAGAGGTGGCTTTGAAATTGGGCCTTAAGGGATGAATAATAGTTCATCAGGTGAGGAGGGCTTGGGAAGAGAACACATTCCAGGCTGAGAGGACTGTGTGGGGAAGAGCCTGGAAGCTGACAGCCTGTGGTGTGCCCAGGAGGGAGATGTGGCTTAGGGCGCTCTGACTGAAGGGCCTCCTCCTGACCCCCCAGGTGGGTGCCTGAGTCTGCACGCTGGCTTCTGACCCAGGGTCGTGTGGAAGAGGCCCACAGGTACCTGCTCCGCTGTGCCAGGCTCAATGGGCGGCCTCTGGGTGAGGACGGCCTGAGCCAGGAGGTAAGAGTGAATGTATGTGTGAGTGCATGCAAGTACACGTGTGTGTGTGTGTGTGTGTGTGTGTGCCCTGTGTCAAGGGTCCCCTTCCTGGGGTCCACTCTGTGTGCAAGAAAAGCTCCTGACCCCCAGTGGAGTGTTCCAAACTCTTCAGGATGTCCTACTGGCCCTAGTGGGCCACACCCTTGACTCAGGGCCCACCCTACTCAGCTCCCACGTGCATCCCCTCCCCCACTACTGCAGAAGAGAAGGATGGAGACCCAGGGAGAACAAGGTGCCTTGCTTGCTCAGGCCACATAGCCAACTCCGATGTCACAAACTCTTCTCCTTCCTCACCAGGCTCTGAGCAAAGTGGCTGCTGCGGAGCGAGTGGTCCGAAGACCCTCATACCTAGACCTGTTCCGGACACCAAGGCTGCGACACATCTCATTGTGCTGCATGGTGGTGTGGTGAGGAGGGGGCTGACCTGGGCCTGGTGGGGTGGGGGAGGGGCACACTCCACTGGTGCTGAGTGTGAGAGGACAAGGGACAAGTGAAACTAACTGCGGATGGCAGGAGGATCCGCCTCTAGTGGGGAAGGGGCTCTGGGAGGTCAGGACGGAGCAGGCATCAGAGACACGTGGGGTTAAATTCAGGCTCTGCCACCTCCTTACTGTGAGCCCTTTGACAGGTCAATTAACACTCTGAGCCTCAGTGCCTCTTCTGTACAACCGGACGCTATTAGTTCCTATCTCACAGGGTTGCTGTGAAGATTAGGTAAAGGTGCTTGGGCTACTGGCATGTGCTGCACACTCAGAAGGGATTATGGGGACACGGAAGACCGTGGGCAGCGGGCTCCGAAGGTGGGGGAGACGGTCCCTCTAAAAGGCCAAGGCTCCTGAGAGGACAAGGGGGCGCGAAGGAGGACCCCTGAGTGGTATCGCGACCCCCGTCAGGTTTGGAGTGAACTTTTCCTATTATGGCGTGAGCCTGGATGTGTCGGGACTGGGGCTGAACGTGTACCAGACGCAGCTGCTCTTCGGGGCCGTGGAGCTGCCCTCCAAGCTGCTGGTCTACCTGTCGGTGCGCCACGCTGGACGCCGCCTCACGCTGGCAGGAACGCTGCTCGGCGCCGCCCTCGCCTTGGGCTTCAGGCTGCTGGTGTCCTCCGGTGAGACCCGCCCCAAGCCCCGCCCATTCCCGTAGGCCCCGCCTCCTGGCCGAGAACCGCCCCCCCGCCCCCCCCCCCCCGCCCCCGCCCTTTCCCGGAAGCCCCGACTCAAGGCCAGTTAAGTCCAGCCCTCTCCGGAGGCTCCACCTCCTATCCTGGGAGAACCTCGGTTCTCCTGCAAGGCCTGCTCACTGCCTGAACCCCTTTTCCTCCAGAGGTGAAGTCCTGGAGCACCGCCCTGGCGGTGATGGGGAAAGGTTTTTCTGAAGCTGCCTTCACCACTGCCTACCTGTTCACGTCGGAGTTGTACCCTACCGTGCTCAGGTGAGGCGTCCCAGGCAAGCCACCTGGAGGGAGGGCTTGTTAGTCACAACTCTTACCAACACGCCTACATACACACACTGCACCCCAGTCCCTGTCGCCCATTCCTTACAGAGCTAATCAGAGCTGTCTGTGTTTGCCTAAGTCTGGGAGGAGGTGGGGCATTTAATCTTCCTTACTAAGTGACCTTGAGCAAGGTCAGACAACTTCTCTGGGCCTCCTTTAAAAGAAAACAGTCGCAAAAAGCCCCATCTGTCCATCCCATCCTACTCAACACAGCCCAAGCAGAACTGCCCTTGGGGGTTGTCTCTGGACATAAGGCCCTGGCCCTTTCAGGTAGCTATTGACAGGTGGGGAGGAGATGGGTAGGCAGCTGGGCATGTTTAGAAAGCCTTGTGTCTCCTCTAACATGGCAGGGTCTGTTCCAGCTGCTGACCCCTTCCTTTCACGCTACCCTTTCCCCATCCTCTTTCTGATGACTTTTTTTTCCTTCAGCAATACCTGATCGGTACTATCAGAATGGGGGCCCATCCTCTGGTGGGTGCTGGCTTGGGGGCCCCTGGCCTGGAGGTGGGTGGGAAGACCACCTGAAAGAAGACTCAGCTTTCTTAGCTGTCTGGGGAGAAGGGGGCACCAGGCCCTGCCAGCCCAGAAAGGGAGCCCCGTGAGGCATGACCGCAAGTAGGTGTGAGCACCAACCCCCTCCTCCATCCTCTCTCTCTGAGCAGACAGACAGGGATGGGGCTGACTGCACTGGTGGGCCGACTGGGGGGCTCTTTGGCCCCACTGGCAGCCTTGCTGGACGGCGTATGGCTGTCACTGCCCAAGCTCGCTTATGGGGGGATCGCCCTGCTGGCTGCCTGCACTGCCCTCCTGCTACCAGAGACAAAGCAGGCACAACTACCAGAGACCATCCAAGACGTGGAGAGGAAGAGGTGTGTGCACAGGACTGTGTCTGTGTGAGCACATGCATGTGGGTATGGGTGCTCAGGTACCTGACACCTTAGGTAAGATTCAGAGAGGAAGACATGTCTGCACATGTGTGTCTGGTGCATGTATGCGAGTGTGCGTGGGTGTGTGACCTGAGGTATGTAAACTACGTGTATAGAAGTGTACATGAGTCCGTACCTGTGTGTGTGTCCAGGAAGAAAAGGATGTGTACACACACTCAGGTATGCCTACATGTCAGGGATGGGTCAAGCATGTGTGGGAGTCACTTGTGGGAGTACATGTGTTTGTGTATCAAGAGCTGGGGGGAGCCCTAGGCCAGCCCTATGGGGCAGGCTGGGGCGGTAGGCTGGGAGGATAAACCCCATCATTGCTCATGACTCCTTCCTCCTCAGTGCCCCATCCAACCCTCAGGAGGAAGAGATGCCCATGAAGCAGGTCCAGGACTGAATGGAATCAAGGGCAGGCCCTCCAGGGAAGTTCTGCAGCAGGGGCTGGGAGAACAGAAGGGCAGGCCCTCTGACCAGGGCTGGGGGCAGTGAGCCCCCTGCCCAGGCCTGGAGTTGCCCCCTCTCTGTGCTCATCCAGCCTTGACTATTTGGCCTCCAGCAACAGAGCAACTTCCCAGAATGCAGTGGGCTGCTGAGAATCCTGGCACCCCTCTCATGGCTGGGGGGATTCTGTAAATAAAGGTGCCCCTTGGGTTAGGGCAACAGTGAGGAGCTGTGGGATGAGCCCTGGATGGGAAGCCACTGAGTCTGGCCCTGGGTTCTGGTCCCAGCTTTGTCACTGATTTCTGGGTGACCTTGGGCATGTGGCTTTCCCTCTCTGGGTCTGTCTGGTCATCTCTCAAATGGATAATGAAGCCTCTTAGCTGACCTCGCCACAGGATCTATCTGCTCTCATGCTCAAATGAGATACTGAATAAGGTGCTTCCTCTAGAGATGGTGCTAAAGAAAGAACTGTCCTATGACGACTTCTGGTACCAACAGGGCTGGTGGGCATGCTGTCCACTGTGTGGTGCTGGGAGCTGCCCAGTGCCAGAGCCAGGGGACCGGGAGAACAGAGCTCTTTGTTCCCGTGGCTGGCTTTGCTACCTCCCAGTCACTTTGCAGGGTAATGCATCCCCACACCCCTACACTCCCCACCCTCCAACCCACTGTCTAGGCCTCATGCCCAAAGAAGAGTTGAAGGCATGGGAGCCAACATTTTATTGGAGAAGCCAAAATAAACAGAAGTTTTATGAGTACCTTGAAGTTACAGAATTTGCTGGGTCAAGGGATTGGGAAGACCAAGACACTAACCTTCAAATGGGGTGGCCTGTGTTCCCTGACCAGATAGGAATGGGAAAGGGAGGAGTTGGCAGAGAAAGTCTAGACTCTGGTCTACCATGGAGCCTAGGCCCAGGCCGCCAGAATCCCACCTTCTCCTACCCTCATGGGACTAGAGAATTCTGTAGCTTCCATTGGACCATGGAGAGGATGATGGGAGGCCTGAGTTAGGGTGACCTCTGCTATGAGCATCTCATTTGGATTTTATCTCCACGGGGTCATAGATGTAGCAGCCCACATCACCAATGTTCACACCTGAGGGAGAGAGTCCCATCACCAAGGGCCTTGGGGCTGGGGAGGGTGCTGGGCTGAAGGCTGGAGGGAATTGGGAGGGGTCTGGGGTGTGTTTGACCACAGGGGAAGTTGTCCACACATCCCCACAGACCCACATGCCATACTTTAGGCCCATTGTCTGGGGTGGGGCTGCCCACCTTTGGGGCCAAACAGGTAGCCATAGCAGGGGATGTGGCAGTAGGGGACGCCGTCATGCTGGGACACAGAGAGAAAGAGAGACGTCTCAGCTTGGCTCTTTTCCCATCTCCAGCCTCCCTCCTCCCAGCATAATCACCCACCCCTGCCCTGCTCACCTCAGCGTGACTCCCAGCAGTCAGGGTCTTCCGGCACCGCTGGCACCTCAGACAGGGTCGGTGCCAATTTCTGCCCAAAGACATCACCTTCTCAGCTGGTGGGGGAGAGATGGTAGTTCAAGGGGCAGGGCAGGGAGACCCACTTGCCTTGTAC
Organism: Eschrichtius robustus; assembly: GCF_028021215.1. NCBI lineage: Eukaryota > Metazoa > Chordata > Mammalia > Artiodactyla > Eschrichtiidae > Eschrichtius > Eschrichtius robustus. The sequence continues at coordinate 76,269,395 of NC_090835.1, forward strand.
CACCTCCCTACTCTTTGATGCCCATCCTGCACCCCCCTCTCCTAGCCTTCTGTTGTCACTTACCGAAATAGACGGGTTCCTTACAGCCGGGGCACAGCGAGGTCTCCCCAGTGAACGTCTTCATGTGGGGAGGGCCTTTAAGGGGAAGAGGCCCCCGCTAGGGCTGATCAGGTGGAGGCCAGGCCTAAACAGGGCCCATCAGCCCTGCCCTGCATATGGCACTGTCCTCTTCCAAAAGCCATGCATCCCAAGCCTCCCACCCACATGGACATGAGCCTGCCTTCCTCAGGCAGAGAGCTGAGTCCCCTCTGACTCCACTTCCTGCCCCATCCCTACCTGCAGGAGGGACCACCTGCTTCCTTCTCATCCTCCCAGGGGCTCAGGTGCCCACCAGCCCAACCCTGTCAGCAACTCAATCCTCAGGAAACCTGAGCTGATATAGGAGCTGGCCAGGGCAGGGGTGTCAGGTGTTGGGGAGCACAATGTCACTGCCCACTCCAGGGGATGGAGGAAGGAACAGGGAGAGGGGAGAAGTGGAAGAATGTAAGGGGCTGGCCCACCTCAATGACCCCTTACTCTAGGTCATTCCTTCCATGGCCCTGGCCTGGGAGGGGCCTGAGTTCCAGGCCAGCTTTGCCTCTGATTAGCTGTGTGACTGCACAAGGTCATTTGCCCTCTACAGACCTCAGTTTTCTCACCCGTAAAATGGGGGTGATAATGCCACCTGCCCGATTTACCTCTTACTCAGCAGCTGACATAAGGAAACATCAAAAAAGGGGCCACGGAGAAGAGAAGCCTTTGCCATGAACAAAGTTGTAGGAATGTGAAGCAAAGGACTAGGTGGGATACTGCCACCTGGTCCCCATCCCCTGTTCCATCCTGGGGAAGGGTCAGGAGGAGGAGTAGCTGGGGCTCAATGTCACTTACTTTTCTTGCCCTGGGGGAGGCCAGTCCTGGGCCTGGGGGGGCTGAACCTGCTGGGGCTAAGGGGAGTAGCACTGGCAGGGGTGGGGGTGGGGGATTTGTAGAGGTAGGAGCCCACACCACCAATGTTCACCCCTGCAGAGAGAAGAGGGGAGGTCAGGCTTGAGCCTCCAGCTCCCAGCCACACGGAGGGTTCTGCTGTCCCCTGGCCCCTTCCAGGCTGGTACTTACCCCTGGGTCCAAAGAGAGCCCCATAGCATGGCTTGTGGCAATACGGCCTTCCGTTGTGCTAGGCACAAGCAGAGGGAAGAGGACTGCTTAGGGCCCAAGGGGGCTCTCCTGTGCCCCACAGGCTTTTCCCCAGGACAGGCTGCCAGGTGTGTCTGTCTACTGGCCTGGGCTGCCGGGGCTGGGAGCAGTGAGGGGTGGGCTGGCATGCCAGAACTGCCATTGTGGTCAGGGAGACAGGGAAAGAGCAGGTCAGGAAGCAGTGCTGCTTCCCTCCCCCACCCGACGAAAGGCATGGGATCCACCAGCACAATTCAGGCTCCCCACATGCTGGCTGGTGTGGTGCCTATTGGGTAGGTGATCTTGGGAGTTGGCTGCTGAGGTTGCCTTTGGTGGGCCGATGGGGCTGAAACCAGGGGCTGGTGTCTCGGCGACAGTGACAGACACAAGGCTGTGCACCCTAGCCCGGCCTCACCTCTGCATGCCCTCCTGGGGACAGGACGCTGTGGCAGCGCTCACATTTCAGACAGAATGGGTGCCAGTTCTTGCCCAGGGAGCTCACCTTCTCTGCTGTGGGGGACAAGGTGCAACTGGGCAGAGCCAGGCCAAGCACAAGGCGCCCTCCTTTCCCCCCTGTTCCCCCCACACCGTGATTCCTAGAGACGATGGGGAGTGTCTCCGGGAGGCCAGTTCCATCCCGCCCGAGTGCTGTGCGCCCCACAGGTTTTCCGAAAAGGGGGCTGGGACCACACCGTCGCCAGCTCCTTGCGTCCTCATGGAGCCCAAAGGCTCTCACTCGCCCCGTCTTCTCCCCTTCCTCCGCCCAGGCCTCACCAAAGAAAACGGGTTGCTGGCAACGCGGACAGGTCCAGCTCATGGCTCCGCTCTGAGCAGCCGGCGCCGCACACTGTAGTCAAGTCCGCCGGGGTTCAGTTCCCGCCCCCTTCGCTGGCCCCTCCCATGGCTCAGCCTTGAGCCTCTTTGGGCTGAATCCGCTGCTGCTCGGCTCCCACTGGCCGCCAGAAATTTAGAACCACTCCACCTGGGGAACGCAGGCAACTTTGCTGTTACTTCCAAACACTGAAGACTCGGACCGGTGGACAGAAGAGAAGATCCTGAAGCTAGACTGGGAGGGGAGGGAGTAATGAAGACGCCTGGAAGGGTGGCTGGCACTAGTTCCTGGCTTGGTACAGAGAGGAAAACTGTTCAGAGTGTAGATGCCATGAAAACCTATTATTTCCCCAAAGCAAGGAGTTAGGCATTCTTTGAAATGGTTTCATTCCGCCTTCTCCGTGGCAGATGGTTAAGAGCAACGGAATCTGGAGCCCATCTCGGTTACTTACTCATTCTTTGGCTTCAAGCAAATTACTTAACCTCCCTCTGCCTCCGTTTTCTTATCTGTACAATGAGTAAAGTAATAAGTTTCTCCCTCATAGGACTGTGGTGAGAATTAGATAAGTTAATACTTGCAAAGTGCCCAAACAGCACGTGGCACCTAAATGCTATAAAAGCGGTAACTGTCATTATGATGGATCCCATAGTGAACCCAAGGCTCAATTTGGAAGCCCCCAAACGGGGTCTGCATACTATGGTTTGCTCATAAAATTATAATGCTTATTAAATTTAAAAGTATAATTCAGACACCAATTACATATTCCTAATTTGGTTTAAGATGTTTTAATATTTGTTAAAAGTAGCTCAGCAATGCTTCAAAGGACACTTCAAGAAACATAAACCCACAGAATGAAAGAAAATATTTGCAAACATATATCTGATAAGGGTCTAGTAATCAGAATATATAAAGGATTTTTACAACTCAACAATAAAAAGACAACCCAATTAAAAAATGGGAAAAGAATTTGAATAGAGATTTTTCCAAAGAAGATATACAAAGGTCAACAAACACATGAAAAGATGCTCAGCATCATTTGTCATTAGGGAAATGAAAATCAGTAACACAATGAGGTAATATTATACACCTACTAGAATGGCTATAATAAATAAAGATGAGTGTTAGTGAGGATGTGGCAAAATTGGATCCCTCATACAATGCTGATGGGAATGTAAAATGTGTAGCCCTTCGAAAAATAGTCTGGCAATTCCTCAAAAAGTTAAAACTTAGAGTTACCATATGACCAAGCAGTTGCACTCCTGGGTGCAACTGCCCACACACACACAAAAAGCGTATGTCCACACAAAAACTTGAACATGAATGTTCATAGTATTGCTATTCACAACAGCCAAAAGATGGAAAAACCCAAAGCCCATCAACTGATGAATGGATAAACAAAATGCGGTCTATCTATGATAACATATTATTTGGCCATGAAAAGGAATGAAGTACTGATGCATGCTACAACATGAATGGACCATAAAAACATTACATTAAGTGAAAGAAGCCGGACACCTAACACCACATATTGTATGATTCCATGTATATGAAATGTCCAAAAAAGGGAAATCCATAATGACAGAAAGTAGATTAGTGGTTGCTACCGGTTTAGGGGAGGGACAATTGGGAGTATCTACTAATGAGGACTAAGTCTCCTTACAGGAGAAATAAAAATGATCTGGCATTAGTGGTGGTATTTGCACAACCTTGTGAATATACTAAAAATCAAAGATTTGTACACTTTAAAAGGGTGAAATTTATGGTATGTGGATAATGTCTTAATAATTATGCCTGAAGGGAACTACTTTTTTTTTAAAAAGGTAGCTCAGTGGACTTCCCTGGTGGTCCAGTGGTTAAGACTCCGCACTTCCAATGCAGGGGCCATCAGTTTGATCCCTGGTCAGGGAAGTTCCTCATGCTGTGAGGTGTGGCCCCCCCGCCCCCCAAAATAAAAAAATGACAACAAAAAAAGGTAGCTCAGCAAATGAGGGGCAGAAGAGAGGCCTGATTACTTTGTGCCAGGGCCCCAGCAGAGGAGACAATCCCTCGATGAAGTATCATGGTGAAATGAAGAGTTTTCCGGGAATAAGTTCCTGTGTTTTGTCAAGTCAGTTCAGAAATGGCTGAATGGGGCGTGTGTACTAAACCCATCATTGGGTTGCAGCGCTGTGCCCTGCTAGGTGAAAGGAGTCCTATTTGTGTCTTAGGAGTTGGAGACCCTCTCTGGACTTCAATCCCCTCAGATGGGCAATAGGGATGGGACTGGTGTCTCTGAACTTCTGCTTAACACTCCTGTTTCCTCACTTGTCTCCATGAGTACTTTTTGCTTCTAACAACACTTGCTTTATCCTCCTTGATGACTTCTGAAGGTGGAAGGCTTGCACATTGTGAAATGTACTTTTCTACACTTTCTCATTATTTGTTTCTTGTTTTGGGGAACATTTCAAGATCCTTAGTTTTTAACTGTTTCTGGAAGGGATTCTTCTTTAACAAACTTGAAAAGTACTAGTTTTAGTCTCCACTGATATTTTACTCTCGTGTTTCTGCCTCTCATGTGTTTCTTCTTCAAGAAGGCAGCTCAAGTTTCACTGCCTTTTGCTCTCTAAGTCTCACATGAAGAAGGTCCACATTAGGAGGTTGGGAGGACTTCATTGTTGTATTTATTCTTGGACATGCTGCCTCCTTTAGGAAGGCTAACTTCATCTGTCCAAGGATCTAGCCTCAGAATTTCCAGGCCACATCAAATAATCCTTTTCTAAGGTTCCCCACCTCTTTCTGCATTCGAGCGCCTTGTGCCCATGCCTCAGCCTCCTAGTTGGGTCATCTTTACCTTGGCATCCAGCACAGGGCCCCATATAAAGAAACAAGCACTGAAGTGCTTTACTCCTCTCCATCTTCTGTGGCCTTCCGATATTGCATGGCCACAACAAACACACTATGCCTCATCTTTTCTATTTCAGTGCTTATGAAAGACTAGTTGAGGCCCCTCCTTTTCAAATATTTGCCATCCATTTACAGGTACAACAAATCACAGTATTCCACTCTTCTTCCTTGCCTGGCTTCCATTATTCTGACTCTAACCCAAGAGTCTTCGTAAAGAATGTTAAGAGGGAGAATTAACATCTCTTGTAGGAATGCGTTTGCAGTCACTAACAGTGGCTGTTTTGAATACTTTGTGTGACTAAAACCTCTAAAATGATGTTTTAACAAATACCACAAATGGATAAGTCCAGTTGAGTTGTAAGTATTGCCTACTCAGTTGAGAGGGTGTAGTTTATATTATCTCTTATAAGAGGCAGACCCCTCTTTCATAAAGATAACTATTCCCTTGGTGCCCCGCCCCACTTTTTTCCTGCACAGACCTCTGTCACAGTATCTGTAATGTTGTGTTACACTTATTTACTTTTCTAACTTTCTTCAGTTGACAGGATTGATTGAGACTTACTTATCTGTGTATCTATAGTATCAAGTATAGTGGGGGTGCTCAGTAAATGATAGTTACTACTACTACTACTATTATTAAAATCTTCCACTAACACTCTTCATGTTTTTATTGTCAGGTACACGTTTTAGATTGTTGTATTTTCTTGATGAATTGACCCTTTTATTGTTGTTGTTAGGCTGAAGAAACAAGCTTTTCAACTCTAGGTGAGTGGTAGTGGGAGATAATGACCTTAAACACCTGGAGGACTGTCACATGGAAGAGGCATTAGGGGTACTACCGAGACCCTTGGATAGAAGTCATAGGGAAGCAGATTTGGATTCAGTCCACAAAAAGAACCTTCTAATAGAGCCAAATATGCAGTGACTGCTTCAGAAAGTAGTGAGCTTCCTGTCTCTGGATGTTATAAGTAATGCTGGAGAACAAACCAACTAACTGTCATTGTTGCAGAAGGAATGCAAGCATCATATGCAGACAGATCTTTAAGGTTTCTTCACAATTTGACGATGTGTTATTTTGTGATTCCACTCCCCAAGAGAGTTTGAAATCTGTGTTAGCAAGAGAGCATTGCTAAAATAGTGACAGCTACCACCTATGGAATGCCAGTCGTAGGCGTTATACTTATTATTTCTGATCCTACAAAACCTGATGAGGGATTTAAACATTACATTACCAACTGTACAGAAAAGGAAAGTGGCTTGGAGAAGTTAAGAAATGGTTCAACACCATACAGACCCTCATGCGTTGTGACTCTTGAACTCATACTTTTTCTACTTGATGCTCCTAAGCATGGTTTCTGCTAAGCTACCCACGTGTTTCAGTCTGAAAGGATACTACTCTTGTCTGTACAGCATCTCTGTACCTAATTGATAAGAAGGCCTATCCAGGTAAATAATGGGTTGAGATACAAGAGGCAGGGAAATGTCATTAAAACTTTTCCATGGCTTCTCGGTACTCTCAAGATAAAGTTTTTAACTTGGCTCTAGGACCCTCCACCTTTCCAGTCTTCTAAGCCATTTCGCCTGTTGCCTCAACCTCTGTAATTACAGTAAATGAGCTTCTTAAATCTGCCAAGTTCTTTCCTGCCTCGGGGCCTTTGCAAATGCTATCTTTTTTCTGGGAACTTGCTTCTCCAATATCTTCACCTCACTAATTCTGCTCCCCCCCATCACCTATTCAATACCAGGCTATCGGCCCCAGGCACTCCCTCCTATAGCATCTTGTGCTGGGGGTAAAGGGGGTACAATCTATGACAGCTGTGTTTTCCCTGCCTGAGTGCTGAACCAAACGAGGGAAAAAGTCAAATGGAGACCCCATGATAAAAGCTGAGTTTGTAGCTTAGTGGGAGGGTAAAATAGGTCTGCCAACTTCCCACCCACCTCCCCCGCCACATTCTAGGCTTTGTCTACCTCATTACTCTGTGAGCCCTATGAGGGCAGGGACCAGGACTGTTCTGCCAACCACTGCATATGCTTCCAATGCCTTGCTCAATCTCTAGCACATGATGCTCAATAAAAATTTGTTGGTGAATGAATGTTAAATGTTGCACACAAGTCTCCCTCAAGTGTGAGTAGATGAGGACCAGTGGGAGAGATGTGCGATTACGAGTGGACTGGTAGGGGTTGAGAGTTTGGTTATAACAAAAGCCCTGGAGCAAGGGGAGCTCATTTGTCTAGGAGTAGACTCAGGAGTTTGTTTCTTAATATACATGAGGATCAGCATGTATGATGTAAAATGGAATATGATTTAAACTGATCCTGATTATAAATACTAGGAGACTAATACAGTAAAAAGAACTGAAAATTTGCTTTGGCAGCAAATCAGTCCCACTAATTACAGTCATTCACAAGAACTTACTAATTAAGCCTAATTAGCATGTAGCACAATTATACCTATCATTAAATATATGGCAAAAGAGAGAATGAGGGAAAAGTGTTGTGTAAACTGTAAAGCACCTTACAAATATGGCTGCTATCATGTGTCAGGTTGGCACTGCAGTGAGTTTTGATTATAACTATAAATTCCACTCATTTTATACCTTTGTAGACTTGTTCAAGTACATGGCCATATGCTTGTCACTTTTAGGCATTACCAAAATTTGTATCTACGGATGACTCTTTTAAAAGGTTTCACTCAGTTCTGTATGTTAATGAAAAATCAGTCTTACCTCTTTATCGTTGTGTTTCTCAACCTTTATTACCCATAACCCTTGTGCTTTCTCACTCCATGTTTTGAATATCCCCTACAACTAGAAAGTTTTACTTTCTATAGTTTATGAACAAAAAATAAAAACAAAAAATAAAAATAGAAACATACACACAAAACAAAAACAGACTGAAATGCTTTCTTAAAATACACTAATCCTCCCACCTGTAGATAATTGCTGCTGTATAATCACACATTATTTATGGCTCTTGCAAGAGTCTGTCCGATTTTTCCCTTGTTTCCCAGCATCAACTTGCCATCATATGAACCTGTTGAGAGCACTCTGTATTAGCTACTTGCGGTTAGCTGCTTAGGGCTATTGAGTGAGCTACATTTTGTGATTCAGTGCCATCAGCTGGACTAATTCAGAATCAAGACTGCTGGAAAGGACTTCTTGACCCTTCACCATGTCTGCCTTCAACCTATGCTTGTGAAGAAATCAACAACAGCTTTAAATGATGATTTTCCATGCAAAGATGTATTTGGCCTCTCAAGTATCACTTGGGAATGCGTATTTCATCTGAAAGTATATTTTAGAAAATGACCTCCAACTAATTTGCAGCATGAAAAATGTATCCATATTCTGGAAACTGAGAGAAGAATAAGAGTGAAACTTGGTGGGCAGCTTACTTATAAATCTGATAGATGGTGACAGTGCTCCTTGGTGGAAACTACCAGCAACTTCCTCATCTTCTTACTAAGGTCTGGGGGGTATTTTTTTTTTTACAACATACAAGAATAGTCCTTCCATGTCACGAGACTATGTAATAAGACTAAAACTGTTTAATCTTATGAATTCAGACAAATGCAAATGCTTACCTTTTTATAGAGGAGTCTTTCAGTTCCTCTATGAAGCTCAAGGTCACAGAATCAGGAGCCATGTTCTAGCCTCTTCCCAACTCCAAAATGATTGGGCTTTTTCTCTTCTTCTCCTGAGCTTTTGAAACAGGTAGAACTGTAAGATCTTTATTTCTAATCTCTTACTACCCCATACCCTCACCACCAAAAAAAAGGTAGCAATTACTAGTATCTTAGTGGGGATAAGAACCTGAGCACCATCTTCTGATAAAAAGCCACAGGGCTTCCCTGGTGGCGCAGTGGTTGAGAATCTGCCTGCTAATGCAGGCGACACGGGTTCGAGCCCTGGGCTGGGAAGATCCCACATGCCGCAGAGCAGCTGGGCCCGCGAGCCACAACTACTGAGCCTGTGCGTCTGGAGCCTGTGCTCCGCAACAAGAGAGGCCGCGATAGTGAGAGGCCCGTGCACCGCGATGAAGAGTGGCCCCCGCTTGCCACAACTAGAGAAAGCCCTCGCACAGAAATGAAGACCCAACACAGCCAAAAATAAATAAATAAATTTTAAAAATAAAATAAATAAAATAACAAATGTTCAAGTACAGTTGGTGTCTAAAAAAAAAAAAAAAGCCACAAAGAGGGAAGGCTACAAACAAAGAAGGCACTGAATCTTCGCAGCTCTATAGGGGACATTTTATTTTCTACTTAGAAGCATTTCCTTTGGAGAACTTCATCTTCCCCCACTGCACATTAATTCAACTTAGTCTAGATTCCTCATTAGGGTAGACCCTGTCTTCCCAGGGTGAGCTTATGACCAGGGCCTGGTCTGGACACTTCATCCACCTGGCCACAGTAATTGTTCAGAGATAGAAATGTGGCCCAAGTCACACTAATCAACATCCTCCCTGAGATTTTTTTGGTGCTATAAGGAAAGATACACCTCATTTTCTAGACAGAGGCCTATAAGAACCATGGCAGCTTGAGACTGCAGGGGCTAACTTGCACCTGAGTGGAGAGAAAATAAGAAGTTAAGCAGAGCTGAGGAAATGGGGAACAAAGAGTCCTGATGACATCTCTGACCTCCTGGATCTAATTCTGACTCGGTTTCCCAATTACCAAACCACAAATTACCACCTATTCATTTTTTTTCTTAAGCTTGTTTGAGTTTAGTTTCTGTTACAACCTAAAGAGTCCTAATTAATATGTACCTTTATACAGAGAGAAGTGCTTCTTCTTGTGTTTAAGAATTACATCGTGTTGTGTAAAGTTCTGAAACTGTAGTTTTTTTTTTTTTAAAGCAAGTTTCTTTTTCTTTTTTTAATTTTTATTTATTTATTTATTTATGGTTGTGTTGGGTCTTCGTTTCTGTGCGAGGGCTTTCTCTGGTTGCGGCAAGTGGGGACCACTCTTCATCGCGGTGCATGGGCCTCTCACTATCGCGGCCTCTCTTGTTGTGGAGCACAGGCTCCAGACGCACAGGCTCAGTAGTTGTGGCTCGCGGGCCCAGCTGCTCTGCGGCATGTGGGATCTTCCCAGCCCAGGGCTCGAACCCGTGTCCCCTGCATTGGCAGGCAGATTCTCAACCACTGCACCACCAGGGAAGCCCTGTAGATAGTTTTATACACACATTTTCTTAATGCATGATTTTCAGGATAACCTTGTAAGAAAAAGACTAGAAAATAATATGTAAGAAATGGATCTTAGACAAGTAATCCAATCAAAAATGGGCAAAGGATTTGGACAGTTCTCCAAAGAAGATACACAAATGGCCAATAAGCACATGAAGAGATGCTTGACATCATTAGTCATTAAAGAAATGCAAATCAAAACCATAAGGAGATACCACTTCATACCCACTAGGATGGCTATAATTAAAAAAGAAAAACAGAAAATAACAAGTGTTGGAAAGATGTGGAAAAAATGAAACCCTCACATTTCTGGTAGGAATATAAAGTGGTACAGCTGCTGTGGAAAACAGTTTGTTTGACAGTTCCTCAAAAAGTAACATATTGTAATGTCACAGAAATGGCACAGCAGAGATCTCCAAGAATCAGTTCCTCCACTGAGGCTATCATTAAGCTGGCAAAAACTGACAGAATCAACTTTTTCAGAACTCTGGAATCTAATAAAACACTTACAATGGAGTCCAACCAGTGGTGTGCTTAATGAAAAAAGCAGCTGCAAAATTTCAGTAACAAAGCATTGTAGCATTTTTGCTTACCCATCTAACATCCCCCATTCTGCAGCTTGGAGGTGGCCATTGGGACAGCAGCCCATATTCCTGGTGTGGCTTGCGGGTGCCAGGGGAAGATAATATGCA